>NC_053154.1:5805898-6140398 GCF_016835505.1 Polypterus senegalus | reverse complement strand
TGAAGTTACGCAAGGGTTGGATATTCCAATGAGACAATGACCCAAAACACAGTTGGGAAATCTACAAAGGCATTCATGCAGAGAGAGAAGTCCAATGTTCTGGAATGGCCGTCACAGTCCACTGACTTGAATATCATCGACAATCTATGGGATGATTTGAAGCAGGCTGTCCATCAAACTGAACTGGAGAGATTTTGTATGAAGAATGGTCAGAAATACCAACATCCAGAATCCAGACACTCATCACAGGCTATAGGAGGACAGCGTCGAGAGGCTCAAAGGAGCAAAAGGAGGCTCAACTAAGTATTGATGTCATATCTCTGTTGGGGTGCCCACATTTATGCACCAGTCTAATATTGTTATGATGCATACTTTGCATTCTTTATTTGCTTTGTACAATGCTATATATTGTATACCCTGCCGTTCTCTTATATTCTGTAAGTGCCTCGAGCATGGGAAAGGCGCTATATAAATAAAATTATTATTGCATATTTTCTGTTAATCCAATAAACTTAATGTCAGTGCTGAAATCCTACTGTTTCCATAAGGCATGTCATATATTAAAAGAAAGTTCCTACTTTGGATTTTTGTTTCTCATTGGCTGAGCTTTCAAAGAATTAAGAGGGGTTCCCAAACTTTTTCATATGACTATAAATGAGAAACCTGAAGAAGAATTCTGATGAAAGTTGCAGAACTCTCTCAGATACTTCCCAGCTACTGCTGTTAATCTGACACTCGGTGCTACATTTCCTTAATTACCGGACAAGCCCCATTTATCTGGCAGCACTCCTAATTGCTCTGCACGACGGCGAGCCAATCTACAGCGAGTGAAACCCTCACCCTGGTTTCCAAATGAAAGCCAAAGAGCTAAGCCTTACAGCCATTGCAAGAGAAGTTGGTAGTTCCAAGTCTGTGGTTTCTAGAACATTGTAGCTTTATAATGACACTAATTCATTCAAGCCTCCTCCTCCAAAATGCTGGTCATCCACATAAAGAGACATTGCACGAGAGGACAGGATAACGTGAAGACTCTCAATGGGGGAACTGGTTTCAACAACACTGCAGCGGGAATTGCTCACCAGTTCACAGCAGAACAGGGCAAGGATGGGTCTTGGCCTAGAGTGTCTCGCAGTATAAGGTCATTTGGACTGAAAGCCTACTCTGCAGTGACCAAACCTCTCATCAGCAAGAATCAAAAGGCTAGATTAACCTTTGCGAAGGAGAATGTTGCGTGGACAAAAAAAGAAATTAATCCAGAGTTCACTTTAGTGATGAGAGCAAGTTTATTTGGGTCCAATGGGGAAACATGTTCAAAGACAAACTGGGGACAGAATGAACCCCAAATTGTGTAAAATAGCCGGTTAAATTTAAAGTTTCGTGTTTTGGGGGATATTTTCTGCAGCAAAAGTTTGGGCTCTTCGACAGCTACATGGCAGGGTGACTGCAAATGTTTTCCAGAACTTCCTTCGGCAACATTTGGTTTTCAATCCCTGTGAGTATCTCCAAATCAGCCCACATCTTTCATGCAAGACAAAGTCACACTGCAAAACGGGTAAAGTAGTTCCTTGAAGCCTACAACACTGAAATGATGAAACGGCCAGCCCCGGATCCAGATCTAAATCTTATCGCGATTCACTAGAAAACCCTCGGTAACAAAGTTATGGCTAAGAAATCCACTACACTCGCCGAACTGTGACAGAGATTGGAAGAAGAATGGACCAAGATCAACCAAGAGCAGTGCGAGAAACCAGAGATGTCCTGCGGGCGCAGACGTGCTGAAGTCATTCAAAGGAAAGGGCCTCTACACCTCCAACTCCTAATTACTGAAAGCTGTAACCAGTATGTGCTATAACTCTCTGTGAATTTTCACAGGATTGTGATTTTTCACGTAAATTTGAATTGCTTGTTGAAAAGTATGAAGGTGGCATGCGTATCCAGGACTTGGCTGCTGCATACCGTTTGCCGAGAAGGACGGTATCTACGATTGTTAAAAACAAAGGCGTTATTAAAAAGTAAAAGGGAGGTTAAATTTTCATTTATTTCACTTAATTGATTTTGTATTTATGTATTTTAGTATTAAGCAGTGTTTAAATTATTTTATACAACCCCATCAATCTATAATATGCCAATAAGAATAGGATTTTTTTTCATGGCAACGGATTAATCATTTTATTTCTTATGGGAAAAATTTGTTTGGTATTCGTCCTGTTTGGTATAAGTCAAAGGATCTGGAACAGATTAAGGACGTATACCGAGGTACCACTGTACATTTACTTCACATCCACATGCATATACTCAGTCAATTTTAGTATCTCCAATTAAGCCATCATATCAAACCGCATGCCAACTTTCAAATATCAAGCAAAGAGTGTAAACATATACTTTCCTTCTTGGGAAGATGAATAACAATTTGTTAATATTACAAACAGACCCTATATGAAAGTAAAAAAGTATGCACAAAATCCCCTTACTCCATACTCACATAGTTTTGGCTTTCTCCCAGGATTCTCCCCAAACATAAACACCATGCCGTCGAACCAAAACAGCACAACTGTCAGGGTACTCTTCCATGGCCCTGGCCATTCGATCTTTCAGGTCCTTTTCCTCTGGTGTGTTCTCAACAATTGGTACAATTAGAGTGTCGTCATATCTGAGCAAAAAAAAAAAAGTGGGCAGGGATGGTTTTAAAAAGCAGCATCCAGTTACTTTAAGAGCTTATTAAAATAAGAAAAATGTTACCATGCAAGTACAAACCTCCTTCAAAATGCAGAATACAATTTATTTTCATTTTAGTTATTACACAACTGACTAGACCACCTTACCCCTAGTAACAGCCTCCCGTGGGTCAGGCCCAGGACAGTTGACAGACAGAATTCCTCCAACATGTCCTGGGGCCTAATGCCATGCATAGAATTCACACTAAAAACATGGCGCAAGGACAAAAATCGGAAATGTGTGTACGCACAAAAAAATCCAGATGCATAAATCTGTGTATTCGCCAACTTCCACTCCATAAATCCCGGTCAGCATGAAAAGCCTGCTGCCCCACCCAAATTCCTCCCAGAATTACAGCTCTTTGAATATGCATATCAATATAAATAGCCCTTAAGCTCAGCATTCTGTGAAAAGGCAATGGTAAAAGCACGGTGGTAAATAGAAGAATTTCAGCGAATACCAACTGGAAGCAAAGAAAAATGTATTTGTTGGTTTAAACAGTGGTATAGAAAACAAAAGGAAGTCGGTCGAGTGACATAGCATATCGAAGAAACTCGAAAGCTCAAGTTCAAAGTTGCAGTGCCCTAAATAAAAGTTGTCGGATATCAAAGTCGGCATAAAAAGGCGAATCATAACCCATCATCTGAGTGTCATATGAAAGTTTAGAACAGAGAAAAGAAATAAAAATAAAATAGGGACCCAGAGGGGGGGGGAGGTTCAAATGTCAACTTTAATTTTGAAATTTCCACTTTAATAACGTAGTTTGTTATTAAAGCAGAACATCATAAACTTCATCTTTAAATCGTTTCATTTATATCATAACTAAAGTAGCACATTAAATGCTTTGTATTTTATGTGTTCTTCGATGTGTTCTGTGTGTGTGAATCACTACGTGCTTCTTAAACGGGCTTTCTCTTCCTCAGACATTGCATCACATGAAATTACAGCTCTTTGAATAATTAAAATATTGAGATGTATACTTGATATAAAAATTTTTATGATGATAGGAGTTAAAGCATGTTATTAAACAAGGGAACATGGTGGCGCAGCGATAGTGACAAGCTGGTGACCGGTCCAGTGATTGTTCCTGCCTACAAGATACTTCTTGCGCGGTGTACAACCTTCAATGCAGTACTGTCTCTTTCAAAACGTACTAACGTCCAATTCCTGTCCTTAATTTTCTTTCTCCAAATATCCAATCGCCACACAATCAACTCTGTAATAGACGTTAAGCTATCTGTAAGCTTAGAACACCGATTCTTCAAAATTTTTAAGGAACATTGAAATATCTTCATAGTACATGTTTAATTATTCTATCCATCTATCCTTCCAGTGTCGCGCCAGTCCCAGTAAGACTACAGCGCAAGCCAGAAACAATCTGTGAACAGCCAGCTCCTCGTTGGCGCTGCGACACCGTGTCCTCACATGTTTAATTAACAATATAGATTATTTAAATGATATCAACATTTTTTCTGTACATCATTTTTAAGATGAAATGCAGCAATATATGTGATCGCCATCATATGTAAATACGCTCTTTATAAAGTGGCTCAGGTTGTTCATTATAATTGTATTGCAAGTTTACAGTGATTGTACTTATAAGTACAAACAGTTCTACAAGGAGCACTTGGACTGATTGAGTGCGTTTAGAGTTCTTGGGATGAAAAGGTTTCTGAACCACGAGGTCCGTACAGAACAGGGTCTGAAGCGTTTGTCGTATGGGCGCAGTTCAAATAGACAGCATGGCTGAGGCAGCGAGTGCTTGATGCTGTATACTGATAATTCTCTTTCCAATTAGCTGCTGTAGAGCTGTGATTCACACTCGGATAGAGTGATATAAATACTCCGAGTGGTGTTGTGAGAGTAGTATGGAAAAGGATGATCCGCTGTGGCAACCCCTAATGGGAGCAGCTGAAAGAAGAAGGTGCAGTGAGAGTAACAATGCTAAAGCACCTATGGTATATGGAATACTTTGGCCATTCCGTAGACCATTATACTGTTACAGGTTAATTACAATCAGATGTCTTAAACTAAGAAACCGTATGCAGTCAATTTCAGTGCATTTATAAAGCCACGTCAGGAATGTGCACCTAAAAAAGAAAGGGAAAACACACTGAAATAGTAGCCTTGCTTTGACGCTGGGTGCCTCCAGAGAACTTGAATACGCCAGGAGTTTCAGCTGGCGTGAAAATGTGTGTGGGTTTACGCCAAATGTAGGTTTTATACATCTAGATTTGAGAGTGGAAACAGGAGTACGCAACATTTTTGTGCATACGCACCGTTTACACATGAGGCCCTTGGTCTTCTTTCAGTGAGCCGTGCTTGGTACATCCGCTGCGATAGGAGTGTAGGGGCACCCTAACTACATGCCCAAACCACAAGCTAGCTGATCTCAAAGCCGAGAAGCAGCAGTTCTACTCAAGACTCCAACTCTAGTGAGATCAGAAATTCTGTAAAAGTGCGGAGACAGGGTCTAAATTTCAAGTCCAATTTCTTAATATATTAATTTGTCCAGGGCATCTCTGAACATACTTTGCCCAGTTTTGAAGTGAGGTCTGTGCTCTGGACAAATCCATGGACATAATAACACAAACTAAAAATCACTCAATTTGTGTTAGATTTCACATAGTTATCTCTTATATATATATATATATATATATATATATATATATATATATATATATATATATATATATATATATTATATATATATATATTTATTTATTTATACACACACACACACACACATCATTAAGGAATTGTTCTGTTCTGTGTGTTGTATTGTATCGACCCCCTACTTTTGACACCCAACCTACCTGGAAAGGGGTCTCTCTTTGAACTGCCTTTCCCGAGGTTTCTTCCATTTTTTCCAGGTTTTTATTGGGAGTTTTCCTTGTCTTCTCAGAGAGTCAAGGCTGGGGGGCTGTCAAAAGGCAGGGCCTGTTAAAGTCCATTGCGGCACTTCCTGTGTGATTTTGGGCTATACAAAAATAAACTGTATTGTATTGCATATATAAACAACTGTGCATCTGTCGGTCTGGCCCAGAAGTGCGAGGCTACATCTTGAAGCTCAAACAGCCAGCAAGGCAGCCCCAAGTTAACGAGTTGGAAGAAAAAAAAAGGACAAAGCTACAGCATGAAGCTAAAAGATGGCGACTATTGCAAAAGTGAAACCGCCAAGGAAAGACAAACTCACTTAGCCTCTAATACACAAGCGAGGCGAACACATCGGCAAAACAAAACCTCAGAAGAGGGAGAAACTCGCTTAGCCACTGATGGGGAGTTAGCACGTCTACAAAACAAAACTGCTGATTCTGCATTTTAATTTTGTTTCCTGACGATATCAATAGATTCTAGGAGCCTACTCCGAAAATAGGCCCTAGCATGATTTTTCAGGCTGCTCTGCCCTACAGTAAAAATAAGCCGTAGTTAAGATCGGCAGCCAAAACGTAAGGCACCAAAGGCCAGGTTTATACTTCAAGTGATGTGATGCATGTGCCCGAAACATCCATTAAATTCCGAGGACACCTTGCCACAATATCTCTGAATAGGTTGTTTAATGATTGCATCCATCAATTACATCCATTCCTGCATGCAAGCATCGGGTGTGAGACAGAAACAATCCCTGGATAGGGAATCCGCTCATGACAAGGTGAATACAAGCACACGCACATATACACACACACTGGCGTCATTGTAGTTTCACCAAATCCCCAAACTTTCATGTCTTTGGATGGAAAACTGAGCCCACTGTGGAAACTCCCCAGGAAAACATGCAAACTCCAGGCAGAGATCACAAGGAATGCAACTCCCTGCGAGACAGCAGTGCTACCAATCTGCCACCATGCCACCCCATATGTGTAACTAACAACAATATTCATTATTTAAACAAAGTTAACAATTTATCTGTAAAATGTAACAGATTTATACTTAATATCACTTTCATGATGAAATGCATTAAAATATAAGAACTGTAAATGTGCTGGAATATCATAAATGTAAAGTGTTATGTGTGGTGATGCTGTTTGCTGCTGCTGCTGTCTGGTCAGGAGGAAGCCCTAGAAGCGCGTAGCAATTAACAACTGGTTTAATGATAAACTACAAGGTTAAAGTGGACATTGAGTTTAAAGCCTTAAAGCTTTAATCACAAAATAGACATTTTCATTATGTCCTTATTTTTTTTCTCTGTGGCTCAAATACGCCGCCGCCGTACATTCTGATGGTATTGTGAAGATAAAAAAAAAAAAAAAAAGCACAGAATATGGAGAGACTTAAAATGTATTGTGTCATTACAAATCGGCAATATGCGACACTTGAATATCAAAGCAACATGAATACATTTGTATGTCTGCATTTTGCTTCACCACATCGAACCACTAAACATCGAAGTGCGCACCTTGATCCTGGAGGATCCGAAAAGTGACTGCAGTAGCAAGAAATTCCGGCTGGAATTCAGGGTTTGAATGTGGAGAGTTTTGACATATTCCAGAAGATGATGACATGACTGTATTTGGATACATGTATATTGTTGTACATGAATAAATGTAAGATATACCCCAAAAATAAGCCCTAGTGCAGGGGTGGCGAACTCCAGGCCTAGAGTGCCACAGTGGCTAAACTGGGGCTTCAAACTCCAACCAATTTCACTCCAATCACTTGCTTAATGAGAAACTGGTTCTTACTGTTAATTAAACCCGTTATTTAATTCCATGGCTTGTTGCTGCTCTTCTGCCAAAGCGCTGTTTTTCTGTTTCTACCAAGAGCACCAATCTCAAAATGTTTTGGTGACCCAAGAGATCAACCTTAATAAGACCTCTCTTTAATTTCAGATATTGTGCGATGGGCACAGGAGAGCTGGTCATGTGGTGGCTCGTTTTGTGTCTCTTCCGTTAGGTCAGATTATCTCAGGTTACAACGTGAGCTACCACAGCTCTCCTGATGACACACAGCTGTACTTATCAATAGCACCTGATGACACCGACTCTCTCGATACACTAACACAATGTCTTACTGGTATTTCTGAATGGATGAATAGTAATCTTCTCAAACTAAATAAAGAGAAGACTGAAATTTTAGTAATTGGCAATAATGGATTCAATGAGGTTATCAGAAATAAACTTGATGCATTAGGATTAAAAGTTAAGACTGAAGTAAAAAGCTTAGGGCTAACTGTTGACTGTAATCTGAATTTTAAATCGCATATTCATTCATCAGACCACTAGGACAGCATTTTTTCACTTAAGAAACATAGCAAAAAAGTTAGACCTCTTACATCATTAAAAGATGCAGAGAAATTATTTCACGCTTTTGTTTTCAGTCGACTAGATTACTGTAACGCACTCCTCTCAGGACCACCCAAAAAAGACAAATTACTTGCAACGAGTGCAGAATGCAGCTGCTAGAATCCTAACTAGGAAAAGAAAATCCGTACACATTTCTCCAGTCTTGATGTCACTACACTGGTTGCCTGTGTCATTCAGGATTGACTTTAAAATACTGCTTATGGTTTATAAAGCCTTAAATAATCTGCTCCATCTTATATATCGGAATGTCTGACACGTTATATTCCAAATCGTAACCTCAGATCCTCAAATGAGTGTCTCCTTATAATTCCAAAAGCTAAACTTAAACGAAGTGGTGAGGCGGGCGACCTTCTGCTGCTATGCACCTAAAATCTGGAATAGCCTGCCAATAGGAATTCACCAGGCTGATACAGTAGAGCACTTTAAAACACGGCTGAAAACACATTACTTTAACATGGCCTTTCTATAACTTAATTTTAACTTAATCCTGATACTCTGCATGTTCAATTCATCATAATAACTATTCACAGTGGCTCCAAAATCTGTACTGACCTCTACTCTCTCTTCGGTTTCTTTTTCCGGTTTCTTTGCGGTGGAGGCCTGCGCCACCACCACCTATTCAAAGCATCATGATGCACCAACATTGAGGGACTGAAAGCCAGAAGTCTACGTGACCATCATCATCAGGTCCTTCCATGAGAACCCTAAATACAAAGAGGACTGTTTCATTTATGTTAGGTAGAATGCCCAGAGGGGACTGGGCGGTCTCGTGGTCTGGAATCCCTACAGATTTTATTTATTTTTTCTCTAGCCTTTGGAGTTTTTTTTTTTTTTTTGCTGTCCACCCTGGCCATCGGACCTTACTTATTCTATGTTAATTAATGTTGACTTATGTTAATTTTTTATTGTGTCTTCTATTTTTCTATTCTTTATTTTGTAAAGCACTTTGAGCTACATTTTTTTGTATGAAAATGTGCTATATAAATAAATGTTGATTGATTGATTGATGGATTATTGTTTGGCTGCTAATTAAAGAAAAAGAAAACTATGGGGCCTGAATCAAGTTAATTAAAAAAGTAATCAGCAGCAAAAACTGGTCACTAATTAAAAAGATGGTAAGAATGAAAACCTGCAGCCACTGTGGCACTCTAGGCCTGGAGTTTGTCACCCCTGCCCTAGTGCATCTTTTTGGAGCAAATATTAATACAAGACCCGGTCTTATTTTCGGGGAAACACAGTACAACACAGGCTTACACAGCTAGTTACCATTATTAAATGATAAAAATGTTAATTAAAATTAGGATAAAACTTTCCCCACAAATCATGCCCCAACTAAAGTCCAAATGAAGATTTTTTTTTTTTTCTTCAATAAGATACAATTCTCCCTTTATGGGAGGTTCACCATCAACTGCCTCCAACTTGCTACAATTATGTCAATGAAGGCTACAACTGGTAAGAAAAAAAACACTGGAAAAGTTGCCTAATGTGACAAGCAAGGCCTTTACAGAATCGGCACAGAATAGATGGATTCACTAAATAGATTTTTCTCTGTATAAACACATGCCTTACCTTCTTTCATCTATCCATCCATCTATTACCAACCCACTATATCCTAACTACAGGGTCACGGGGGGTCTGCTGGAGCCAATCCCAGCCAACACGGGGTGCATGACAGGAAACAAACCCCGGGCATGGCGCCATCCCACCGCAATATATCTCTAGCAGTCTTTGGACTGTGGGAGGAAACCCATGCAGACACGGGGAGAACATGCAAACTCCACGCAGGGAAGACCTGGGAAGCAAACCCAGGTGTCCTGTGAGGCAGCAGCGCTACCCACTGCGCCACACGTTCTTTCATTGTACACCGAAATCTGTAATGTCAACAACTTGCAAAGGCAGCTTTAAAATGAAATACTAAAGTAAAATGCATTCACTTTATTGTAAAACACAACTCAATGCTACCTAAAGTTAACTCCAGAGTTTCCTTTTTGAATTCCCTTGATCATCTCCTGATGAGTGATGCGGAACTCCTTGCCTGGAAAAAGTAGCGTAGCCATGACTGCAGACTTTGAATGGGTATGGATAACTGCACCTGCTCCTAGGTTTGGAGAAAAAAAAAAAAAAAAAAGGGAAGGCAAAAAAAAAAGAGACAAAATTACCCAAACGTCAGATGAAAACTGTTACAAAAGAAATACTTAAAAACATATGATCTTTAAGTACACGAAAATAATAAAAAATACAAAAAAAAAAAAAAAAGCATAAAATTGAAGGACTATCTCTGCAATATTTGTGAATCTTTTACATTAACTCTGCCATTTTGACATTTCTGTCCATCAGTAACAGAGAAGTTTAACTAGGACAACATTTGTACCAGTACATTTAAATTAGAAATTGAGATTATATGCAACACTTAACTTTAGATTTTGTTCTCGGATAAGACTTGTCAAATGTAAACGGTTATTTCTTGTAAACAGGTATCATTCATGCTTTTTAAAGATGAATTACTTTGGGACTTTACAGAATACTTAAAGGCAGTGATGGGTTTCTAAAATATACCATTTTTCTGTATGCTGACAGGTGTGTCTGAAATGCTTTGTGCTCATTCTATGTAAATGAACCTAACTGATTAAAAGGAAGCCTTTCTCCTTCATTTCTTCAGTCTGCCATGCTGCATGTGGGACTCCACCAGCTGGTGTAAATTAAGGACAAGCCATCGCTATATATGAAGTCTATAAACATGTACAAGATTCTTCTTTTTTTTGCCACGGACCTTGTGTGCATTCTCAAAAGGTGTCTGTGGCACATAAATTGGATGCTCCAAACTGGCCCTTGGTGTCAACATGTGTTGCTCACTGCAGTGGACTGGCACCCTGTGTAAGGTAGGCTCTGGTCTATATGGCCCTGATTTGGACTAAGTGGATTACAGAACATATGTATGTATGTATGTATGATTATAGGCCTTATAGAAGAGTGGCCAAGTCAATGGACTTTAAAGAGTAATCACCTCAGAATCACTTTCTCACGCTATGCTCCTGGTATAAAAATATAGATACATTTGTACCACACGTGTACTTGGAGAGCTTCAGCAGAAGCTTCAGCATTTCTATTCTTCACTGCAAGTCACGGTGTTATAAAATACCCATTATGAAAGGTGCCAAAAAAAAAAAATTCACAAAATGTGTCCTAAAGTCTCTCTGACAAGAAAGTTCAGGGGTCTCAATGTCAGTCCTGGGGACCCCCTGTGGCTGCAGGTTTTTGTTCTGACAAGCTTTGGTTTTGAATTGGACACCTGGGCTTAAGTGAACTGTTATTTCCCAGATTCTGTGTTCTGGGAACAATACAGAAGTTAGAAAACTAAAAGTTGGGTAAAAAATTTTTATTAAAATGTTCTAAGCAGTAATACAGGAATAAACAATCTTTTTCCTCTTTTCATCTTGATCTTCATTCTGCTTGTCCAGGTGTTCCAATTGTTTAATTAATCCATTATTTACTAATTAGTGGGTCCGACGCTAAAATAGTTGCAGCGTTTGATTATTCTGTGGTGTTTGCCAGCGTGTGTGCTCTGCTCATTTTTAAATTGTCATTATTAAGATACAATGAAGGGAGCAAACTGCACAGACAAAAAGGACAAAACAGAATGAAATCAACAAAAGAGAGTTAAGCATTTAAATCTGTAGCAAAAACAGAAATATTTATAAATGTCATATATGTAAAATCATGCAGCTATACTTTCTGAATGTAGTACATGATGAAAAAAATGCAAGCTAATTAAATGAGATCAGCGTTATCCGATTGTTGCACATTATGAATCTTTTTGGTGAGGCAAAGTGGACCCACGGGACGGACTTTAAGAACCCCTGCTCTAGGTTAGTTTTTGGAAGTCAATCGGATTTCATTATATTTGCTTTTTATTTTGCACAGCCAATGCTTTTACATGGTGATGTGCATGCATGAAAATGTAAAATCTGCCAAAAGTATATATTTTTTTTTTTGAAAAAAAAAAAAAAAAAAAGAGAGAAAGCAGGTATCACAAGGTACAGAAACCCAATATATAGTAAGGTCCATAAATGTTTGGACAGAGACAATTTTTTTCTAATTCTGGTTCTGTACATTAATTACCACAATGAATTTTAAATGAAACAACTCAGATGACATTAAAGTGCAGACTTTCAGCTTTACTTCAGTGGGTTGAACAAAACGATGGCATAAAAATGTGAGGCAACTAAAGTATTTTTTTTTTAACATTTTAGGGGCTCAAAAGTAATTGGACAAATTAAATAACTGGAAATAAAATGTTCATTTCTAATACTTGGTTGAAAACCCTTTGCTGGCAATGCCAGCCTGAAGTCTTGAACTCCTGGACGTCACCAGATGCTGGGTTTCCTCCTTTTTAATGCTCTGCCAGGCCTTTACTGCAGCGGCTTTACTTTCAGTTGCTGTTTGTTTGTGGGCCTTTCTGTCTGAAGTTTAGTCTTCAACAAGTGAAATGAACGCTCAATTGGGTTAAGATCAGGTGACTGACTTGGCCATTCAAGAATTTTCCACTTCATTGCTTTAATAAACTCCTGGGTTGCTTTGGCTGGTTTTGGGTCATTGTCCATCTGTATCATGAAACGCAGCCCAATCAGTTTGACTGCATTGATCTGGATTTGAGCAGACAGTATGTCTCTGAACACCTCAGAATTCATTCGGCTGCTCCTGTCCTGTGTCACATCATCAATAAACTCGAGTGTCCCAGTGCCACTACCAGCCATGCACGCCCAAGCCATCACACTGCCTGACTTGTTTTACAGATGATGTGCTATGCTTTGGATAATGAGCTGTTGCACACCTTCTCCATACGTTTTTCTTGCCTTTATCATTCTGGTAGAGGTTGATCTTGGTTTCATCTGTCCAAAGAATGTTTTTCCAGAACTGTGCTGGCTTTTTATATGTTCTTTAGCAAAATCCAATCTAGCCTTTCTATTCTTGAGGCTTATGAGTGGCTGGCACCTTGCAGTGCACCCTCTGTATTTACTTTCATGCAGTCTTCTCTTTATGGTAGACTTGGATATCGATACGCTGACCAAGCCCTGGAGAGTGTTGTTCACTTGGCTGGCTGTTCTGAAGGGGTTTCTCTTCACCATGGAAATGATTCTGTGATCATCCACCACTGTTGTCTTTTTGCGTTGCTGAGTTCACCAGTGCTTGCTTTTTTTCTAAGCATGTACCAAACTGTAGATTTTGCCACTTGTACTATTGTAGCAATTTCTCGGATGGGTTTCTTCTGTTTTTGCAGCTTAAGGATGGCTTCTTTCACCTGCATGGAGAGCTCCTTTGACCGCAAGTTGTCTGTTCACAGCAAAATCTTCCACATGCAAGCACCACACCTCAAATCAACTCCAGGCCTTTTATCTGCTTAATTGATAAGACATAACGACAGACTTGAACACACCTGCTCATGAAATAGCCTTTGAGTCAATTGTCCAATTACTTTTGGGCCCCTGCAATGAAGGGATTGTGTTCAATACTTTAGTTGCCTCACATTTTTATGCAATCATTTTGTTCAACCACTGAATTAAAGCTGAAAGTCTGCATTTCAACTGCATCGGAGTTGTTTCACTTAAAATTCATTGTGGTGATGTACAGAATCAAAAGTTAGAGAAAAGGTGTCTCTATCCAAATATTTATGGACCTAACTGCATTATACTCATCTAACATTCTAAATTATATACCTTTGTGCAGTCTATGAACTCCGGTTATGAGCTAAAGCTTCATTTTTTTTAAACATCTAACAATGTCAATGTAGAGTAACGACCAGGACCCCACCCCGCCCCACGGCATCCAAAATATTTGCAAACTTACCTCTTAAAGTGTAGGCATTCATGAACAGCGGTGTACATTGACTCTTCTTGAGTTTCTTACAAGACGGTGGGCAGTGGATATCGCGTTCTTCAATATCACAAACAAACAAGTCCTCAGGCTGTGGAATCGCAGATACAGCTCATCAATCAAGGTATATTTCCGATAACTGATGGTTATATAAAATTACAGAGAGAATCTAAAAGCGATAATGTATTAAATAAAACCTCAAAATGTATGGCCTTTTTTTGGATCTTCTGACTGATTTTAAATAATTGCATTCATTATTAAGATCAAACATACAACTTTTGTTCATTTACTGCAACTGAAAAAAGCAGAAAACCAAAACATTCAACAATTGAAAGTAGAGATGCTCCGATCGATTGGCCGCTGATACAAATTAGCCAATTTTCACTATGAACGACTTATCCATGATCGGTAAATTGGCCGATCAAAAAAGATCTTTTCAGCTCTGGCTTTTCTAAGCTTTAAGGTAAATTGGTATGGTAGTTGAGCCTAGCTCATTTTTTTTATTTGGCAGCGAGCTTCCTGTAACTTGAAAAATAAGCCTTGACTTGCTGCCTTTTGTTTAAGTGCATGAGTGAAGATTGGAAAATTAGACTTTACGTTAAAGAGTGTAGTAATAAGCTGAGAAAAGGGAATCTGATTAATCATCCAGTATAATTAGACAAATGGCAAGAAAAGCATCTTGAATGAATTCAGACCTTTTTATTTTGTCCATTAATTAAAATGGACACCAACAGCAAAAAAAGCTGTAGTGCAACGGATGATGAAAACCTATAAGTGCACATGTTTACATTTAAACAGTTTAATTGCCAATATCAATTAACTCATTGTACGAGTTATATACATACATACGTATATGGAAGCGAAGGTCTGTGATACCGTTTACATTTTTGCAGCTGGAGATCAAACAAACGCCATCAACAGACATTTTGGACATAAACCCAGCATATGCAAACTGTGTTCATGTTCATAATAAATAAAACTTTACAACCAACATTCCTCCCAACCCCCATCTCATATCATTTAATTTGTTATATGTTGCCTTTGATTCTTGTATGTATATGCATTATTCTCGGATGATGGCTCCCGGCATGGGCTGAAAGCTCAGGAATAAAAACTACTTTATGATACGCAATTCATCTTCTCCCTTTGTGGATCTACAGCTGCAAATTTTAATATAAAATATATATATTATATCCTTGGGGTACGTTCAACTCCCCTCTTCACAACATGAGCGGCAGAGACGCGAAGTGAGCAGGAGGGAACCCCCTAGTGTCCATCCATCCATCCATACGCCGGTCATAAAATTCAAATATCATGACAAAGTTGATTTATTTCAGTAATTCCATTCAAAAAGTGAAACTTGTATATTAGATTCATTCATTACACACAGACTGATGTATTTCAAATGTTTATTTCTTTTAATTTTGACGATTATAACTGACAACTAATGAAAGTCCCAAATTCAGTATCTCTGAAAATTAGAATATTGTGAACAGGTTCAATATTGAAGACAACTGGTGCCACACTCACTCTAATCAGCTAATGAACTCAAAAGCCTTTCAATGGTCTCTCAGTCGAGTTCTGTAGGCTACACAATCATGGGGAAGACTGCTGACTTGACAGTTGTCCAAAAGACGACCATTGACACCTGGCACAAGGAGGGCAAGACACAAAAGGTCGTTGCTAAAGAGGCTGGCTGTTCACAGAGCTCAGTGTCCAAGCACATTAATAGAGAGGCGAAGGGAAGGACAAGATGTGGTAGAAAAAAAATGTACAAACAATAGGGATAACCGCACCTTGGAGAGGATTGTGAAACAAAACTGTGGGGGAGATTCACAAAGAGTGGACTGCAGCCTGAGTCAGTGCTTCAAGAACCACCACACACAGACGTATGCAAGACATGGGTTTCAGTTGTCACATTCCTCGTGTCAAGCCACTCTTGAACAAGAGACAGCGTCAGAAGCGTCTTGACTTGACTGCTGCCGAGTGGTCCAAAGTTATGTTCTCTGATGAAAGTAAATTTTGCATTTCCTTTGGAAATCAAGGTCCCAGAATCTGGAGGAAGAGAGGAGAGGCACAGAATCCACGTTGCTTGAGGTCCAGTGTAAAGTTTCCACAGTCAGTGATGGTTTGGGGTGCCATGTCATCTGCTGGTGTTGGTCCATTGTGTTTTCTGAGGTCCAAGGTCAACGCAGCCGTCTACCAGGAAGTTTTAGAGCACTTCATGCTTCCTGCTGCTGACGAACTTTATGGAGATGCAGATTTCATTTTCCAACAGGACCTGGCACCTGCACAAAGTGCCAAAGCTACCAGTACCTGGTTTAAGGACCATGGTATCCTTGTTCTTGATTGGCCAGCAAACTCGCCTGACCTTAACCCCATAGAAAATCTATGGGGTATTGTGAAGAGGAAGATGCAATACGCCAGACCCAACAATTCAGAAGAGCTGAAGGCTATCCGAGCAACATGGGCTCTCAGAACACCTGAGCAGTGCCACTGACTGATCGACTCTATGCCACGCCGCATTGCTGCAGTAATCCAGGCCAAAGGAGCCCCAACTAAATATTGAGTGCTGTACATGCTCATACTTTTCATGTTCATACCTTTCAGTTGGCCAACATTTCTAAAAATCCTTTTTTGCATTGGTCTTAATTGATATTCTAATTTTCCGAGATACTGAATTTGGGACTTTCATTAGTTGTCAGTTATAATCATCAAAATTAAAAGAAATAAACATTTGAAATACATCAGTCTGTGTGTAATGAATGAATCTAATATACAAGTTTCACTTTTTGAATGGAATTACTGAAATCAACTTTGTCATGATATTCTAATTTTATATAAAAAAAAAAAATACAAAATACACACACCCCACACTGTTAGACAAATGGCGAACACTACAATTCTTTTTTTTAAATACTTTTGTACAAACAAGTTAAAAATATGTATTTTAAAGACATGTGTTAGTATTATGGCCAGTAAACAATAAGCCAACAGTATTTCATCTTTAATACATAATGAACAGTAAACACCTGTGGTCTATATGGTTCAATTATTTAAAAAAAAAAAAAAAACACACAAAGTTAACACTTTAAAACAGGACAGAAGACTTCTATGTATCTGGTTATGCAGGAGTTTGGTGTAAGAAGTGTTTTAAAGAGATAAAGGAGAGGGGGAAATAAAATCTGTAATGGAATTCAGTAACATTAAAGCGGTGGTTGGTATCAGCCTTGAAAAACCTGATCAGAGCATCCCTAACTGAAAGCTACCTAACAAGTGTTATGTGGAGTGAGGTCCAAAACATTCACACATTTTTTAAAGTACATTGCATGTGCTTACTAAGAGTAAAGGTGGCTGGTAATCATTGCCTCTTAACAGATGAGCTCACCTGAATTCTCTCCTTCTGAACTCCCGATGGAGCAATATATATAAGATCTCTACAGAAACACAAGAATTAAAATGTAATCATGGTTAAAAAAAATCTATAAAAATAGGCATGACAACAGAGACACAAATGCACCATAAGTGGTCTCAAAATATTTAAGACAAGTAATTTTAGGTGTGGATCAAAATATACAACATCCGTATAAAACTATAAAAAGTATAAAATACAAATTTAAAACTCATCTGGTGGGTTCAGTAAAATTTAGTCATGGAATTCCTTGCTTTAGGAACTCCATCACTGATCCTGATAAATCCACACTTCTGCATACACCAATAATGAAAGAAAACCTAAAGTACATCTCAAAACTGTGTGTCCAGACAACATCCTTTGGGCATTCAAACATGAAGGATGGGCATTACCAGAGAGCGCTCGATATTTTTTAGATACGTAGGTCAGAATACGAGAACACTGCAGTTTACAGTTTAAAATGCTAGACATTTTCATGCAATTCTGCAATATACTGCCATTTATATTCCTTTCTTATTTAACTGAAGACATGGTTAAAAATCCTAACCCTACAGATTAACTTGCGTCAGTCAGTTACATCTCACATTAAAAACCATTGGACTCTCTTTACTCCACTTAAAATCCATTTCCACAATTAAAAACACATTTAAAATATCTCTGCATGCTCCACAATAAAAGAATGAATACTCGGTTATACAGAACACATACGGTCTAAATGTGAGCAAGTCTTTATGAGATGAGCCCATATTTGAAAAGAAGCTTTTGATTTGATTCAATTGTGTAATTCGAATTATGGAAATTATCTACAGAGGTTATGATGAAATCTTATTTTCTCTGTAAAGTGCACTGTGCTTTTTTTTAACCTAATCGACTTTCATCCTCTAATCTGCTAAACGTGCAAATGTTTTTACTCACATTACAAAAAAATCCTGTCCACTGTATCCGGAATATAGTTATGGATTAACTTCTAAAACCTTCTTTGATACACGTCTCTAAAGGCGGTCAATTCAAGATCTCAGAGTGCTCTGAAAAAGATATTTCGCACATCCATAATCCCAATTTCTGAAGTCTTAAGAGTAAATCTCTTATTTGTGTTACCTTTATCTTTAAAAGTACACGTTTGTAAATTAGCCAGGTGTGTACATGAACCTGAATACCGGGCCTACTAGCTGTGTGATCTGCTCTTAACTCACCTACCACTGCTGTCAAGTAGAAGAGTTAGGACACTGAAGGCATCCTTTAGTCAAAACAGAAAACACTAAAAACATGTAGACATGGAGTGTCCCGATTAAACACAGAAAAACTGTCCAAAATGGTTTTTTTTCCCCCCTCTCCCTTCAATGTGAATATGATGGGGAGGAGGAAAAAGGATGCTGGACATTATGGCTAATTAAGATAATTTTGTTTTAAAATCAGAGAAGCAGTTTGAGATGTTTTTGCTGGTGTGAGAAAGTTGCGGTCAAAACAGCCTGTTAATGGTCTGATTATATGTACTACCTATGGGGACGCAAATGTAAAGCAGCATATTTTAAAATGTGTTTAGTCAATACTTGTACACATCTCTCTCTCTCTCTACATATATACTGTATATCTATATCGTGAGTTCAATCCGGCCGTGACATCCCAGAGAAAGAAGAATGGAGGAAGGCAGGCTTTTCTGGATACTGCCTCCCCCGGGACACTAGGTGGCAGCTCCCCTGGACGGCAACAGTTTCCCGGATTCCCTCAGGGCATCCTGGGACATGGAGTCCATTTCCTCAGCCCTGTTGGGGTCCGTGGATGCAGCCAGGGGGAGCTCACAAAGAACTTGGGGATTTATATTACTACTACGACCTGGAAGTACTTCAGAGTCACGAGGACGGAAGCCCACAGTACTTCCAGGATATTTCAAAAACGAGGTTGTACCATTGACCTGGAAGAAGAGATGGAGTACTTCCGGGTCATGGACTAAATAAAGGACTGGTCAAGACCCAGAAAGGAGAGTCAGAGTTGGGTGACTAAGCTGCTGGGAGTGGAGGATTTTTTATTGTATTGTGATTGTTGCTTATTATTGGAAAATTGTGGAGTGTGTGGTGCTTTGTGCACTAGATCTGAAGAAAAATATTAAAGAAATATTACATACAATCCTATGGGGGAAAATTGCTTCGGTTCACGACCAGAGCTTTTGAACGAATTCTGGTCATGAACCGAGGTTCCACTGTGTGTATATATTATCCACTATTATTGTCACCCCTTGTAAAAATTAGTAAGAAGAGTTAGGAAAAAAAAAATCCCTGTTTGCTGGAGAACCATATCTGGTAAATTTGTAAGCTTTTCCTCTGTGCCCCCATACACCCTCCATTGTAAAGCATCAGAGCAGACAAGGTACACTTTTTTTAATTTCTAGGAACCACTTAACAGTCGCTTAGCTGCTAATACACAAATGATGCGAGCACTTCGGCCACACGAATCCTCATAGCAGAGAGATGCCCAGAGTAGTTCTGACGATTTCAATACTTTTTAGGATCCCGTGCTGTTACACAGTTAGTATGTAGCAGGTGACTGTCAGCATCCTTTATGTTTAAGCAGCACCGCGCCCCTGTTGCTTTTCAAATTAAAATAGAGTTGGCTGGTTCTGAGCGTCAACTGGATGATAACATACATACAAGACAAACACATTAGAGAGTATTTATTTTTTGGTAATTTTTTTTTTTTTTAAATTATGGTTTTCTCAAAAAAAAAAAAACACTTTATTTTCCTCCCCATTTCAGCTAGTTGTAAATAAAAATGACAGCCTTTATATGCATCTATGACATGACAGTGCAAGATGCTCTTTTGCAATGATTACTTTACGCTTTTGAGCTGGACTCCCTCCGATTTGCACACACACACACACACACACACGCAATGGTGTTGTTAACTGCCAACCTCCTTTACATAACACTACCCACGCATTAGACCATCATGAAAGTGCAAAATTACATTAAAAGGGCATGTGGACATAACAGACAATAGGAGCATAAATAACAACATTAGTCCGTTGTTTGCTCAGCATTCCATTTAGGATGCACATCATGGCACTTACCCTTGCCTTACGCTGATGCCTCCTCCAGTGCCAGTCACCCACCCAAGATCATAAAACTGCTTGCAAAGCTGAGGAATCAAATGCCTGGGATTCTCTTTACTCTAAGGAAATAGGAAAACAATTATTGTACACGTTTCATATGAACTACACTGCTCAAAACACATGAAGGGAACACTTAATCATGACAGTCTTACACCAAGAGGCTGAGGCTAATAAGGATCAGGGCTGGCATCCAGAAGGTTGCCGGTTCGAATCCCTGTTACTTCCAAAAGGGATCCTACTCTGCTGGGCCCCTTAACCTACAATTGCTTCAGGGGTGCTGTACAATGGCTGAGCCTGTGCTCTGACCCCAAGGGGTATGCGAAAACTAACACATTCCTAATACAACAAATTGTATAAGGCAATATAAAGCACAACAAAATAATAAAGTATAATAATAAAGCACAACAACAAAAAAAAAAAAAAAAAAAGAGAACAAGTCTATGAAGCTTCACGGATATCAGTCTGTCCAGTTAGGAAGTAAAAGCAACTATGAATCAACTTCACCTGCTCTGGTGCAAATGACAGTGCCAACAGGTGACCTAGAGAGGCATTGAATGGTGACCAGAGTCAATTGAGCTCTCCTTATCCTTCCTGACTGAATCTGAATTTGCCTTTTGCTAGTGTCCTTGTCACTACTGGTAGTACGAGGAGATAACCTGCAGGCACTTCAGGTTGCAAAGGTAGTCCACCTCCTCCAGAATGGCTCATCCATACGTGCCATTGCAAGAAAGTCTCAAGAACATGGAGATACCAGGAGACTGTAGATTTTTTTTTTTTTGAGGTTATCACATGCAAGGGCTGCAGTAGGCTGACACCCTGCCCAGGATTTGTTCCTGCTTTGTGCCCTGTGTTGGCTGGGATTGGCTCCAGCAGACCCCCCCACCACCGTGTTAGGGTCTAGCAGGTTGGAGAATGACTGAACATGCAAGGGACAGCACTAGAAAATGGAAGTTTATTAAACAGAAGCAATCTGGATGATGTTACTATGTCACATTATTAATTTGAATTAACATACTTTGTTGAAAATTGCCTTTTCGCATGAACTTTGAGGGTCGGAGTGCAGGTTCAGCCATTTTACTGCACCCCTGGAGCGGCTTTCACCTTCTGGTTATGGGTTGTGCTCAAAAGGCCCGCCAGAGTAAGATCCCTTCTGGCAGGAACGGGGTTTGAAGCGTCAACCTTCCAGACACCAGCGCAGATCCTTACCCTCAGAGTACCACTCCGCACCATGATGGCCCAAAACCTTCAAATACAGCATACGATGAAATAAGACCTGCAACAACACTTGGGAGTAAAAGTTCTCCCTTTCAAAACAAACAACATTATTAAAATGTTACTTAGAATAACTCCCACTTTGTTTTTGTGTTTTAGTACAATCGCGCAATGCAGAAAGCTTACAAATTTCCAACATCTATCGGAAAGTGAAATGTTTAACAACAATCTTTATGCCAAACATTGCCTCTCTTCTGAAAAGTTTCTTTCCACTTGGGATGAATAATAATAAAAAAAAAAAAACTGCAATTTCAAATGTGATGCATCAGGCAGTTAAGACTGTTTGTTTTAACAAATGTATGAAGAAGGCAAAAGCACAACATAACACAACGACGAAAATGACAAATGAGGCACTAAATTCCAGGATTCAAATGGTAAGAATTAGTCACTTCGGGAAGTATTCAGACCCCTTAACTTTCTGCACACAAAGTCTTTAGTTCACTCACCCAATTAAAAGAAACTAAGATGTCAAAAACAGACAAAGCCTACACAACAACAACAACAAATCACAATGGATGGGCTAACTCAGAACAGCAGAGTCTTATTATTGTTGTGTCTGCATTTAAAAAAAAAGTACATAAAGAGACAAACCGCAACAAACTCTTGTGGTAAAATGAATATCCAACACGAAAAAAAAAGAACTACAAAAAAAAAAAAATATGACTATCTGCTGCCCTCTAGAGGAGATGGATGACGTGACAACCATAATAAAAATGGTTTGTAACCTTTATTCCTCCAAGGTCCTGCAGTGTATGATGAGAAGTAAGGATGCCCCTAAACAGGCCATTTTTATCCTCTTGTACATTTGTCTTGACAAATGATGCTCATTTTTGGACTTTTTATTTAAAACAGCATTTTTCAAACAAAACATTTTCACATTGTTCATCTATCTATATCTCTATACCTATACATACAGTATTTCACAAAAGTCAGTACACCCCTCACATTTTGTAAATATTTTGATATCTTTTCATGCGACAACACTGAAGATATGACACTTTGATCCGATGTAAAGTAGTCCATGTGCAGCTTGTATCACAGTGTCAATCTGCTGTCTCCTCAAAATAACTCACACGGCCATTGAGGTCTAAACCGCTGGCAACAAAAGGGAGTACAACCCTAAATGAAAAATTTCCAAATTGTGCCCAAAGTAATGTATATGCGTACAGGTAACTAATGCAAGTGTCATGGAACACAACTCCTCAATATCTACTAATGCGTTTCCCTGAAAATAAGCCCTAGCATGATTTTCAGGCTGCTCTGTAATATAAGCCCCTAGTCAAGAGTGTCAGCTTTAAAGGAAGGCACCTAAGGCCAGGTTTACACTTCAAACAATGCAACATGTTTGCCTGAAACATCCATTAAATTCCGAGGACACCTTGCCACAATCTCTCTGAAAAGGAGGTTTAATGATTACATCCATCAATTCGGGGGATATGCCCATTCCAGCAAGCATCGGTCATGAGACAGAAACAAAATCTCTGGACGGGGCATCAGCTCTTCACAATGTGAACACAAAACACACACACACTCTAGAGTCATTGTAGCTTCACCAAATCCCCAAACCTTCATGTCTTTGGATGGAAAACTGAGCACACAATACAAGTAATATAAGTGAGGCGAGCACAATCGGCAAAACGAAACCTCAGAGGAGGGAGAAACTCGCTTAGCCATTGATAGACAAGGAGGGGGTAAGCACATCAGCAAAACAAAACTGCCGACTCTGCATTTCAATTTTCTTTCCTGACTATTTCAATAGTTTTTAGGAGCCTGGGCTTTTTACTGTGTTTCCCCAAAAATAAGACCTACTCCAAAAATAAGCCCTAGTTAAGATCGTCAGCTGAAAAGCAAGGCGCCTAAGGCCAGGTTTATACTTCACACAATGAGAGTCATGTGCCCAAAACATCCATTAAAAATTCCGAGGACACCTTGCCACAATATCTCTGAAAAGGAGGTTTAATGATTACATCCATCAATTTGGGGGATATGCCCATTCCAGCAAGCATCGGTCATGAGACAGAAACAAAATCTCTGGACGGGCATCAACTCTTCACAATGTGAACACAAAACACACACACACACACACACACACACTAGAGTCATTGTAGCTTCACCAAATCCCCAAACCTTCATGTCTTTGGATGGAAAACTGAGCACACAATACAAGTAATGTAAGTGAGGCGAGCACAAATCGGCAAAACGAAACAGAGGGGACCCAGAGGGGACTGGGCAGTCTAATGGTCTGGAATCCCTACAGATTTTAATTTTTTTCTCCAGCCGTCTGGAGTTTTTTTTTGTTTTTTCTGTTCACCCTGGCCATCGGACCTTACTCTGATTCTATGTTAATTAATGTTGACTTATTTTAATTTTCTTACTGTGTCTTTTATTTTTCTATTCTTCATTATGTAAAGCACTTTGAGCTACTTTTTGTATGAAAATGTGCTATAGAAATAAATGTTGTTGAAACCTCATGAGGGAGAAACTCGCTTAGCCATTGATAGACAAGGAGGGGGTAAGCACATCAGTAAAACGAAACTGGCGACTCTGCATTTCAATTTTCGTTCCTGACGATTTCAATAGTTTCTAGGAGCCTGGGCTTTTTACTGTGTTTCCCCAAAAATAAGACCTACTCCAAAAATAAGCTCTAGTTAAGATCGCCAGCTGAAAAGCAAGGCGCCTAAGGCCAGGTTTATACTTCACACAATGAGAGTCATGTGCCCGAAACATCCATTAAATTCCGAGGACACCTTGCCACAATATCTCTGAAAAGGAGGTTTAATGATTACATCCATCAATTCAGGGATGTGTCCATTCCTGCAAGCATCAGCTCATTGCAAGGTGAACACAAGCACACGCACTCAGACACCGTCGTCATTGTAGCTTCACCAAATCCCCAAACCCTCATGTCTTTGGATGGAAAACGGAGCACACTGTGGAAAGCCATCGGGAAAACTTGTAAACTCCAGGCAGAGATCACAAGGGACGAGACTCCCTGAGCGACAGCAGTGCTACCGCTCTGCCACCGTGCGGTCACAACATGCGTAACTATTAATAACAGTATTCATTATTTAAACAAAGTTAATGATTTATCTGTAAAATGTAACATACATATTTTAATGCATTTCATTCTGAAAGTGATATCAAGTATAAATCTAAGAATTCTAAATGTGCAGAGAGCTGGAATATCATAAATGTAATGTGTTGTGTGTGGCAATAGTTGCCTAAGCACATAGTGATTAACAACTGGGTCGGTTTTACGATGACGTTTATGACGGTTGACTTTAATGATAAAGTAAAACGACGAGATTAAAGTGGACATTGAGTTTAAAGCCGGCATTTCCACGAAAGGCGACCAGTCAGGGACTGAGATATTGTCATTAGAACAATCTGGACGAGAACAGACCATTCAGCCCAACAAAGCCCTTATCCGCTTAATACTTCCAAAATAACATCAAGTCAGGTTTTGAACAACATTTATTTCTATAGCACATTTTCATACAAAAAGTACCTCAAAGTGCTTTACATAATGACAAAATAAATTAAAATAAGACAACATTAGTTAACATAGAATAAGAGTAAGGTCCGATGGCCAGGGAGGATAGCCAAAAAACTCCACGTGGCTGGAGAAAAAAAAAAAAATCTGCAGGGGTTCCAGGCCACGAGACCAGGTCCCTAAAGTCCTACTGTCTACCACAATGCTTGGTCACTTATTTCATGTGTTTTTTTGTTTTTCTTCTTTTTCCAATGAGAACCATTAACCGCCGTAAAATTTCCCCTCATCAAGTTTCCAACACGGAGTTCTTGATGAACTCTCTTTAAAGTCTCCGTCTCAACCCACTGAATGAATTCCCTTCATATTTTTTTCTTAAAACTGAGTAGAACATAAGGACTTACAGTTGTCTCTAAATGTGCAAGTTATATTTTTATGGTGAATAATTTATCTCCGTCTGTGTCGTTAATTGCGGTTATTGCATTATGGACTTCCCACATATGGATTTGTTGGGCTGAGATCACAGATGTTGTGCAGATCATAGAACGGAATGTTACTATACATAAGTGCCTAGGAAGTTCACGCCTACTGAAGTTATTACGATTTTTAAAAAGATGAAGTCAGGAAAATTTCAAGCAATATTTAAGAAATTTAAAATGAAAAATATACAGAGGGTAGAAGCTGGATAAAAGAAAATGTCACACAGAACAACAGAGTAGCACATGCAGTTAAGTCCATAAATATTTGGACAGAGACACCTTTTCTCTAACTTTGGTTCTGTACATCACCAGAATGAATTTTAAATGAAACAACTCCGATGCAGTTGAAGTGCAGACTTTCAGCTTTAATTTAATGAACAAAAAGATTGCATAAAAATGTGAGTCAACTAAAGCATTTTTTGAACACAATCCCTTCATTTCAGGGGCCCAAAAGTAATTGGACAATTGACTCAAAGGCTATTTCATGGGCAGGTGTGTTCAAGTCCGTCGTTACGTCTTATCAATTAAGCAGATAAAAGGCCTGGAGTTGATCTGAGGTGTAGTGCTTGCATGTGGAAGATTTTGCTGTGAACAGACAACATGTGGTCAAAGGAGCTCTCCATGCAGGTGAAAGAAGCCATCCTTAAGCTGCAAAAACAGAAGAAATCCATCCAAGAAATTGCTACAATATTACGAGTGTCAAAATCTACAGTTTGGTACATGCTGAGAAAGAAAGCAAGCACTGGTGAACTCAGCAACGCAAAAAGACCTGGACGTTCATGGAAGACAACAGCGGTGGATGATCGCAGAATCATTTCCATGGTAAAGAGAAACCCCTTCACAACAGTCAACCAAGTGAACGACACTCTCCAGGGCTTGGTCGGCGTATCGATATCCAGGTCTACCATAAAGAGAAGACTGCATGAAAGTAAATACAGAGGGTGCACTGCAAGGTGCAGGCCACTCATAAGCCTCAAGAATAGAAAGGCTAGATTGGACTTTACTAAAGAACATCTCAAAAAGTCAGCACAGTTCTGGACAAACATTCTTTGGACAGAGGAAACCAAGATCAACCTCTACCAGAATGATAAAGGCAAGAAAAAAGTATGGAGAAGGCGTGGAACAGTTCATTATCCAAAGCATAGCACATCACCTGTAAAACACGGTGGAGGCAGGCAGTGTGATGGTTTGGGCGTGCATGGCTGCCAGTGGCACTGGGGCACTCGTGTTTATTGATGATGTGACACAGGACAGGAGCAGCCGAATGAATTCTGAGGTGTTCAGAGACATACTGTCTGCTCAAATCCAGCTAAATGACGTCAAATTGATTGGGCGGCGGGCGTTTCATGATACAGATGGACAATGACCCAAAACATACAGCCAAAGTAACCCAGGGGTTTATTAAAGCAAAGAAGTGGAAAATTCTTAAATGGCCAAGTCAATCATCCGATCTTAACCCAACTGAGCAGGCATTGGCGGAGTGGTGGCTCTGAGGCTAGGGATCTGCACTGGCAATCGGAAGGTTACCAGTTCGAATCCCGTAAATGCCAAAAGGGACTCTGCTCTGTTGGGCCCTTGAGCGAGGCCCTTAACCTCCAATTGCTGAGTGCTTTCAGTAGCGAGAAAAGCGCTATATAAATGCATGGAATTATTATTATGAAGACTAAACTTCGGACAGAAAGGCTGTTTCATTTAGAAGCAAAAACTCCCTTTTTGGAATAAGTTCTTTTAAAATTGCGGCATTTTAAGTAAGCGAAAATATAGAGATGATATTAAAAGGCGATATCCCTCCCATAGTGATTACTGCAGTACAAAAAGAATCACATGAGAGAATTATACGTAGCTGTCTTTAATGACGATTTTACGCGGTATAACTGACGAAAGGAAGCCATAGCAAGACAATATCAAGGTATGACCTTGATCTATAGAGTCTGCCATTTTTGTCACTGCGCTGAAAGGTTTGTCTGAACGGATGACATCATCCATCCATAGGCTTCAAAGGGTTTGGTAGCAGTCCAAATCCTTATATACCGTCTTCTCCACGTGCTGGTCCTCTCTGGTCTCCAAACAAGGACAGTAAAAGCTCAAACCCCACCTCCAATAAGAATGGCACAATGCTCACACTGGAGTTTGTCCCATTCTCCAAACTGCTAGGCTAATGGCTTCTAAATGCAGCCTAGCCTCTGTGTACCATACTTGGTCTGCCTGTATGAATGAGTCCATAACAGTGTGCACAGAGACAGTGACATTAAACTTATTATAACAAACAGCCTATAACAAAGGCCCACAAACAAACAGCAACTGAAAGCCGCTGCAGTAAAGGCCTGGCAGAGCATTAAAAAGGAGGAGACCCAGCATCTGGTGATGTCCATGACTTCAAGACTTCAGGCTGTCGTTGGTTTTCAACCAAGTATTAGAAATTAACATTTTATTTCCAGTTATTTCATTTGTCCAATTACTTTTAAGGGACTGTGTTCAAAAAAATGCTTTAGTTGCCTCATATGTTTATGCAATCGTTTTGTTCAACCCACTGAATTAAAGCTGAAAGTCTGCACTGCAACTGCGTCCGAGCTGTTTCATTTAAAATTCAATGTGGTAATGTACAGAACCAAAATTAGAAAAAAAAAAAAGTTGTCTCTGTCCAAATATTTATGGACCTAACTGAAAAGAAAGCATTTGTAAGCAAGAATGTAGTAGGCACTTCTCCTCTGTTAAAGTCCACCAGCAAGTTTCCTTAAACAACATGGCCTGGTGTGGCTCAAATAGTTCAAAAAAGTGAGGCAAAGCCAGTGGTGTGAATGTGTAAGCAGTGGGTGAAGTAGATGAGAGTGCATGGAGACTCATGGGAGGAACCGAGGAACATTGGGGCAGAGATAACAAAAATGGATGACGGCTGAGGAATAAAAGAATTCTCAAACCCTACATTCCAAAACATTAAGGCAACACATATCCATATTCTTGCAATGATACATCTATTGGGAAAAGGTTAAGAAGATTGAACGAGTGACAAATATTTCTCTTTGAATACAAAAAACAGTTATTAAATGGTGGTAAGGATAGACGTCCACAGTCTTACTTTTTAACTCCATAGCTCTAAAGCAGTGGTGGCGAACCTATGGCACGCGTGCCAAAGGGGGCACTCAGAGCCCTCTCAATGGGCACGCGTGCCGCCGCCCGAGAACAGAGTTCGTTACTATAAAGCCAGAGGAATGCGGGGCCGGGCTGCTCCCTCCCCGCTCCCCTCTTCACGCGCGCCGGAGGACTTTTCTCACATTCCCCGCCCCTCTGCCCAGCAGCCCAATGGGAGCGCTTCCTTCCTCTCCTGTCTGGGGTAAGGCGGGCGGCACACATGCTGCTTGAGGGTGCGGCACGGACTGCAGCCTTTCGAGTCTGTGATTCCTGTGGTAGGGTTGGAGGGGATGTGTTATAGCGGGTCCACAGCTCAAAATTGAAAAGGTCAGTTTTAACAGATAATTGCCGCACTCGCGGCTTAAAGGGGGTTATGGTAGAGTGGCGGAGCGGTTTCCGGAGCTTTGTGATGCGGGCAGTCCTCGCTTAAGCGCACAGGTGAGGAGTCGTCCGCATCTGTAATTATTGCCGGGAGTTGCTAATCGCCACACCTGATCCACGACCCCGTAATATATAATGAAAGCGGGGGGTGGGGGGTTGGCGGAGCTTAATAGGGAAGACCTGCGTGAAACACTTGAGAGGATCGAAGGGATGACAAAGGACAGCACAGTTAGTTATGAAAATGAAATCCTTAAAGTGTGGAATTCTCTGCCAAATAATCTTAAGTCAATGAAGGCACTTGAGATTGCTTTACTTACTTTGTTTGGAACATCTTATGCTTGTGCGCAGCTGTCTTCAGCTTTGAATTAAATCAAATTTGACACCAGAAACAGACTAACAGATGACCTGAGTGCTGCATGTGTTGCTCTCAAGCTTACAAAGTATGAGCCAAGGTTAGACAAATTATCAGCATGCATACAACAGCAAAAAGCACATTAATTGTTCAAAAGCATACCGAATGCAAACTTTTACCTTTCAACAAAAAGTTGTTTGTATCATTGAAAGCTCTGTTATTATGTTTTTCTTTTAAGACAAAAGATGTTAATGTATGAGTTGCTTTTCTAAACTAAAAGCTCAGTAGACAGACAGACAGAGCATCAGTATTGGCAGTCCAGTCCAATTTATCATCCAGCTGCACTCCCAGGTATTTATAGGTCTGCACCCTCTGCACAGTCACCTCTGATAATCACGGGGTCCATGAGGGGCCTGGGCCTCCTAAAATCCACCACCAGCTCCTTGGTTATGCTGATGTTCAGTTTTAGGTGGTGTTCAGGTTAAATTGCCATGTTGGCACTTTGCGATAAATAAGTGGGTTTTGGATGGCAGTTTGGGCACTTGGTTTCTAAATGGTTCGCCATCACTGCTCTAAAGGATTAGTTGAACTGAACTAGCATGCCACTTATTCATTATCATCACCGGTATATTTTTCTTAACACTAACTAAGGCCTTCTTTATCCAATTTGAAGACACAGAAAAATAGACTGGTTTCTAAAGATGGAGAATACGCAGAACCTAATTCACATACTTAATTCTGTCAGAACTGAACACTGCAAAGTTTTATTCAGAGTCTATACAATTTGTTTTACTTGCAGGCTTCAGCTAATTCAACAAGCTGCTGCTACAATACCGTGTTTCCCCCGAAAATAAGACCGGGTCTTGTTCCAAAAAGATGCATTAGGGCTTATTTTCAGTGGATGTCTTATATTTAGTCCTGTACAACAATGTACAGTCATGTCATCTTCTTCTGGAATATTGTCATAACTCTCCACATTCAAACCCTGAATTTCTTGCTACTCCAGCCGCTTTGATGAATGGTTCGATGTGGTGAAGCAAAATGTAGACATACAAATGCATACGTGGTGCTTTTATATTCAAGCGTCGCATATTCCCCAAAGTAATGACACGATATATTTTAAAAGTCTCGCATGTCCTCTTCTGTGCTGTCTTTTTTTTTTTTTGCACTTTTACAATACCATCAGAACGTACAGCGGCGTATTTGAGCCACAGAGAGAAAAAAATAAATAAATAAATAAGGACGTTATATAAATAAACGTCATCTGGCCGACATCAGCAAGCTGCTGGACGACACCGCCAACGAGCGAGCGAGGCTGCAAATCAAGCTGAGCAAAGTGGCAGAAGAAAACCAGGCGCTGCAGGAGTCCTCGTTTGGGGGACCAGTTGTTAAATCGCTATACGCGCTTCTGGAGTTTCCTTATGAACGGACAGCAGCAATCGCCCCCACAAAACACATTACATTTATGATATTCCAGCTCTCTGCACATTTAGAATTCTTAGATTTATACTTGATATCACTTTCAAGATGAAATGCATTAGCATATGTATGTTACATTTTACAGATAAACCGTTAACTTTATTTAAATAACGAAAACGGTTATTAATAGTGACACACATACGGGTGGCAGAGCGGTAGCCCTGTTGTAAGTTTGCATGTATTCCTGGTGGGTTTCCACAGTGTGCTCAGTTTTCCATCCAAAGACATGAAGGTTTGGGGATTTGGTGAAGCTACAATTACGCTAGTGTGTGTGTTTGTGTTCACCTTGGGATTAGCGGATGCCTTGTCCAGGGATTTTGTTTATGTCTTGCGCCGATGCTGCTGGAATGGGCGCATCCCCCAAATTGATGGATGTAAACATCCTTTTCAGAGATATTGTGGCAAGGTGTCCTTGGAATTTAATGGATGTTTTGGGCACATGCGTCGCATCACGTGAAGTATAAACCTGCCCTTGGGCGCCTTACTTTTCTGCTGACTATCTTGACTAGGGGCTTATATTACAGAGCAGTCTGAAAGTCATGCCAGGGCTTATTTTCAGGGAAACAAGGTAGTTACTACAACTAGGAAGTCTAATCACACAAGTCCTGCTCCAAGTTCTTTACATTGGCTTCCACTTAAGTTTAAGGCAGACTTCAGACTTGGTTTAAGGAACCAACCCAGCCTACAGAACCAAACAGACATGCTTTTAAAAAGGTGCCCATGTCCACTCATGCCAATGCTGTTCGATACTGCTGCTATTCACTATAAAATTTGCTGGAAAACATGACATGGTCTGGGATGAATTTTATAGACCAGAGAGGAAACTATTATATAAAGATTTGTTTGAAAGTTAACATTGATTATAAACAGTTTATTGATATCAATAATACATTAAATAGTTTGGATATCCTACAATACATCACAAAATGCTTTACAGTCAGTTTCACGTCTTTGTTAGTTTCTAGTGGATGGGCACGGCTTCACTGGACTCAAACTTCCAAATACCATAATTCGGAAACTTTGTATTGATACATTTTTCACTTTTTGATCAAATGGAAACTTAAAATTTCTAAGATTTTGAAAACAGCTGACATAAGAAAAGAACATTAAAAGTTTCCCGTTAATGGCAAAAGTGAAGGAAAACAATTTCTCAATTCTTACGGGGATACATCCTTCTAGAGCAGTGCTTCCCAAACTCAGTCCTGGGATCCCACTCTGGCTGCTAACCAAGTTCAGTTTTTAATTAGACTCCTAGTCCCATTAAGTGAGCCGTTATTTCCCAGTTTCTGTGTTTTGGAGTCAAGTCAATGGAGAAACAACAAAACAAAGTTTGGTTAATTTTTAATAAGATGTACTAAGCACTTATAAGGGGATATGTTTTTTTTTTAAACTTTAACAATTATCAGCCCGATTTTTATTCTGCTTTCCCAGGTGTTCCGATTGTTTCATTTATTACGTACTAATTAGTGGGTCCGACGCTAAAGTTTATTGCAGCCTTTCACCATTCAGAGTTGTTCACCTGGCTGTCAGTTCTCTTTGTTTAAATTATTATTAGGATACGATGAAGGGTGAAAACTGCACACAAAAAAAAAGGAGGCATGGATTTAAATGTCTAAATGTCTTATAAATGTTAAAAAAAAAAAAAGAAAATCATACTCCTGTGCTTTTATAAAGGCAGAATATGAAAAGGGATAAAAAGATCATGTAAATAAATAAGATCAATTCTTATCACCAATTGTGAATTTGGCTGGAATAAAAAACTGCAGCCACAGTGAGTCCTCAGGACAGAGATTGGGAATCCCTGCTCTAGAGAATTGAAACCAGAGATTTGGACTGGACTTTATTGTATCTATCTTTTGGGATGAAGATAGTGAAATAACAGATCATTTGTGTTATGCCCACAAATACGGTGACATCTTTTAGAATGACAGGCATGTTAGGTTATTCCCAAAGATTTTTGGATTGAAAGAATTCTATAGAGGTAATATAATTTTGGTACTCTTGATTAATAATGCAATCATTATTTTAGGAACAATCTTTTTACATAAAAAGATTTTGGAAACTTATGCCATCCTTTACTGCTTTTCTCAGGGTACTGTGACAACTTTGTTTATCCCTGCAATTCATTAAGAGGGTAAAAACGCCATTTGATTCCTTAGTTTGGTCACTGCTCGTGAACTATTAAAAATCTCGTATGGGTAGTTTGATTTTTTTTTCTCTCTTTTCTTCATCTTATATTAAATATTTTGGGTAAAGCTTCAGGATATTTAACCTTTTTAAAAGCGTCCTGGTGTTGTATTTTCTCTGTATAAATAATCTGAGGCATCATTGTTGTATAAATAAGTTACAGAAAAAAAAAACAACACAGTTGTATCAAAAGACAGCGTTAAAAAAACGCTGAGCTGAACGTCCCCCCGGGAAGATCGCGTCGCCGCTTCTCACCTTCGAAGCATCCGCCTGAGAGCAGTCTTTGCTGGGGCAACTTTGGCAGTCCTGGCTCGGCCTGTTTTCAGATGCCCACGAACCCAAAAAGTCGGCAGACATGGCAAGAGACTTTTAAAAGAAAAGAGAAAAACGTAACCATGTATAGGAATATAAGCGTACGTGAAAAATTCAAACTGAAGTCGGCAAACAGGAGTTCTACCTACACAGATTCTACGAGGCCGCTAAATGACAATCACGCACCAAACAGAACACGTTCCAAAACTATAAAATCGTACTAAATTAATTACAGCTAGTGATGGGCCGCTCGATACTCAGGTTTCGACACTGTGTCGAGCTATCGAAGCACTGGAGATCGAAGCACCGCTTCGAGGCTTGCTTCAAATGCGCCCGTCACGTGATTTTGAGCACGCTAGCGTAATGACGTCATTGATATCCGCGCAGTCAGCAGTCGATTTGGTCAGTAACTAGTCTGCTGAAGTGCTTTGGCTCAAAGCGTAAAAGCGGTTGTCTGTGCTATATTGATAAAATACGCTAACCCGAGTTCAAATCCTAGTTGGGGCTCGCATATGTTGAAATAAGGATTTTGTATAAAACAGTTAAGTAGTACTTGTTTGAAAGTTAACAAATATATTTTGGAGACATTATGAACGATTTACATGGGGCACCTTTTTCCTCGGTGTGGAATTGTGTCCACCAAGAATCTGTAACAAATCGATGAGCATATTTTGCGTAAGGTAGCACGTATTGTAACAATCCAGAATCTATTCTACCCCATGTCGATCATATCACAGAGGCTAAGAAATGCTTCACTAAAGCCGACGTGGTCATTACACCAGTATATGCGCAAGACATTCCTCATTAAACGTTTTTACTATTCAGTGATTCCCAGATCTGTTGCTGATTTGTATTATTGATTTCCAAAAAGCAATGTGAGTAAAAGCGTGTTCTGCATAACTAATCACAACTGTCTTTAAAACAGAATCAGCGCCATCAACAGTGTCTTCTGCAATTTTAGGAAAGCCTCGGATTTCTGCGTTAATGAGACAAAAAGTTGTAAAGAAACTTTGCAAATTCATCCAAAGGTGAACGTAAAGATCACTCAAGTACTGAGAAGAAGGAGCAGCTGGATAAGCACATCTGGAGCCAAACTTTCAAAAAAGCACCTGACTTTGTCATGAACATTCCTTTAGTTGTGAATTCATCTTATCAAAGGCTGCGCTGGGGGGGTAAATAAGTAATCTTCCGAAGTGCAGCACAACAGAGTAAATAATTGATGTAAATAGAATTACTGAAAGACTAAGTTTTTGCCGTTTCTGTATTCTTAAACCATCTTCCAGTTACACAATCCCCCGCAGTCAATGTCACATTCAATGTTCTCTGCTCCTTAACCTGTCTTGTTACCCAAAGCATCAACACTCAGTTTCATTCAAGGCTTTACCGTCCTTCCTTTCATAGACATAAAATAAAACACATTTCCTCTACATGTCCAATAATAATAGTAAACTTGCAGGAACGAGAAAAGCACAAGATGGGAATATTTATGACAAGAGCCTGGACATCAGGATGAGAATGTGCCTTGTCACCCATTACGTGAGCTCGTCTGCCATCCCTCGGTTACACTGGCACACGTTACACTCTGGAGCAAATGCAATGGAGAATATCAATCAATCAATCAACATTTATTTATATAGCACATATTCATACAAAAAAATGTAGCTCAAAGTGCTTTACAAAATGAATAGAAAAATAGAAGACACAATAAAAATAAACATAAGTCAACATTAATTAACATAGAATAAGTAAGGTCCGATGGCCAGACTGGACAGAAAAAAAAAACTCCAAAGGCTGGAGAAAAAATAAAATCTGTAGGGGTTCCAGACCAAGAGACTACCCAGTCCCCTCTGGGCAATCTACCTAACATAAATCAAACAGTCCTCTTTGTATTTAGGGTTTTCATGGAAGGACCTGATGATGATGGTCACGTAGACTTCTGGCTTTCAGTCCATCAATGTTGGTGCATCATGATGCTTTGAGTAGGTGGTGGTGGCGCAGGCCACCGGAAAAAGAAACAGAAGAGAGAGTAGGGGTCAGTATGGATTTTGGAGCCACCATGAATAGTTATTATGAAGAATTGAACATACAGAGTATCAGGATTAAGTTAAAGTGAAGTTATAAAAAGGCCATGTTAAAGTAATAACATGTAATAAAGTAATACCGACAATGTACACCTTCAGAAGTGGAATAAATCGACTGTATACGTAGAACATTTCAGATAAACGATGAATTTTGTTAATCATAAACAATGCAACATAACTATTATATGTGTTGTTACTTTTTATTTATACTCACCAAACGTTACAGATCTACATGGGAAATGAACACAGGTAATATGTTTATAATCATTCTCACTAAAAGACACTGTCAAAATATATTAATGAGAAAATTGAGACACATTGGCCTTTAGGAAATATAAAAAAGCGTGTGCGCTGTCACTTAGGACAGAATGCATTGTTAACGTGACGCACTCTCTACTGACGCGATGTCACGAAAAAAAAGAAACAGCAGTCCATGCTAACTCAAATCCTCCTTGATGTTTGACCTAATGATTAATTGTCAATATCAAATCAATAAAGTCATTTTAAGAAGATGACAAGTCTGCTATACTCAGTTTAATCAACGCTACTTTTTAAAAGTTTCCTTATACAGAATATAAAACAGAATCTCAATGATACGGGACTCGCGAGTAGTAACGAATAATATGTGACACTGAGAAATTATAATTCTTAATAACGGGAACAAGTAAAACTACGACTTCCTAAAACGGACACTGTAAATGTAGGCATTTCAATAAATAATTTAGGAGACTTGTGTGTGCATTTCAATATCGATTTAAGAACTACGTAGGCCACCTGTTGTACTATAAACGGTAGCTCAAGCAGCACTTAACAGTAAATAGTCTAACAGGACAATGACTGACTGAAACGAAGATGCTGCGCCGCTACAATAAAAGTTCACACTGTCGCTCTGCATGTTTAAAAGGCGCTGGTTGGCTGAAACTGTTTATAGCGAATTGTCCCAAGTTGGAAGTGCCATATAGCGATCAGACACGAAAAGACACATTTAGGCATAATGGACAGTAGTTTTTTTTCTACAATACAAATTCAGTACGACACCTGGGTCTCCAAACACACAAATATGAAGCTTATTACATTTTACAGTGAAACTCTTTACATACACAATATAATTAGGGCGTGTGCCACCTGCCCGACTACGGTGGCCCAACCTTCCCTCGATAGCTCGATTCGCTCGCTATCCGTCCAAGCTTGTTAAATGGAGGAATAGAAAAAACTTTCACAAGAGGAGGATCAGCGACGCGAACCTGAGCGACAACACCACTGAGCCACCTAATCCGGATAATTAACGAGCTCTGCACAACTGAACTACTACTACTGTTCTTACTGCGGCGGATGAAATATGTTGTTTGACATATGCACGTTAAAATGGTTTAATTGATACGAGAGTATCATTGTTGTATTCTCCTAATGAAGACGAAAAATTATATGTATAGATGTATACTATATGACGTACGGTTTTGAACAAAATTAAGTGTTCCATAAAAGGTTGAACGATTTACCTAATCTTTTCATATATATATAAAGTTAATATATGACAATATATCTTTGACACTATGTATCAGACAAAGGAAATCACAGCAATCCACAAGAACAATAATTAATTCTCAGCAACTACCTGAATTGTAGCTTAACCATATCAACTGAAATGTGTAATGTCAATACGAATTACAAAATATAACTAGAGAGTTAAGTGTCAGATAGACTCTCAAAATTAAGAGGTCAATGCCTTTCAGTGTGCTGAGGCTTTACAAAGATTCAGTAACCAGTGACCATGTCTGCTCGAAGCCCTATCATGACGCAATCTCATTTGTACGCATGTCTGAGGCTTCAGTACCGCGTCCTCATCTCAGTAGTACGCATGTCTGAGGCTTCGTGCCCGTTCAAAGCCTGTCATGACGCAATCTCATTTGTACGCATGTCTGAGGCTTCAGTTGCCTCGTCATCATCTCAGTAGTACGCATGTCTGAGGCTTCGATGCCCCGTTCAAAGCCTGTCATGACGCAATCTCATTTGTATGCATGTCTGAGGCTTCAGTTGCCTCGTCATCATCTCAGTAGTACGCATGTCTGAGGCTTCGTAGCTCCGTCATCATCTCACTAGTACGCATGTCTGAGGCTTCGGAGACCCGTTCAAAGCCCGTCATGACGCAATCTCAGTACTCTCAAAGCTTCCACTCATTATTTGTTCAACGAGCTACCGTTTGAAGTAGGCTACATATGGCATCAACAGAGTTAAAAAAACTCAACAGAATTCCCATTGAAATGAAAGTTTGTAGATGATCAATACATGTTAAATGATCGTGCCCGATAATACATTGTGGCAAAAAATAAAATTATAAATTATACATCATACAAACGCCGACTTGTTGAATGCATAATGCTGCAAAGAAGAGCTTTAGCAATACGGGTGACGACACATCTCTCACTATAATACTCTCCTAAATATCCATTCTTCGCCTCATGCAACGTTTTCATGCAACACTGAAGGTATGTCATATAGTATACATCTATATATAATTGTTTTCGTCTTCACTACATACATACATGTATACATTAAAAAACATACATTATATACCATCCTCCTGAAAATACTAGTGGTGCAGCGGTAGCGTTACCGCTTCATACTAAAGCATACGTGGGTTCGGGTCCCACGTCCACCCTCTGTAAATTATGACCCAAAAGAGTCTGATTTTCTTTTTTTTTTTTATTAAACAGCAAATTCCAGCGTGGACCGAAGCGAGCAAGGCGAGAACACTAGTAAAGATATATCAAATGGAAATGTGGATCTTGTTTTATGTCTATAACAAAAAAAATATTTGAGTAACGATTTCAACTGTTTTTGTAGTTGTTGATGGCGGGTTTAGCGGTTTAAATTTTTAAATATTAAATTGATAAGGTGGAATGTGTTCTTGCTTTGAGTGTTAATGTGTTAGTAACTGGGATTGCGCCTCTATTACTGGAAGATTGCTTAGGAATGATACAGACTGGACAACCGACCTTGATATGTGCACTGCTCACCTTGGAGTGTCCCGTGTGTGTCTGTGTGCCGGTGACTGATCTGCGCCGTGTCTCTCAGCCTCTCTGATGTGCTCCGGATTGACACCTTTGAATGTTTGGTGCAGCAGAGCAAATTCAACCTGATCTACCACAGTGGATTTGTTATCACCTTATTCCAGCGTTTCTCAACCTTTAAGTATTTGCGACCGAGTTTTCATAACAGTTTTAATCGCCCCCAACATTTTTTGAAATGTAGATGCATATTTGATTATACCTACTTAACTTTTATCGACATTTATCTAACTCTATACAGTATTTATTGTTCTATTATCAGAATGTAGTTTAAGTTAATTTGTTTTGGTTCCAACAGATGTTTTCTTTTTCACATCTTCGCCCCTTTTTGTTACTTCCCCACAGGTTGAGAACCATTGCCTTATTCAATGGAGGGGTTCATGGACGTCAAATGGCAGTGAATAGAAATGGATTAATGTAAATACGTGAGCTGCCATACGCAATTAGACATCGCATTTTGATGGCGATTTTGGTGATTCGAACAGATCTCTTATGTGATCCTTCCACAGTATCTCTCAAAATTATTTAGTTCAAAATGGTTATAAAGATTTCAATTCTGATCCTTTTTTTTATTATTGTTAATTTTGATGAGTCTTTAAGTGGGATCGAACTCGGGCTAGCACTACGTTCAGAATTTGAAAAGCAACCACCTTAGTTAGTTGAGCCATTGACGGCGTCATTTCTTTGTAGCAAACTCGTTACTTTCGTGCTCCACAAAATATTGTAAAGTATTAATAAATGAAATATTTCAATACTTGATCGAATAATAACAGCTGATTTAAGGATTTCACCTTTTCTTTGTCAAATGTGCTTACCTATATCATGGCAAAGTACAGGGATAAACCTTTATTTTCCGTCTACTCCATTTTAATTAAGTCAAACCAAGGAAAACATTTAAGGCTATTAAATGTGATCTCAAGAAAAGATGAGGGTTAATTCTAATACTAATAACAGGAGCGATTATAATGATACAGTGCAAAGGTAAATACTAATTGAAAGAGCCGGAATCCATGCGTGAGGCGTCTTATTTTAACTCTTGCTATCGTATAGTGCATTCTGCTTGTCGCGTTATATATATATATATATATATATATATATATATATATATATATATATATATATATATATATATATATATATATATATATATATATATATATATATATATATATATATATATATATATTTTAGACATCAGACACTAGAAGTTGCTGACGAACCCTTCTCTTCGTTGTCAGTCTGTAGCAGCGAAAAAATAAAAGCAATAAGAGTTATAACAGACGTCATTGAAGTGGATCATGAGTTTGTGTAATGTTAATGAAAATGGCCAGGAGGGGTCACTAAAGAGGTGAGTGTCAAATGCTTCGAAGCTTCGATACGATTTCCGACACAATTGCTTCAAACGTTTTGATGCTTCATGAGGCTTCACTCCGCCCATCACTAATTACAGCTCCTGTTTTATCATTACTTACAAAATTTCAGACAGACTGTACCTGTTTCTGAAACACTGAAAGCTTTGCTAAGCACGTGCCAGCGGCTCCTTTGCGCCAATACAAAGCACAGGAGGATGGGCAGAAATGAAACAACACTTGGGTAAGAAGACCGAAAGACCTATGAGCGGGCCTAGGGGGCGGGATAAACGTCAACCAACGTCAACGTCAGCGAATCATGTTCTTGTTATTACACTTCAATCGGAAGTCCACTCGTCCAATTACAAACCCACAAGAACGTGGATCGCCACGCCCACTAAGGGGCAAATGGGTAAACGGTCACGCGAGGGCAAAGCAATCAAATTGGAAACGGGCTGCTAAATATTATTTGAAAAACGTGACTTTCATAAAAGAGCCATAATGATGTTTCTCCTTATGTCAGGATCTTGTTTCGTTTCCACATTTTTTTAAATGGTTTGCGCCCAAGGCAGCGTGCCACTTTTAACGGCGAAAAAAAGTATTTTTCCACTTTTTTGTCTCCGTTTTTTTTAACAGAGCTGAGCGCCAGCATATTTTTAATCAAATTGATGACTTATTCTTCTTTCGGCTGCTCCCGTTAGGAGTTGCCCCTGCGGATCTTCTTTAATTATACAGTTGACGTACAGATTAAATGTCAGTGCAACGGCAAGAAGATTATTAACAATGTACGCTTGGGAACAAAGTGAAAATAAACACTGGATATAAGCAGGGTAATAAATTGACGGAATTAAAATACTTACGGCAACACTCTGAAACTTCTCGACCAGGGAACACACCGGTCTTGCAGTCTGTTTTTATTATAAAACACACGCACATGCGCAACATCGAGAATGAAAAATCACGTGAGTATTAAACAAGGCAACCAGTCTTGCAATTTAGTTGTCGGACGTCCTTCCAAATTCACGAATACAGTAAAACTGACTGCTAGGGAGCCTTTGGGTTGTTTTGTGACCGCGATGACCACACGTAGCTAGTAATTTAATAAAATACATTTTAAAATACTGTATAAAAAATATATGGCAGGGTGGCGCAGCAGTTATGGAGACCTGCGTTCGCTTCCCGGGTCCCTCCGTGGAGTTTCTATGTTCAATGACATGTAGGTTAGGTGCATTGGCGATCCTAAATTGTGATTGGTGTTTGTGTGTGTGTGCCCTGCGGTGGGCTGGCACCCTGCCTGGGATTTGTTTCTGCCTTGTGCCCTGTGCTGGCTGGGATTGGCTCCAGCAGACCTCCGTGTTAGGATATAGCGGGTTGGAAACTGACTGACTGTGTTAACACAGACGTTTGAAAACCACACGTTGTGTCACGCAGGAAGGCTTGTTGGCGTCAGTTAGAAGGTTTCGGAAATGGTGACACAAGTTAGTGAAAGATTGTTAGTAGTCGGCGGTTTATTTTAGTCTGGATGATTTATGAAAGAAAACTCCAGCTGTTATACCTAAGTGTAATATTTTTGGTCGATATATTAAGGAAAATGTTATCGTTTTTAGACCATCCTTTAAAAAAACTAGCTCGGACTTCATGCATAATTGGTGTGTACGTACGAAAATATTGCGTACGTCCATTTCCACGCTCACTTTAAGATGTACAGTCGTGGTCAAAATGTTTTGAGAATAATCCAAGTGTTGGTTTCCACTAAGTTTGCTTCTTCAGGGTTTTTAGATCTTTTTGTCAAATGTTTCTATGGTATACTGAAGTAGAATTACAAGCATTTCATAAGCTTTTTTTGACAATTATATTAAGTTTATGCAAAGAGTCAATATTTCCATATTTTTTCCCCCTACAAGGGTTTTTTTGGGGCGGGGGTTTCCTTGTCTTCTTAGAGAGTCAAGGCTGGGGGGCTGTCAAGTGGCAGGGCCTGTTAAAGCCCATTGCGGCACTCCTCGTGTGATTTTGGGCTATACAAAAATAAATTGTACTAGATTGACGCCCGCCGTAGCATACAACGGTATAAGAATTGGAACAGAAAACGGTGATAAAGGAATTCAGAACAACAGGAAGAACTTCTCCAAATCTGTCCCAATGTGAGGCAACGGAATCTACTGCCCTGTGTCGTAGTGAGCAGTGCATTACCTTCGTCAACCGTTTGTGTCAAGAAATAACCCACGGATAGGAACAGGCAGTTGCCAGATCCCAGAATAGAGATGACGTTGTACAAAAACCCGTCGACAGAGAAGATACTGTCGTTCATTTTATAACAAAGGTTTAGGAAACAACCGTCGCAGTACAACGAAAATAGCAAGGAGTGAAACCAATGCCAATGGTCGAGAGAGTACCTTCCTGTAGCAGGCTACGGTAAAGACTCCCAGGTGCACACATGGCTGAAGTGAAAGGTCACGCGGTCAGGCTAGATATCGGGCGGTGATGTGACACCAATGGGGTCATGAGAGACGAGCGGGGAACGCGGTAGTCCAAAGGAGGAATAGGAATCAAGAAAAGTGGCGAGGGGTTGTATGGGAGGCCGCAGGCAGCGTGGGGAAGGGTTTGGAAGAGGACGAATAGGAATCGAGAAATGCCGTGTGGGCTGCGTGTGGGAGGGACCGGGTTTCAAGACGAAGCAGGACAAACCAGAAGAGAAATATATATAAGAGAGTGTATTGTAATTGATTTGCTCTTGAAGACTCTGACCCTTTAATTGTTTCTTTTTCCTTAATTAGCTGCCAAACAATAGTCAGATACAAAATGAGCCAACACAGGACCTGTAAACTGTGGCCATCACTCAATATCTGAAAAGAAAGAAAGATGAAGGTAATGGTCTCAGGAATGTTGATCAGCTCAGGTTGCCAAAACATTTTAACTGCGCTCTTAGAAAAGAGAAAATTAACAATTTCAGAAATATCAGCTATTGCACAATGAGAGCAGCAACAAGCCATGGAATTAAAGAACGGGTTTAATTAACAACAACAATCGGCGCCTAATTAAGGAACTGGTTGGAGTTTGAGGCCCTGACTTTGCTGGTCTTCTGTTGGCCCACTTACTTCACGTTTCATTTCTGATTGGGTGCCGTTTAAGGTAAAAAAATGAACCAATTCAGGGGAACAAATCTTAAAAAACAAGTCAAATAAAATGAATTCAGAAGAAGTTAATTAGCAGCAAAAACAGTGCACTAATTATGAAAAGGGTTAGAATGAAAACCTGCAGCCACTGTGGTGCTCCAGGACCGGAGTTGGGGTCCCCTGAATTAGATGAATGTGTTTTTCTCTCACCTTTTGATGAACTTTGTATAAAATTTAACTTCTCATGCAATTGTGAACAATATGAGCTCCTTCCCAGTCCATCTTGGCGGTGATCTCATCAGACCTGCCTCTACTGCAAAGAATCTCGGTGTCATTTTTGATTCTTCCCTCTCTTACTCCACCCACGTAAATCACATTAAGAAACTTTCTTACTTTCACCTCCGTCACATATCCCGTGTTCGCTCCTTCCTCTCCTTTTCTAACGCTGAGAATATTGTAACTCACTGCTGGCAGGTGCCCCTTCTAATCTTATATCACAGCTCCAGCTTATTCGAAACTCGGCTACAAGAGTCCTGACTCAAACCAGCAGCAGCGAGCACATCACACCATCCTGCTCCGTCTTCACTGGCTCCCTGTGTCCTACAGAATCGAATATAAAATCCTACTAATAACCTACAAAGCCTTAAATAACCTTGCACCAAACTACATCAGTGACCTTCTCCATCACTATGTGCCTGTCCGCCCACTAAGGTCCTCTGATTCTGGTAATCTTGTTGTGCCCCCCACTAATCTACACTCCATGGGCGACCTTCAGCTGTATAGCGAGGGCCCAGACTCTGGAATGACCTACCGAAATTAATCAGGTCAGCTGACTCCATGAATTCTTTTAAAACTCGTCTGTTCAGGAAGGCTTTTAGCTCTACTTGACTTTATTACCTTCTCTCAGTTTACCTCTCTGTCAAGATGCTCATGTAACCTGTGTGTGTGTGTGTGTGTGTGTGTTAGACCATCAATTATGTTGTCTGAATTTACTATCTTACTCTTGATTTGTTTTTCTGGTTTAGTACAATGCTATATACTGTATACCCTGCCGTTCTCTCTTAAACTCTGTAAAGCGCCTTGAACATGAGAAAGGCACTATATAAATAAAATGTATTATCATTATTAATATGATCAGCTCATCAGGAGTATTCCAGCTTCTTTTATTTGGATGATTAAAATCACGATTCCTTACTTAGATTCACCCCTTTATTTTCCACCTTTATCAATTGACGATCAACATTTTACACCTAAAAAAAATGCCAAATAAAGATGTTTGTCAGATTTTCACTATACAGTTCTATCCTATGCAGCTTTTGTAGAAATTCTCTTTTTTTTGTCTTTAGAAATTCTGTTTTAAAGAAACTGTGCGTTATTTTCTTCAGATTTACCTCTAAAAGCTAAAGGGGTTCATTATAAAATATTTAATGACATTTGTTCAGTATGAGTCACCAGGCCCAGATAATATTTATCCTCGTGTTCTTAAGGAGGCTAGTGAGTACAGATATAAACCCTTGACGCATATTTTTTAGAAGTCACTGAGCACTGGAGAGATTCTGAAGGACTGGAAAATGGCAAATATCATCCCATTATATAAAAAGGGTGACAGGGCAGATCCAAGCAATTGTAGGCCAATAAGCTTAACCTGCATCACAGGAAAATTAATAGAAGGAATTATTAAGGATAAGATTGAGCAACACCTGGCAAGGACAGGAGTTATTAGGAACAGATAGCGTGGGGTCAGAAGAGGGAGGTCGTGTTTTACTAACATGCTGGAATTCTATGAGGAGGAAACAAAAGGATACGACCAGAGAGGAGCAGATGAGATTATTGATTTGGATTTTCAGAATGCATTTGATGAGGTGCCACATGAGAGGGTGGGCATCAAACTAAAAGAAGTGGGAGTTCAGGGTGTGGGGTGTAGATGGGTGCAGAATTGACTCAGACACAGGAAGCAGAGGGTGATGGTGCGAGGAACCTCATCAGAATTGGGTGATGTTAAGAGTGGTGACCAGCAGGGGGCAGTGCTAGGGTGCTGCTATTTTTAATATATATAAATGATTTAGATAGGAATATAAGTAACAAGCTGGTTAAGTTTGCAGATGATACCAAGATAGGTGGATTAGCAGATAATTTGGAATCCGTTATATCATCACAGAAGGACTTGGATAGCAAACAGGCTTGGGTAGATTTGTGGCAAATGAAATTTAATGTCAGTAAATGTAAAGAATTACACATAGGAAATAAAAATATTAGGTTTGAATACACAATGGGCGGTCGGAAAATCGAGAGTACACCTTATGAGAAGGATTTAGGAGTCATAGTGGACTCCAAGCTATCAACTTCCAAACAGTGTTCAGAAGCCATTAAGAAGGCTAACAGAATGTCAGGTTATATAGCGCCTTGATGTGTGGAGTACAAGTCACAGGAGGTTATGCTCAACCTTTATAATGCGCTGGTGAGGCCTCATCTTGAGTACTGTGTGCAGTTTTGGTCTCCAGGCTACAAAAAGGACATAACAGCACAAGAGAAGGTCCAGAGAAGAGCGACTAGGCTGATTCCAGATCTACAGGGGATGAGTTATGAGGAAAGATTAAAAGAGCTGAGCCTTTACAGTTTAAGCAAAAGAAGATTAAGAGGTGACATGATTGAAGTGTTTAAAATTATGAAGGGAATTAGTACAGTGGATCGAGACGGTGACTTTAAAATGAGTTCATCAAGAACACGGGGACACAGTTGGAAACTTGTGAAGGGTAAATTTCGCACAAACATTAGGAAGTTTTTCTTTACACAAAGAACGATAGACACTTGGAATAAGCGACCAGGTAGTGTGGTAGACAGTAAGACATTAGGGACTTTCAAAACTCGACTTGATGTTTTCTTGGAGGAAGCAAGTGGATAGGACTGGCGAGCTTTGTTGGGCTGAATGGCCTGTTCTCGTCTAGAGTGTTCTAATGTTCTAATGTTCTAATATAAAGCATTTTTCTAATACCTGTTGTTGGAGTTTAAAATGGGGTTTCTGTGAAAAATTGGGGGGAAAAACCTTAACACAGACTGAATGCCTCCTTTTTAAGCAAATACTTAAAGTACTGATCAGCATTTTGTATTTGTTTGAGGATGAGGTAAGAAATCCCATGTTCACTGGTGGGGAACATGCAGACTTCACACAAACAATGACTTGGCCTGAGATTCAATCAGATCCATGAAGCAGCAAACCGTAATATGAACTACTATTCTAATGTTCTAATGAGAGTTTTTTTTTTAGATATTGATTTATATTGATCACCATATTTGCATGTGGGTGGCATGGTGGCGCAGTGGTCAGTGCTGCTGCCTCACAGTTAGGAGACCCAGGTTCGCTTCCCAGGTCCTCCCTGTGTGGAGTTTGCATGTTCTCCCCGTGTCTACGTGGGTTTCCTCCCACAGTCCAAAGACATGCAGGTGAGGTGCATTGGCCATCCGAAATTGTGCTTGGTGTTTGTGTGTGTGTCCCTGCCCGGAGTTTGTTTCCTGCCTTGCTCCCTGTGTTGGCTGGGATTGACTCCAGCAGACCCCCCGTAACCCTGTAGTTAGGATATAGTGGGTTGGAGAATGGATGGATATTTGTACGTTTTGTGTAATGAATATTGAGACTACAGAACATTTCTTTTTCTTTTCTCATGCACTTATAGGTCCTTCATTGTGGAATGATTTGTTTGACTGGTTACATGCAGAGATTCCCTCCCTTTCTTATTTGGCCAGAAATGATATCGTCTTTGGGATTCTAATGGACAATAAGAAGGTTCACTGTTTATATTAGGGAAATATTCAGAATCAGGATCAGAACCAGAATCTGAATTCACTTTACTGGCCAGGGACACAAGGAATTTGTCTTGATAGTACTGGAGCAACATACAAGGACAACACAGAATACAAATGATAAATATGAGAAGACTAGCTACGCGTGATCTTCGGGACAAAAAACAACCCAAAGACTCCCTAGCTGTCAGTTTGACTGTATTTGTGAATCCGGAGAGGCATCCGCTAACTCTTATGAAATACCAAGGCAGAGGAGACGGACCCACCTGTGCTTGCTGCCCCCCTGGCTTTTGGAAGAAGTCACTGGCCATACCGTATCAATGCTGTCCTATTAATCTTTGTCTCAAGAAAATGCCTCCAGATAAGCAATGTTTTTAGTGAAAACGTCAAGCTTTTTTAATTTCCTATATCCATCCATCCATTATCCAACCCACTATATCCTAACACAGGGTCACAGGGGTCTGCTGGAGCCAATCCAGGGCGCAAGGCAGGAACAAATCCTGGGCAGGGTGCCAGCGCACCATAGGACACACATACACCCCGCACCACGGACAATTTAGGATGGCCAATGCACCTCACCTGCATGTCTTTGGACTGTGGGAGGAAACCCACGCAGACACGGAGAGAACACTCAAACTCCATGCAGGGAGGACCCAGGATCGAACCCAGGCCTCTTTACTGCAAGGTAGCAGCGCTACCACTGCGCCACCGTGCCACCCTTATGTCCCATATATTTTTTTATATTTTATGTCTTTTATTAGATTACTAGCTGCGTGTGGTCTTTAGGACAAAAAACAACCCAAAGGCTCCCTAGCAGTCAGTTTTACTTAATTTGGAGGGGCGTCTGCCAACTGTTTAGAATGACCCAGGGCAGAGGAGGTGGGCCCACTTGTTCTTGCTGCCCCACTGGCTTTCGTAAGAAGTCACTGGCCATACCGTATCTTCGCCGTATCGCTGGTGTATCAGTCCTATTAATTTTTAATACCTTCAGTTTGACAATGTTTTTAGTGAAAACTTCAAGCCTTGCCCTCCATTGCTGAAGTGTTTCACTCGTGTGTTGCTGAGCTGCGGCGTTTGCTTCGTTTTGATGTTGCGTCTTGTCATCGGTGTCATTAGCACAATGTTGTTGTTTGCTGCATGCTGGTCTTTTGTAGTGAGAAGTGAGGTGCATGCAAGCGGCAAAAAAATGTAAAAGTGCACGCATACGCCATCTAGTGGTTGTGGTTAAGCGTGAAGCAGAGCGGACTGCTCCATACAGACACACACACACACACACACACACACACACACAGGTCTTTCGTTTATATATGTTGTGGAGCTTGGCCCGGACAGGCGGACATTGATAGTTCACCCAACACACGTTTATTATACATTATTCTATTTATAAAGTGACACACACAACACTGCCTTTCTTACGATGCCTCTACTCCTTTCCTCCAAGACTCTGTCTCTCTTCCTCCCGATACCCAGCCATCGAATGGAGGGAGACAGCCCCTTTTATATCCACCCAGATATGCTCCAGGTGCCTCCCTGGTGTGGCGGAAGTGCCAGCTGTGCACCTGGAAGCACTCCGAGTGTCCCTGGTCATCTTTCCCCCAGCACTTCCGGGTGTGGCATTAGTGCTGAGGACCCGGGCCCTTCAGGCATTGGGGCGCCCCCTGGTGGTGACCACGGGCCCCTATAGGGTTGAGCTTCTAAGCTCTGTTCCTATGTTCCCCAAAGCCACCAGGGCGGTCGCCCCCTTGTGGTCTGGAGGAGGCGTAAGCCGTCCTCCGGTCCTTCCGGGCATCCTGCCTACTTGCCCCCCCCAGCCGCTTGCCACAATGTCTAATCTCTATATATTGTGAAGGATGGCCGGCCATTTATCCCGGCCAATACCCCCAAGCCGCCAGGTGGAGCCCTCCTTGCAGCGTGGTGGTCCCCAGAAGACCAGCAGGGCATCATGGACATTGGAGTTTTTATGCAAAGCCCTGCTGGATGCCGTGGGGGCCACAGGAGGGAGCTGCAGGGAGGACCGAGGGCTTCTTCGTGCCCTGTGACCCGGAGGTTCGTCACAGGAAGAGCGACGGACTTCTGGGTTGAAGAAAAGGACTATTTACCCTGACCCGGAAGGAATAAGGACTTGTGGACTGTTGGGCAGAAACACCTCCGGGTCAGGGATTATAAAAGGACTATGGGAACTCCCAGACAATGAGCTGAGCTGGGTGGAAGGGTGGCAACGCGTCTGGGAGCTGGAGGATTGTTTATTGGTTATTATTGTAATTATATGAGTATTGTGGAGAAGAGTGTGCTTTGTGCACTGTGGGAGAAAAATAAAGTCAACATTTGGACTTTTACCTGGTGTCTGGAGTCGTGGACAGGGGTTCAAGGGAGCGAGGGCGCCCCCTATCGTTCACAATAGATAAAATCCAATGTCTGTCAGTCGGTCTGTCCGTATTTATGTCTGTCTCACGAGAGAAGTACTTCACAGATTTAGATCGCGTTTTTTTCTATCATTTTCTTGAACATTCCAGTTGATTTTGTGACTTCTCTCGTAGTTTGCTAACAATACCGATTTATTTGCACGAATCCGAGAGAGATGCAGCGGAATCTAAGGGTGAGTTTTGTCACAGTTTACAGCTGATTACCGTCCTCTACCCCTGAATTTTGACAAAAGTCGACATCAGCCCTGAAAGAGTTAATAAAGAAGTTACATGTCACTGTAAGTCATTAAGGTATATGAAAAAGAAATTATGGAAGATAGAATTTATGCAGTAATGCATATTCGACTAGATCGGAAAAGCATTTATTGTAACGGTTAGTCTCAGACCATGAAGGAGTTCATTAATAAAGGCCGCAATCGATCTTAGCATAAAGGGCAGCCTGCCCGTCTTTTTACTTGCCGTTGTTTTGAGTTTCTGTGAGTCGAGGATGTTGTGTTCTTCGAAAGAGCTGAGCTAATAAGCAGCTAGATTTTGTTCTGGGAACACAAGTGCGGGGTCTTCTGGCTGATGTAGATTAATAAGTTTGTGTAAGATTTCAAGGCATTTAATTATGGGAACACTAGGCAAGCTCTCACATTGGCGTGTATACAAACAGTATAGGTTAAAGGAGCATTTAAGTTTATATGTCAGTGCCTCTTTATGAATCATAATAATAACAAATAAAGTTACAGCAGAGCATGTTAAACTAGCCAGCTATAAGCTATGTCAGAATTCATTGTTACAGGCTTGTGCTTTTATTTGAAGTAGCCAAGAGGCACCACAGTGAAGCTGTGTGCTGCCACCTAACTGGCACGACTACATATTAATTATAGTATTAATAAGGAATGCTAGTGCAACAAGTAAGCATCAATTTGAATTATTAACTGAGCAGTCCAGTTTTCACAGGTGGGTTCTACTGAGCCCAAAGTAATGGTGAGAACTGATTAACCAAAGGCCATCAGTCTGTAACGGCTCAGGATGAGGCAGGAGTGATTCGGCGATGCACACCTCCAGGTTTCAAAACACATCCTTTGAGACAAAGGGGTTTTGAATTAGAAAACAGAGAGTGGAGGACAAATGGTTATGCAGAGATGGACTGGAAGGGTAGAATAGAATAGAATGCCTTTTATTGTCACTATACACATTTACAATGAGATTGAAAGCAGCTCCTTCGGTGCAGACATATATGTAGAACACAACAAGTAAATAAACAAATGGTGCAAAAAGTGGCAAAGAAGTTGCAAGAAAGTTATATACATATGGAAAGAATAATAACTATTGCACTGTTGGGTTATTGCACATAATTTAAATATTGCACAATAATGATGATCATGTGCAGTGAGTAGTGGATGTTGGACCCTGAGAGTAATGATATTGTACAGTATACAGATATTACACAGTTATTATTCAGTACCATTTCGATATTGGATATCGCACAGTTGATGGACAGAAGGAAGTCCAGGGGTTGGGGGGTTAGACTGTGTAGTCATTGCATGTGTGAGTTTAGAATGATTTTGGCTTTTGGGAAAAAACTGTTCTTGAGTCTGTTTGTCCTTGTTGTGATGCACCTGTAGCGCCTCCCTGAGGACAGCAGGTCAAACAGATCAGAGCCAGGGTGGGAGCTGTCCTTGATGATGTTTTTTGCTCTGTTGAGGCAGCAGGAGGTGTAAATGTCCATTAAGGAGGGGAGAGGGCAGCCGTTGATCTTCTGTGCTGCCTTTACTACTCTCTGAAGCCTCTCCCTGTCTGCCATGGTGCAGCTGCCGTACCATACTGTGATACAATATGTCAGCAGGCTCTCAATGGACGAGCGGTAGAAGGTCAGTAGCAGGTTGGAGTCCAGGTTGTGCTTTCTGTGGACCCCCAGGAAGTGTAACCTCTGCTGAGCCTTTTTGATGACTGCTGTGATGTTGTCTGTCCAGGAGATGTCAGCGGAGATAAGGACGCCAAGAAACCAGAAGGTATAGACCCTCTCCACACACTCGCCATTGATGTAAAGGGGGGCTAAGTCGGTGCTGTGCCTCCTGAAGTCGACAATGATCTCCTTGGTTTTCCTGCTGTTCAGAGCCAGATTGTTCTTTGCCCAGAGGGGACTGGGTGGTCTCGTGGTCTGGAACCCCTACAGATTTTATTTTTTCCTCCAGCCTTTGGAGTTTTTTTTTTGTTTTTTCTGTCCACCCTGGCCATCGGACCTTACTCTTATTCTATGTTAATTAATGTTGACTTATGTTTATTTTTTATTGTGTCTTCTATTTTTCTATTCATTTTGTAAAGCACTTTGAGCTACATTTTTTTTTGTATGAATATGTGCTATATAAATAAATGTTGATTGATTGATTTGAACACCAGGCTGCCAAATTTAGGAGCTCCTCTCTGTAAGCTGCCTCGTCTCCCTTTGAGATGAGTCCGACCACTGTGGAGTCGTCAGCAAACTTGACGATGAGGTTGTTGTTGTGGGCCGGACTGCAGTGGTGTGTGTAGAGACTGTACAGATGGGGGCTCAGCACACAGCTTTGCGGGGTACTGGTGTTCAGTGTGCGAATGGAGGAGTGGTGGGGGCCGAGTCTCAGTCTGGAGCCGGTTGGTAAGAAAGTCTTTTATCCAGACACATGTGAGAGGGGGGAGGCCAAGTTATGACAAAGTTTACAACACCTGGGGCCTCATGTATAACGGGACGCGTAGAATTCACACTAAAACATGGCGAACGGACAAAAGTGGGAATGTGGGTATGTACAAAAAAATCAAGATGCATAAAACTGTGTGTACCCCAAGTTCTACACACTTCTCCTTTACAAATCCCAATGAACGTGAAATTTAATGCACGTACACGTGCCTACAGCCCCAGCTTGACTCCTGTCAGAATTATGCATCATTTAATATGCAAATCTTTATAAATATTACCTGTTTGGTTAAAAAACAATGGAAAAGGCACATGAAGACAAATTTCAGCGAATGCGAAGTGGAGGTAAAAAAAAAACGTACAATTTATTGGCTTAAGCAGTGGTATAACCAAGAAAAGGAAGTGATATGTGGCAGCATGGCAGAGACACTCGAAAATTCAAGTTCAGAAAAGTTGCACAGTGCCCGAAAGAAAAAAGAAGTGATTAGATATCAAAGTCGACGTGAAAAGGCGAGTTGCAGCCCCGCCGTCTGTTTATTGTGTTTCAGACAATATTACAAAAGCTGACCTCCATGCTGATGACATGATGGTGCTACTGTGCCAAGCACATCTTCGGGCGCTGGCTTTACCCACACCTCTGCCTCGGAAACCACTGGGAGGCCATCTGGCTGTAGTGGATGCTGCAAGAGATGTGGCCAATGAACAAAGGAATATAAGAGCCGTACTATTCGATATTGACCACAACAAAAATGAATTAGTTAAAAAAAGCAATGCTGCATCTGATTACCTGTTTTTACATTATGCTAATTACATTCAAATAAAGTTGTAACACTGTCCGACTTGGCTGATCATTTGGTGGATCAGGGTCAGGTTTCAGCTACAGGCAAGTCACGATTATGTGCCACATTATGCTGCACTCTACACACTTGCACACTGCGAAACTCTTTCTGTGCAATATAGAGAAGCGCATTAATAAGAGTGGAAATGCTTTCTATTTACATAAGCAAATTCATTCTCTGAAGGCGCCTTTATAGTGTAGCAATGGCATCGAGTGCCACAACGGACCGATTCTCTGCTCTTTACTTTGAGGTGACTCACTATACTTAAAAGGACTGCTTGCCTTTAGCTGCACTAGTTGGAAAAAGTACCCATGACTGTGCGGAGCTGCCGTTTTTATAGGTTTTCAGCTATAAATGATGTAATGTAAACTCACTCCTTCCAAAAAATATATTACTGTAGCCTGGAGTAAAATGGGCAGATCTGCCAATAAATCAATCAAATTCCACTTCAGGAAATCATGTTGTTACCTGGCTGATGTTACTTGTCCAGTGCCATTGTAATAGCAATGTGTGTGCAGTTAACCTCTCAATTACATTTGGAAAAGCGGACATTGCTGCAAATTGTGCTTTTATGTTTGCCAGTTTAAACACAGTGTAAGGAAATCTTATTGATCTGAATGACAAGTGGATAATACCATCCTATACAGCTCACATGGCACGACTCGGTGATGATTGTGAAATATCTGATCAGTCAGCATGTTGAAAAACTCCTGTTGCTGAAAACCTGAGAGTGAACAGAACAAGCAAAGTAGCAGGCAGAGCGCAAGTCCTCAACGTCTGCCCTTGTAAAGCCTGCGCCAGCTCAGCACACACCGCCAAGAGGATACGCTCTTGGAAATCGAAATCTACTTAAGAGCCAGCCGTCATCATCTGTAAATACATACTCTCTTCTAATTTTCATTTCCGATGTCTATTAACAATGCTACAGCAGCAATGGTAGTTGGAATAGTTTGGCCATTCTGTGCGCCATTATATTGTTACAGAATGATTACAATCAAGTGAACTACCGTATATCCTCGCTTTTAAGTTCTGCCACGGATAAGTTGGGGCTTGATTTTACCGTATAATTTCCAGTATTTTATAATTTGAAATCAAACAACTCACCAGGACCAGATCATATTTATCCTCGTGTTCTTAAGGAGGCTAGTGAGTACAGATATAAACCCTTGACGCATATTTTTCAGAAGTCACTGAGCACTGGAGAGATTCTGAAGGACTGGAAAATGGCAAATATCATCCCATTATATAAAAAAGGTGACAGGGCAGATCCAAGCAATTGTAGGCCAATAAGCTTAACAAGCATCACAGGAAAATTAATAGAAGGAATTATTAAGGAGAAGATTGAGCAACACCTGGCAAGGACAGGAGTTATTAGGAACAGTCAGTGTGGGGTCAGAAGAGGGAGGTCGTGTTTTACTAACAGGCTGGAATTCTATGAGGAGGAAACAAAAGGATACGACCAGAGAGGAGCAGATGAGATTATTGATGTGGACTTTCAGAATGCATTTGATGAGGTGCCACATGAGAGGTTGGGCATCAAATTAAAAGAAGTGGCAGTTCAGGGTGATGTTTTTAGATGGGTGCAGAATTGACTCAGACACAGGAAGCAGAGGGTGATGGTGTGAGGAACCTCATCAGAACTGGCCGATGTTAAGACCAGCAGGGGGCAGTGCTAGGGTGCTGCTATTTTTAATATATGTAAATGATTTGGATAGGAATATAAGTAACAAGCTGGTTAAGTCTGCTGATGATACTGCTGATGATACCAAGATAGATGGATTAGCAGATAATTTGGAATCCTTTATATCATCTCAGAAAGACGTGGACAGCAGACAGGCTTGGGCAGACTTGTGGCAGATGAAATTTAATGTCAGTAAATGTAAAGAATTACACATAGGAAGTAAAAATGTGAGGTTTGAATACACAATGGGCACTTTTGCCACTCGCAATATGGCGGATGCGCTGACGTATCGTGAATGTGGCGTCTGTCTATATACTGTATGTCTATTTTCTAACCAATACTGGAGCAGGGCGTCTCGGAGTCCCGCCCCACCCCGCCGACTCTGTTTAAACTCCCCGCCTTACAAGTGAAGCGAGCGAGCGAGCGAACAGACAGGCAGCTGTTTAGACAGTCTTAGCGGCAGGACCTAAACATGGCGGCCTCCTGGCGGCTGGGATTTCAGGGGATTGTGACCGGGATGAAGTGGACAAAACTCCACAAATGTCATGCCTTCCCCGGGAGTTTATTGGGATGTAAACGATACGTTTTCCAGTCGCCGCCTGTGCTGGGTAAGTAATTTCGATCGGCTCTTTCAAACGAGTTTGTCATCTGTCAAGGATCTGCTTGCCTTTGACGAAAAGAAAACCCGAAGTACTTTGGAGTAGTTAAGTGCTGCAGAGTTCAAGAGCTGATTTATGTGTTTGTAGCTGCTGCTGTAAAAGGTGCGCTTTTTCTAATGCATTACACTCGCGTTAAGTTACCGCCTGTCGTAATTCTGGTGCGCCTTTTGAACGGCTTTTTAATTCGAGTTTTAAAAGCGCCACGCATCGAGCTGTCATTGAGACGAAGGTGAAGGAAGGCAGGCAGAGAGCAAGCGTGCGGGCGAGCAGAATACCCATTTACATGTATGGGCTTACAGATGCTTTTATCCAAAGCGATTTACAAAGAAGGTCAACCTGATCGAGTAACATCAGTCCTGGGACTGTTTTGAGCAAGTGTAGCCGACCAAGTGACAAAAATTGATCACCACAAATGGAGGGCTATAAAGCCAACATAAGAAAAAGTAACAAATTAACAATATGGCAGATTAAAAAAAAACATTCATGAATAATTTGGCAGATATCCACAGAACAGAAGGGTTTTTAATCGCTTCTTAAACACCTTGAGGGAGTAAGTAGTTCGGATGGTAGTGTGCATCTAGCTAGCTATCATATAGCGCCTTTCACATCTAGCTAGCTATTATATAGTGCCTTTCACATCTACGTAGCTATCGTAAAGTGCCTTTCACATCTACCTAGCTAGCTATCATGTTTAGCCTTTCACATTTAGCTAGCTATTATATAGTGCCTTTCACATTTATCTAGATAACCAACAAGCTATCGTATAGTGCCTTTCACATCTACCTAGGTACCTACTTATCATGTTTAGCCATTTGCATCTACCTAGCTATCATATAGTGCCTTTCACATCTACCTAGCTATCTATCATATAGCGCCTTTCACATCTACCTAGCTATCATATAATGCCTTTCTCATCTACCTAGCTAGCTATTATATTGCACATTGCAAATCTAGCCAGCTACATAGCTAGCTATTATATAGCCCCTTTAACATCTACCTAGCTAGCTATTATATAGTGCCTTTCACATGTATCTAGATAACTAACAAGCTGCCATATAGTGCCTTTCTCATCTACCTAGCTAGCTATTATATAGCGCCTTTCACATCTACCTAGCTAGCCATCATATAGCGTCTTTCACATGTATCTATCTATTTATCTATCCACCACATTGATTTGAAACAAAGCAATCATGTGATTGAAGTGCAGACTTTCAGCTTTAATTCACGGGGTTTAACAAAAACTTTGTATGAGCCATTTTGAAAAGACAGCCATATTATCTTATACATGGGGGGCTCATTTTTCAGGGGAGCGGACGTTTTTGGACAAACTAACATAATCCTACATCTGACAATCACTTTTAATATTTGGTGGAGAATCTCTTCCAGTGCATGACTGCCTGAAGTCTGAGCCCCACGGCCGTCTCCAAGTGCTGGGTGTCCCCCATAGTGATCCTTCCCTGCCGCTGTCTTCAGGTGCTGCTTGTTCGTTGGACTTTCTGCCTTCAGTTTCATCTTCAGTAAGTGACACGCATGTCCAGTTGTGTTGAGGTCAGGTAACTGACTCGGCCATGGAAGAATATTCCACTAATTAGTGTAGTAAAGCGTTGGTTTGCTGTCCCAGTGTGTTTTGGCTCATCGTCGCTCTGTACTGTGAAGTGTCCGTGACCCTGAGCCAAGCTGTGTACCAAGATCGGGAGTTGAAGAGACAGGAGGCTGTGTCTGTCCCAGGTTGAGCTGTAGACGGTGGTCCTTCGTCCAGGTTGAAAGACGAGTAAGACCTTCAGAGACTCGAGCCGACACCGTGTTGTTGTCCTCCTATTTCAGCCAGCATTTCTCCCCTGGCTGGGGTTCAAGGTTGTGTTTATTGTCAGTTCTTTGTCTGTTTGTTTTTGTGCCATTTATTTATGGGGATGTTTCTTTTGTTTATTATGTGCATTATTCTTTGTGTCTGTTTGTAACTAGAAAATGTCTTATGTCTTCCGTGCTTTGTGGGTGGGGCCACCTGCCGGTCACCACCAGGAAGTGCCGTCCACACGATTATATTGAAGAGGCCTTCCATAGTTCCTGGTGTTTCATTTCCAATGCACTAAGGAGTTCAGTGGAGTGCTCACTTGTCGTTTGCTGTACCGTTTTGAGAATTCCTGCATTTTTGAACCCGTGCTCTGTTTTTTTGACTTCACATTGGGATTCTGAACTGGGGTTGTGTTTGCTGTGCGTTGCCTTGCCTTCTCAGGGAATTCCTTTTCTGCTGTTGGGTGCTTCTTGGATTAAAGAGCCTTTTGCTAAAATACATCTTTTAAATTGTAAATATTCTTCTAGGACCCTTTTGTATCTAATTGGGGTTTGGATGGTAATTCCCAAACTGTCAAGAGATGGCAATTTTTAAAAATACAGGGTGAGCCCAAATGAAGTAGCACATTTCTGAAGGTCGTTGTTCGAGGTAGAGGCAGCCGAGTGGGTTGGGGTTTGGGGGTCCTTTGATAGTTGATCCCTTGTAGAGGTCCACATGCACACCATGCTTTCGCTGTCGAACTGTTCTTCAAAAACGGTGAATCCATCATCAGTATGCAACGTGCCTTCTGAACGCACTTCAGCATTCCTCCTCACTGTGACGTCCCAAATCGGAAAACAATTCTACCGTGGGTGGCTAAATGTAGACAGACGGGTCCAACATTGAACAGCGAATCTCCAGGCCGTCCTCTGACTGTACAAACGCCTGAAAACATCAAAGCTGTAAGGGCATCCATTTTGCCATCTCCTTGACGTTCAGTGCGCTTCTGTCTTTGGCATTTCCAACACGTCGTTTGCATGAGGACCTTAATTTCCACCCATACAAGATGATGGCAGTGCAGGAAATCACTGAGAGAGACTGGGAGAGCCATAGAGAGTTGAGCGTCAACATTCTGTAAACCGTTCATCGAGATGCCATTGTCGTGTGACATCAGCGACGAGGCACATTTCCATTTGAATGGTTGCTGCGTAAATAAGCAAAACTTTCGCTACTGGGATGAAACCAATCCTCGTAAACTTCATCAGAGACCCCAGCACAGTGGGCACACGTGTTACAGTTTGGTGCGCCGTTGCTGAATTTGGTATTGTAGGCCCTTTCGTTTTTGAGTTGGGAGGAGCAACGGTCACCGTCACTTCAGAACGTTACATTGAAATGCTAGAGTCCTATTGAGATGCTGTGGAATGACGTAGATAGATAGATACTTTATTAATCCCAAGGGGAAATTCCCATACTCCAGCAGCAGCATACTGATAAAGAACAATATTAAATATCAGAGTGATAACAATGCAGGTATAACAGACAATAACTTTGTATAATGTTAACGTTTACCCCGGGTGGAATTGAAGAGTCTCATATTGTGGGGTCTCCTCAGTCTGTCAGTGGAGCAGGACGGTGACAGCAGTCTGTCGCTGAAGCTGCTCCTCTGTCTGGAGATGATCCTGTTCAGTGGATTCTCCATGATTGACAGGAGTCTGCTCAGCGCCCGTCGCTCCACCACGGATGTCAAACTGTCCAGCTCTGTGCCTACAATAGAGCCTGCCTTCCTCACCAGTTTGTCCAGGCGTGAGGCGTCCCTCTTCTTTATGCTGCCTCCCCAGCACACCACTGCGTAGAAGAGGACGCTCGCCACAACCATCTGATACAACATCTGCAGCATCTTATTACAGATGTTGAAGGACGCCAGCCTTCTAATGAAGTATAGTCAGCTCTGTCCTCTCTTGCACAGATCATTAGTATTGGCAGTCCAGTCCAATTTGTCATCCAGCTGCACTCCCAGGTATTTATAGGTCTGCACCCTCTGCACAGTCACCTCTGATGATCACGGGGTCCATGAGGGGCCTGGTCCTCCTAAAATCCACCACCAGCTCCTTGGTTTTGCTGGTGTTCAGGTGTTGGTGGTTTGAGTCGCACCATTTAACAAAGTTCTTGATTAGGTTCCTATACTCCTCCTCCTGCCCACTCCTGATGCAGCCCACCATAGCAGTGTCGTCAGCGAACTTTTGCACGTGGCAGGACTCCGAGTTGTATGCCGCACATACTGTGGTCTGTCTGTAAGATAGTCCACGATCCATGGCACCAGGTATGAATCTACTCCCATCTCAATCAGCTTGTCCCTAAGGAGGAGAGGTTGGATGGTGTTGAAGGTGCTAGAGAAGTCCAGAAACATAATTCTTACAGCACCACTGCCTCTGTCCAAGTGGGAGAGGGATCAGTGTAGCATATAGATGATGGAATCCTCCACTCCCACCTTCTCCTGGTATGTGAACTGCAGAGGGTCAAGGGTGTGGCGGACCTGTGGCCTCAGGTGGTGAAGCAGCAGCCGCTCCATGGTCTTCATCACATGTGACATCAGGGCGATAGGCCAGAAGTCATTCAGCTCACCAGGACGGGATACCTTTGGGACAGGAGTGATACAAGATGTTTTCCAAAGCCTCGGGACTCTCCCCTGTTCCAGGCTCAGGTTGAAGATGCGCTGTAGAGGACTCCCCAGCTCCAATGCACAGACCTTCAGCAGTCATGGCGATACACCATCTGGACCTGCTGCTTTCCTTGCACAAAGTCTCCTCAGCTCTCTGCTTACCTGGGCTGCTGTAATTGTGGCTGGGAATGTCTCACCTATGCTGGTATCAGCAGAAGGATGGATGGAGGGTGCAGACTTGGAGAGCCATACACAGAAGACAACCAAAGAATATGGAAGAGTTAAGGCAGCTCTGCAGGAAAGAATGGGCTAAAATTCCCCCCGCACGATGTGCAGGTCTGATCTGCAGTTACAGGAAGCGCCTGCCAAAGGAAGGTCAACCAGTTATTAAATCCCAAGGTTCACTTACTTTTTCCACTACCACTGTGAACGTTGAATGCGTTTGTAAAATAAAGACATGAAAGAGTAGAATTTTTTGTGTGTCATTGGCTTAAGCTCATTGTGTGTATCAGGACCTGTGACTTCGATGAAGAGCAGATCACTTTTTATGGCCAATTCATGCCGTTAATCAGATCATTCCAAAGGGTTCACATACTTTTTACTTTGACTGTAGTTTGTCGCTCTGCTGTGAGTGATGCAACAGAGGACAGGCCATTTTTATGCACTTCACTGCTTGGTGGCCTCGTGTTGCAAATGTTGCAAGACTGAGCTGTTGTTGCTCCATGTCCATGTCTCCACTTCACAATAATAGCACTTGCAGTTGACTGGAGCAGATCTGGCCGAGGAGACCTTCCACATATTGACTTGTGGCAAAGGTGGCATCCTGTGACGGCTTCGCATTTACAGTCCCTGAGCTCTTCAGTACGCTCCAGTGTTTTGTTAATGGAGGTTGCTAGGCTGTGTGTTTGATTTTTGTACACACATCTGTTAGCAATGAAATGCCTGAACTCCATAATCGTAAGTAGACTTTTAACCATATTGTGTATTGTTAGTGTGTGCAGCACTGCAGTTTATCATGTTCACGGTGGCTTCGATCCCAGCATCCCTCCTTTTTTCTTTCTCAGGCTGTCAACACACTGGACTGTTTACAACAGGAGTCTCCAACTCCGGTCCTGGAGGGCCCCAGTGGCTACAGGTTTTGATTCTAACCCTTTTCTTAATTAGTGACCTGTGTTTGCTGCTAATTAATTTCATTTGAATTCATTTTATTTGACGTTTTCTTGAACACTCTGACCCCTTAATTGTTTCTTTTTCCTTAATTGGCAGCCAAACAATAACGAGATAGAAAAACAACTGGTGTCCATCACACAATATCTGAAAAGAAAGAAAGATGAGGGTCTCGGGAGTGTTCATCTACTCGGGTCCTCAAAACATTTTACCAGTGCTCTTAGAACTATAGGCCAGTAAGCTTAACATGCGTCACAGGAAAAATCTTCTTCTTCTTCTTTCGGCTGCTCCCGTTAGGGATTGCTACAGCAGATCATCTTCTTCCATATGTTTCTGTCCTCTGCATCTTGTTCTGTTACACCCCATCACCTGCATGTCCTCTCTCACCACATCCATAAACCTTTACTTAGGCATTCCTCTCCTCCTCTTCCTTGGCACCCTTCTCCCAGTATACCCATCATCTCTCCTCTGCACAAGTCCAAACCAACGCAATCTCGCCTCTCTGACTTTGTCTCCCAACCGTCCCACCTGAGCTGACCCTCTAATGTCCTCATTTCTAATCCTGTCCATCCTCATCACACCCAATACAAATCTTAGCATCTTTAACTCTGCCACCTCCCAGCTCTGTCTCCTGTGCCACCTTCCCCAGCCCATATAACATAACTGGTCTCACTACCATCCTGTAGACCTTCCCTTTCACTCTTGCTGATATCTGTCTGTCACAAATCACTCCTGACACTCTTCTCCACTCATTCCACCCTGCCGGCACTCTCTTTTTCACTTCTTTTCAGCACTCCCGTTACCCTGAATTGTTGATCCCAAGTATTTAAACTCCTCCACCTTCGCCAACTCTACTCCCTGCATCCTCACCATTCCACTGGCCTCCCTCTCATTCACACACATGTATTCTTTCTTGGTGGTCCTACTGACCTTCATTCCTCTCCTCTCAAGAGCATATCTCCACCTCTCCAGGGACTCCTCAACCTGGTCCCTACTATCACTACAGATCACAGTGTCATCAGCAAACATCACAGTCAGCAGGGACTCCTGTCCAATCTCGTCTGTCAACCTGTCCATCATCAATGGAAATAAGAAAGGACTCAGAGCCGATCCCTGATGTAATCCCACCTCCACTTTGAATGCGTTCATCTCTCCTACCGCAGACCTCACCACTGTTATGCTTTCCTTGTACATATCCTGTACAACTCTTACGTACTTCTCTGCCACTCCCGACTTCCTCATACAATACCACAGCTCCTCTCTAGTCACCCTGTCATCTGCTTTCTCCAGGTCCACAGACACAATGCAGCTCCTTCTGGAGATCTCTATTCTTCTCCATCAACATCCTCGGAGCAAACATTGCATCTGTGGTGCTCTTTCCTGACATTAAACCACACTGCTGTTCACTAATCATTACCTCCCTTCTTAACTGAGCCTCCGCTACTCTGTCCCATAGCTTCATGCTGTGGCTCATCAATTTTATCCCCCTGTAGTTACTACAGTCCTGCACATCCCCCTTATTCTTAAATATCGGCACCAGTACACTTCTTCTCCACTCCTCAGGCATCCTCTCACTTTCCAGGATTCCATTAAACAATCTGGTTAAAAACTCCACTGCCATCACTCCTAAACACCTCCATGCTTCCTCAGGTATATCATCTGGACCAACGGCCTTTCCATTTTTCATCCTCTTCAAAGCTGGCCTTACTTCCTCCTTGCTAATCCGTTGCACTTCCTGATTCACTATCTCCACATCATCCAACCTCTTCTCTCTCGTTCTCTTCAACCTAACCATCACCTCCTCGTCTCCACTATTTCCTTCACCAACCTGTCCATTGAAATCTGCTCCAATTGCCACTTTCTGTCCCTTGGGTACACTCTTCATCACTTCATCCAACTCACTCCCAAAATCTTCTTTCTCACCCATCGCACACCCAACTTGCAGTGTATATGCACTAACAACATTCATCATCACACCTCTGATTTCCAGCTTCCTAATCATTACTCTGCCTGACACTCTTTTCACCTCCTAAACACTCTTGACATGCTGTTCCTTCAGAATAACTCCTACCCCATGTCTCCTCCCATCCACACCATGATAGAACAATTTGAATTCACCTCCCAGTCCACCTGGCCTTATTCCCCTTTCTCTCTAATAAATAAAATGACTTTTTTGAATGTTTGTCCATGCTCTTTCTTCTTCGCTTTGTTGGTGACGTGTCCTCTAGAATGTATAAAATTTATCAGAGCTGAAAGCGCAGGAAGTGTGTCTGCCAAAAGCATTCACACGACTGAGGTTAGATGACTTGTAAGTAGAGCGTGACTTATGAATCTAATGTTAAAAGTCTCCGTCTCATGGGACTTCATACCACTCCAACGTTTTTGGAATCTTCTAAGTCTCCGACTTAAAGTGTAAATCCGAACAATATATTCAATCTCTTTTTGCTGTTCCGTTTTTTCTCCGAGTAATTTCCGTTTGTTTACGCTAATGCGATCTTTCCTGTCCTTTTTTTTTAATTTTCGTGCTTCCATTATTTCGAACCTGCTCTGTTTGTGTACCGCGCCAATGTTTTTGAATTCCTTACGACGTTCTACTTTGTCATGTACTCTTTGTCCTTTATTTCTAGCCCCGGGTGTGGTTACATCTCTTTCTCGCGTCTTTCCGAGATAATCACGTCTTGTCTCCTTCCAAGATTTCTTTTTAATAATAGAGAGCCAAGAGTTGGAGCCTAATTAAGCAAGGGGTTGGAGTGAAATTGGTTGGAGTTTGAGGCCCTGACTTTGTTGGTCTTCTGTTGACTCGCTCACTTCACATTTCATTTCTGTTTGGGTGCCATTCAAGGATCATTGAAGCATTTCAAAGGAGCAATGGAGAAATTCAAGGAACAAATCTTATAAAAACAAGTCATTTAAAATTAATTCAGAAGAAGTTAATTTGCAGCAAAAACACGTCACTTATTAAGAAAAAGGTTAGAATGACAACCTGCAGGATCAGACCCCGCTTTAAAATGATGATCATCCATACCTGAGAAACAATCTCATTGCTCCTAAAAGAGTACAAGTTGTTTTATTACCGTGAGAGCCAAGCTGAAAGTACTGGCATCAAGACAATTGGGAATTATTTGAATAAATGAGAACAGTAAGATGAATTGTTTTATGTGAAGAATGAGGTAGAGTGAACAAATCTGTGAGTCCTAAACACCTGAGCAGCTGGAAACTCATTTTACTGTGAGGAATGAGGAGCTACATTGTGTTTGTCTCTTTTTTTTTTTTTTTTTCAGTGTAAATCATTAACAACGAGAAGTCGGATGAAGTTGCAGTCAGTATCATTGCACTTACTTATTTCCAAATCCGTGAAAAATGGCTGTTTTACAGGATGAACAAACCGAATGAGCATCACGGCTTAGTTACATTTCTAACCCTGCACATTTTTCAATGTTTTGCCCTCCAGGCATTGCTTAAAGCCATTAATTAATGGGATGCGGCTGAATTTGTGGATGTGCACCATATATAATTCCTATAATTAGTCGATTCAGCCAGAAGGGAAATTGGCGCTGCTGAAGAATCCTGAGTGGACTTGTGGAGAAGATGCTCATTTTCAACTCGCTCGTACATACTGTAATATCACTTCATACATATAATTATGTGCATAAAAATAAGAAGTAAAGTTTTCCTAATGCAAAATCACCTTCAGAATGATTTTAAATTGATAAGTACTTTATACAGTAAATGTGAGAGGAACTTTTCAAACATGTGCAGGCAGACCAGTGAACAAATTTGTAGTGCCACACATTTAATTGGCATCCGTTAACTGCACAAGTGACGTCATTCACCTCAAGGCTCTGCCCGACGGTATCCGATGTGTCAGTAACGTGTTTTAATTACGTACCATTTATTATTTTATTTGCTAAGCCCTCCACTATTTTCCATTTAATTCATATGGATAGCAAATTGTCATAACCCTTTAACTGTGTAACAGAAAAAAGCAGAGGCAGAAAAGGTTTGGGGATGGCCGCCCCGCATACTTAAATATCAGGCAGCAAAACAAAAAAGGCGTCTTTACAGAGTGGAGTTGAAAATGGAACCGGCTAACAAATTGGTTCTCTGTGTGTGTACACAAAGGGGAGTCGAGGTAAACTTAAAAAATGGGATTTATTCGAAAATGGATTAAACCTTCACAGAACTGATGCTGTCATTTCTCAATGGAGTCTCCACCCTTCTGAATACACTTGTGCCACCTGCCTGGCAGTGCCCCGAATTTCAGTAGAATAAAAGGTTTTCTCTTGTCCACTAGAGCTGCTCCCATCGATCTAAATCAGCCGATTTTCACTAAGAAAAGATTTAATCAGTGATTGTTAAATCACCAAAACTGATCATTTCAGCCCCTGCCTTTCTAGGCCTTACAGTAATTTAGTTGCAGTGCTCCTTTACGCAATTTATTACGGTAACTGAGACAGTGCGTGTCTTTTTTTTTTATTTTTTTGGCAACGAACATCTTATAGTGTAAACAAAGCAAATCAAGGCTTGTTTTATAAGAGTGTGAGGTGATTTGAATATTAGCATGCCACCGCCATCACTGTTTGGGCTCATTAAATACGGAGAGGGCCTTGAAGAAGACCTGCTCCAGAGTGCACGCCGCATGAGACTGGTGGGGACAGTTCACCATTCAGCATGACGACGACTCAAAAACATACGGCCAAGAGCACTGTGGAGTGTCTTTTGGATAAGTCTCTCTCTTGTCTGTCCTCGAGGGGCCCAGCCAAAGCTCAGACTGAAATCACATAAAATACGCGTGGAGAGACCTGAAGATGGTGGCTTGCAGACGCCTCCCATCCAGTCTAATGGAGCCTCCTGAGAGGATCTGCAATGGAAGGATGGGGAAAAAAACTGCCCAAATCCAGGGGTGCAAGACTTGGTTAAGAAGATTTGAAGTTCGAATCGATGCCAAAGGGGCTTCTACAAAGTACTGAATTAAGGGTCTGAATATCTGAGAGGTTTCACTTTTAATCTGCAAACCCCTCTGGCCATTATTACACATTAGTCTCCACTCCATAACCCATAATGACAATGTCAGTCATCAATCAGTCATTTCCTAATCCACTATATCCTAACACAAGGTCACGGGGGGTCTGCTGGAGTGAGTGCCAGCCAACACAGGGCACAAGGCAGGAAACAAACCCTTGGCAGAGTGCCAGCCCACCATAGGGCACACACACCAATTTAGAATCAGCAATGCACCCAACCTGCATGTCTTTGGACTGTGGGAGGAAACCCACGCAGACACGGGAAGAACATGCAAACTCCACACACGGAGGACCCGGGAAGCGAACCCGAGGTAGCAGCGCCACCGTGCCGCCCAAATGGCCAGTGTACCCATTTATAATGACATCCGCAACACAATAACATGCTGACAGTTACGGTGGATTCACAGCGTATTCAGAGCCCTTGTGTGTGTGTGTGTGTGTGTGTGTGTGTGTGTGTGTGCGTGAAAATCTGGGTAGCCAGCCATGTCTCAATTGCCTCGTTTTCCAAATCGGTGGATTGATGACTTCACCCAGCGTTTAAAGAGATTTAGCCAAGACGACCTGAAGCTGGAATTGCTGCCAGAGGGTCTTAATGGTTTGAATACTTTGAGAAATGAAAAGATTTTACTTTTAGTTTTTTTTAATAATTTGCATACCTTTCTGAAAACAGGTTTTCAGTCTATCGTTAATGATTAGATTAGACTGGATTAGATCGAGATTATTTATTTATAAAAACACATTTAAAACGGAGGTTGTGCTATAGTGCTGTACAAAAAAGTATTAAAAAATAAACACAATACATAACAATCATGCAAAAGCAGATGAATAAAACAACCGATTATAACATCCACCACAATCCCATCACATACAGCGAAAGACAGAAGAAAACAAGGAGGTCTCAAGCCATCCATCCATCCATCCATTTTCTAACCCGCTGAATCCGAATACAGGGTCACGGGGGTCTGCTGGAGCCAATCCCAGCCAACACAGGGCACAAGACAGGAACCAATCCTGGGCAGGGTGCCAACCCACCGCAGGACACACACAAACACACCCACACAACAAGCACACACTAGGGCCAATTTAGAATCGCCAATCCACCTAACCTGCATGTCTTTGGATTGTGGGAGGAAACCGGAGCACCCGGAGGAAACCCACGCAGACACGGGGAGAACATGCAAACTCCACGCAGGGAGGACCCGGGAAGCGAACCTAGGTCTCCTAACTGCGACTTTTTAAAAACCTCGATAGAGGATGAAGACCTGATGTGAAGAGGCAAGTCATTCCAAAGCCGTGGACCAGCAACCAAGAGAGAGCTCGGTCTCCCCTAGACTTCAGCCGAGAGCTTGGCACTACAAGGAGCAGTCGTCCAGATGACCTCAGTTATGGGTTATTAAGTGTAGACTGATGGGCAAAAATGGCCAATTTATCAAATTGAAAATGAAATGTATGACACAGTAAAGTGTGAAGGCGTCTGAATTCTTTATGTATCCACGTTAGCTACTGGAAAAAAACAAGATTATCTTCCCACTATGAGCCTATCCCTGTGGCATGGGGAATCAAAAGCTGCAGGGCAAAGTTCATGCCCAATATAGTGTCACCCGTTAACTTAACCCCAGGATGAGGAAGGAACACTTAAAACGACAAGAAGGCCACCCAGTGGGATACTGCCAAAAAATAAGGTGCATATACATTTGCATCAGGAGAAAAAACGTAGTGAAACTTGAAGATGGCACGTTACGGACGCTTCCCATCCAGTCTAGTGCAGCTTGAGAGGGTCTGCCCAAATCCAGGATGTGTGCAAATCTTATGGAGACTTCCCAAGAAGACTTGAAACTAGAATTGCTGCCAGAGGGGCTTCTACAAGTTAGTGGCATTAAGGGTCTAAAAACTTCTAGGCATGAGAAATTTCACTTTTTAATTAATTTGCTTTATGAAAGCATGTTTTCGCTTTGTCATTATGGGATGTTGAATGTAAATTGGGAGCAGCACAGTGGCGCAGTGGGTAGCACTGCTGCCTCGCCGTTAGGAGACCCGGGTTTGCTTCCCAGGGTCCTCCCTGCGTGGAGTTTGCATGTTCTCCCCGTGTCTGTGTGGGTTTCCTCCCACAATCCAAAGACATGCAGGTTGGGTGCATTGGTGATCCTAAATTGTCCCTAGTGTGTGTGTGGGTGTGCCCTGTGATGGCCTGGCACCCTGCCCAGGATTTGTTCCTGCCTTGTGCCCTGTGTTGGCTGGGATTGGCTCCAGCAGACCCCCGTGACCCTGTGTTTGGATATAGCGGGTTGGACACTGACTGACTGAATGTAGATTGATGGACAAAAATGGTGCATTTATCCAATAAAATTTTAAATCTACAACTCTATAAAGTGCGCATAAAAATACCCTTGTGGCAGGCTCTTCACCTTGGGGGTGCTGTACAATGGCTGACTCTATGCTCTCGGTGTTTTTATAAAAGTATATCCAAAAAAAGAAGTGAAGGGGTCCACGGTGTATGATTTGCAGTATTTAGATAGACAGACAGATACTTTATTAATCCCAAGGGGAAATTCCCCTACTCCAGCAGCAGCATACTGATAAAGAACAATATTAAATTAAAGAGTGATAACAATGCAAATATATCAGACGATAACTTTGTATAATGTTAACGTTTACCCCCACGAGTCGCATAGTGTGGGGTCTCCTCAGTGTGTCAGTGGAGCAGGACGGTGACAGCAGTCTGTCTCTGAAGCTGCTCCTCTGTCTGGAGATGATCCTGTTCAGTGGATTCTCCATGATTGACAGGAGTCTGCTCAGCGCCCGTTGCTCTGCCATGGTTGTCAAACTGTCCAGCTCCATGCCTACAATAGAGCCTGCCTTCCTCACCAGTTTGTCCGGGTATGAGGCGTCCCACTTCTTTATGCTGCCTCCCCAGCACACCACCGTGTAGAAGAGGGCGCTCACCACAACCGTCTGGTAGAACATCTGCAGCATCCTATTGTAGATGTTGAAGGACGCCAGCCTTCTAATGAAGTATAGTCGGCTCTGTCCTCTCGTGCACAGATCATCAGTATTGGCAGTCCAGTCCAGTTTATCATCCAGCTGCACTCCCAGGTATTTATAGGTCTGCACCCTCTGCACAGTCACCTCTGATGATCACGGGGTCCATGAGAGGCCTGGTCCTCCTAAAATACACCACCAGCTCCTTGGTTTTGCTGGTGTTCAGGAGTTGGTGGTTTGAGTCGCACCATTTAACAAAGTCCTTGATTAGGTTCCTATACTCCTCCTCCTGCCCACTCCTGATGCAGCCCACCATAGCAGTGTGATGATTTTTTTTTCTGTAAGTGTACCTTTCCACTGTGCCTCCGGAGGGCAGTAGCGCACTGCCGTTGCAGCCTTTCTTGTTTTTCTGGCTCCGTTCCTCATAGCGGGCTTCACGCTGTCAGCTGGGAGATTATTACATCGCCTTAATAGAAATATTTGTGAAGTGTCAGAAAGGCATTTAACAAGATGTACTTTTTGTCTGTTGAGTAAATCGCTTGTGACTTTCATGCACATTTTGCTTTACGCTGTGTGCTGGCTGTTCTCAGTCTTTGTGGGCTTCTACCTCAGGCTGAGGATGCGTCATTTCATAATTGTTTTGTACGTATAAATAAGACTGCTAGTTATGGCTTTTCCCTCAGTTGCCAGACTGAGATACTGTATGGGGTACTTCGAAGGCACTGAAGGAGATTTTTATTTTTAATCACACGTGATGAAGTGAATGCAGCACAAGAGATAAAAATGTGGCACAGTATGCATTGATAAAAATCCTAAAACCCCTTTGTATCTGTCTAAGCTGTAACTACATTGGGACCATTTCTATTTTTTATCCATTATCCAACCTGCTATATCCGAACTACAGGGTCACGGGGGTCTGCTGGAGTCCATCCCAGCCAACACAGGGTGCAAGGCAGGGTGCCAGCCCACCACAGGGCACACACACCCACACACTAAGCACAATTTAGGATCACCCATGCACCCAACCTGCATGTCTTTGGACTGTGGGAGGAAACCCACACAGACACGGGGAGAACATGCAAACTCCACGCAGGGAGGTCCCGGGAAGCGAACCCGAGTCTCCTAACTGTGAGGCAGCAGTGCTACCCACTGCGCCACTCCTCTATTTTTTTTAGGGCATTTGCTGGATATCATGGCCAGCCTGTCGACTGGTACTGTGATTGCTGTGCAGAATGGAGCAGACCTCTGTGTTTTTCCCAGTTGGTTCTGGGGTTCGTCAGGGGTCTGTTCTGCTCCTACTCTGTTCAATGCTTGTATGGACTGGGTGTTGGAAGGTCGTGGGGTCCAGCGGCTGGGGGACATCTGTTGGTGAACAAAGATTCACTGATCTTGACTGATCTTGCTGATGATGCTCAATGGAGGCTTTGATCAGGGCGCTCGAGAGACTGAGTGAGGAGTCCGAGGGTCTGGGCTTGCGAGCGTCCTGATAAAAAACAAAGAGCCTGGCCTTTAATGACCTCTTGGGCACGGTCATCAGCAGTGTGTCCCACTGTGGAGAGAGTGTCGACCTCATCGACTCTTCCTATGAAATCAGCAGACGGATTGGGAGACCATGGGGGGGTCCTGAGGTCGCTGGAAAGGGCTGTGTGGTGCTCCCTCCGGATATCTGTGCAAAGTCTTTAGAGTCCTGGTGCTTCTGTTTGTGAGTCATCACACACATGAAGGGGTTCAGTCTTCATCTCAGGTCACCGGATAGCGTCCCATGTCTCACAACTAGCAAAATTGAGACGAGCCCCAATGTTCTTTTTGCTTAACAGTGGTTTGCGTCTTGGAAATCTGCCATGCAGGCCGTTTTTGCAGGCCCGTCTCTTTCTTATGGTGGAGTCGTGAACACTGACCTTAATTGAGGCAAGTGAGGCCTGCAGTTCTTTAGACGTTGTCCTGGGGTCTTTTGTGACCTCTCGGATGAGTCGTCTCTGCGCTCTTGGGGTAATTTTGGTCGGCCGGCCACTCCTGGGAAGGTTCACCACTGTTCCATGTTTTTCCCATTTGTGGATAATGGCTCTCACTGTGGTTCGCTGGAGTCCCAAAGCTTTAGAAATGGCTTTATAACCTTTACCAGACTGATAGATCTCAATGACTTCTGTTCTCATTTGTTCCTGAATTTCTTTGGATCTTGGCATGATGTCTAGCTTTTGAGGTGCTTTTGGTCTACTTCTCTGTGCCAGGCAGCTCCTATTGAAGTGATTTCTTGATTGAAACAGGTGTGGCCGTAATCAGGCCTGGGGGTGGCTACGGAAATTGAACTCAGGTGTGATACACCACAGTTAGGTGATTTTTAACAAGGGGCAATTACTTTTTCACACAGGGCCATGTAGGTTTGGATTTTTTTTTCTCCCTAAATAATAAAAACCATCATTTAAAAACTGCGTTTTGTGTTTACTTGTGTTATATTTGACTAATGGTTAAATGTGTTTGATGATCAGAAACATTTTGTGTGACAAACATGCAAAAGAATAAGAAATCAGGAAGGGGGCAAATAGTTTTTCACACCACTGTATTTATTTTCATTTATTTATTGTGTGTGGGTTTTTTTGTCTAAGTTCACTTTCTGCAGGGGCACATGCAAGCAAGCATTTAATTGTATATGGTACTTGTACCCATAGCAATAAAGAATTGAAATTGTAAAAAAGAAAATGTAGGGTAGAGGGAGTAAAAACTGATACAGATTGCAGATTCTTTGAAGAGTGTGATAATTCTATGCAAATCTACTTTAGTAATTGTAGTTACGAGAAATCCATATTAAAAAAGTGGGGTTTTAAGATTTTATTCCTTTTTTTTAATTGATTCACAGTGTCTGGAGTTGACAGGGATTGTGGAAGAGAGGTGAAGTAGAGCGTGTAGGAAGGAGGGAGTGGAAGGAAAAGAGTGTCAGGAGTTACTTGTGACAGACGGGTATCAGCAAGAGTGAAAGGGAAGGTCTACAGGACGGTGGTGAGACCAGTTATCTGATATGAGTTGGAGACGGTGGCACAGGAGACAGAGCTGGAAGTGGAATAGTTAAAGATGTTTAGATTTGCATTGGGTGTGACGAGGATGGACAGGATTAGAAATGAGGACATTAGAGGGTCAGCTCAGGTTGGACAGGTGGGAGACAAAGTCAGAGAGGTGAGATTGTGTTGGTTTGGACATGTGCAGAGGAGAGATGAGGGGTATATTAGGAGAAGGATGCTAAGGATAGAGCTGCCAGGGAAACGGAAGGCCTAAGAGAAGCTTTATGGATGTGGTGAGAGAGGACATGAAGGTGACATGGTAACAGAACAAGATGATGAGGACAGAAAGATATGGCAGAAGATTATTATTATACAAAGTTATTGTCTGTCTGTTATACCTTCATTGTTATCACTCTTTAATTTAATATTGGTCTTTATCAGTATGCTACTGCTGCAGTATGTGACTTTCCCCTTGGTTTAAATAAAGTATCTATCTGTCTGTCTGATCCGCTGTGGCAACCCCTAGTGGGAGTTGCCAACAGAAGAAGAAGATCGGAGACACAGGTTTAATGTTTTTGGGACTCTCTCGTTTTTTTTTCACTGTATATATTCTTGCACCCTAATCAAAAAATACAAAGGATTGTTGCACATGAAACATAATCTTCTTTTAGCAACATCTTGTCATCTCTCAATGTGTTTTATGGTCATCTATGATCCCGGTCGGTCCTGAACTACTAGTAGCACACCTGCTCCCACAGTTGGGTAGTGATATGACTACACCGAGCCTTGCTATTTTCTGTCCACCACCATTTAGTGGCCTTCAGATGGAAGACATGAGCGACCTCTGCTCCTCTCCAGGTGCATTTGCGACCACCTGCTTTCCTGTCCGTAGTGGCACTGGCTCCTCTGTGATTTTTGCCTTCTCTTTTACTTTCATTTCCATTTAACCTCTGATTCTTTTTTTTTCTCTCTCTTTTTTTTTCCTGTTCCTTGCTGATGCTCCTTATTACACTTTATTCGTATGCAGGTGCCATGATCACGGAACCCGAAGCACTAGCAAATAGCACTTTCACGTGCACCTACCCTTGCATGAACCCTGAGCGTTTGAGTTTATCACGTGCTATACCACAGTGATTCCATTAATAATGTGTATATATTCTTTCTTTTTCGTGAAAAAAGCTGTTTTCATTCAAGTTTACTTTCCACCCTCCCCCATCATAACTCATCGTCAATTGGGGGAGGAACAAAGCTTTAGATTTGTCAGAAATTTCGATCTCCAGTTTACGACGGATGTCAACGTTTTAGGGCTCGTTTATACCATAGACATAGAATTACTAGACGCCGCATGACCAGCAGCATTGTATTTCAGTGTCGCCGCCATATTGCGAGTGGCACAGCTGTGGAGTGAAGTAGTGAATAAAGATGCCTCACGCATGTGCACAAACCGCTGTATGCTCCAGACCAGATCCCGGGGGATTACATTTCATAGGTAAGGCTGAATAATTGTTTTGGTTATATTTGGCTATTAGAAAATTCCGTTTTTTAATCTTAACTTTAGCTACGCCAGGCTAAGCTAGCTATGCATTTATGTGCGCCTCCAAACAACGTTTTGGCTAAACGTATTTAGCCACTGACTATGTAGATTGTTGTCAGCTGTTAGCATTTCTCAAACTATGAAGGTTTCCTCAAAGAAATCCACCTCAGGAAGCAGTGGGAGGTCAGGTAGCCCTTAGACGGGATTTTGAGAAAGCTGTCCTGTGATGTGTGCCGTGCTGGTTTGGTAACAAATGCTGTACCGGCGTCATATGATCAAAGCTACCACTCGCTTACATTAGAAAACAAAGGAGGTTTGCTGATTCCTTCTGTGGGTCCAGTCAAGGTGGTCAAAGTAGCTGAGCGTGTTATATGACAGTCGACATGAGGGCAAGCTGTCAGTGTATCTTTGATCAATCAGTTTGTTCGGGTTGAGATTGGTTCCGATGATGTGTTTTTTTCTCAAGGAGCACATCGAGGACACACAGTTTGAAATTGACAACCATCATTTTATGCTCATGTCTTTAGTTGTGTCTGTCTTCCACAAACTAAGGCTGCACCAAATTGCCAGACTGAATACTCTCAAATTACAGGATCTGAGTGAGCGAGAGGAGTGTCAGTCTGGAGGAGATCAGTGAGGTGTGGAGAGCTTTAAATGTTCAGAGCAGTTTTTAGTATCGTATTCAGTAGTGAACAGGGAGCCAGTGAAGCTGTGAGAGAATCAGTGTGTTATGTTCAGTGGATTTAGAACAGCAGGTTATTCTCCTGGCTGCAGAATTTGGAAGAAGTTGTAAGCGATGGATACGTTTTTGTGGGATGCCAGACAGAATAGCATTACAGTAATGTATACGTGAGGTGACTCGGGCCGATACTTCAGTACTGTGCTGGGTAAGAACAGGACGAAGTCTAGAAGTGTTTCAGAGATTGAAGAAGGTAGTCAGAGAAATGTTACTTATATGGGAGGAATTATATAATAATAATAAATAATATTATTTATTTTATTTAATAATTGCCATTATTAGTGTATAACTGGATTTAAATGCATTTAAACTGTTCGCCAACATCTGTTGTATGTACAGTAATCTTTCCTCGATCGTGGGGGTTGCATTCCAGAACCCCCTGCGAAAAGTGAAAATCCACGGAGTAAAAACCATACGTTCATACGGTTATTTTTATATATTTTAAGCACTTATCTCTCCTACACTCTTATAAACATTGCCCGCACAATTATACAGCAAACCTTTGTATTCTCTTAGATATTAGGTAAGATTCGTTGAAATTATGTATGTAAACACACTGTTTATATTCAGTAAAACCTAAATATTATTTTAAAGTTATCGAGCGTCTCCGATATCAAATATGTTACATGTTATGTTACAGCCATTACGACAGACCAACCACCAGCAATAAATACGTACAATGCAAGAAAAATTGTATGCAGTAAAATGTGTGTACAGTGACACTAAACGTGCGTACATGTAATAAGTACTGTACGTAGGAAATTAATTATGGTTACTCGCCAACAACGACACGACGACTTGTGTGATATCGATGAGTTTAGTTTTACTGCACAACAAAGGAGAGCGTTACAGCCCTTAAAGGAGCCACTTCAGGCGATTTTGTAGCACCGCCGTTGTTCTTCTTCCGGCAGTCTTCAATCCAAATCCCTAAAGCAGATTCCATCCAGACTACTGCCTTATTACATCCACTTACAACTCGTTTTGCGCCCTGGTTAAAGGACACTGCGGCCGTAGATCTTATATTCTTTTCCTCCTTTTTAAATAAAAAGAATCGTGGACTCATTGATTCCGTAATGGCGTCCTGCATCGGTGTAGCTGTTTCCTTCCTTCAACATATCCAAAACTTTTACCTTTTCGGCATTCGTTAGCATCTTACGTTGGCGCTTGGGCATGGCACCTGAAGCAGTAGCGGGAGCAGATCGTTTTGGAGCCACAACGAAGGGCTTGACTACACACTAAGGTAAACACAAAAGAGCACAAATGTTAACTCTTTACACAGCGAAACACGTTGATGCTGAATGAGCGAGACGAGACTTCCTGGTTAAAACAGCGGAATCGAATTCGGTGCTCCGTCGTGGAGCCATTCAGCACACAGGAACTTAACTGTGTGCTCTGATTGGATAGCTTCTCAGCCATCTGCCAATAGCATCCCCTGTATGAAATCAACTGGGCAATCCGACTGAGGAAGCATGTACCAGAAGTAAAAAGACCCATTGTCCGCAGAAACCCGCGAAGCAGCGACAAATCCACGTTCTATATTTATATATGCTTACGTATAAAATCCGCGATAGAGTGAAGCTGCGAAAGTCAAAGCGTGATATAGCGAGGGATTACTGTAAACGATACTGTTTTAAATGTCATTGGTTTCTCATCAGAAAACCCGGTTTCCATGTCTACCTGTATTCGTTTAAATTCCACTTTTGCCACTAGCAATAGGGTGAATGCACTGATGTATCGTGTCGACTAGGCAACACATGTGGCGTCTATCTATATATGTCTATGGTTTATACTTCATGCTCAGAAGATGTACGCACACATCATGGCTGCCACGCGTTCCCAGCGTTCATTTGACGCGTACTCTGAGCAGGTCCTCAGAAATTAATGTGACACGTGCGCAAGTTGCAGTACCAGCTAAAAGTCGGAGCGTGATGTCAGAGTCTCTGTTTACTATCTACAGGTGACAGAAGGCCGCATTGCGGATCCTCCGGGTTCGATGTGCGCGTTTCAATGTTTCATGAATGGTTCGATGTGGTGAAGCAAAATTCTGCCATACAAATGCATTTGTGGTGCTTTTATATTCAAGCGTCGCATATTCACATTGTAATGACACGATACGTTTTAAAAGTCTCACATACCGTCTTCTGTGCCGTCCTTCATTTTATTTTTTGCAACTTCACAACAGCAACATCAGAATGTACAGCGGCGTATTTGAGCCACTGAGAAAATAATTAATGGTGAAAAGGTTTATTTTGTGATTCAAGTGGAAATGTTGGCTTTAATCTCAAAATGTCCACTTTAACCTCATAGTTTTTTTTTTTTTATCAGTAAAGCAGACCGTCGTAAACATCATCTTGAAACTGATGGCAGCGGCAAGCAGCATTCGCCACACACAACACATTCCATTTATGAAATTCCAGCTCTCTGCACATTAAGAATCCTTAGATTTGTATTTGATATCACTTTCATGATGAAATGCATTAAAGTATATGTGTTACATTTTACAGATATCGTTAATTTCATTTAAGTAATGAATACTGTTAATAATTACACACATGGGGGTGACACGGTGGCAGAGGAGTAGTGCTGCTGTCTCGCAGGGAGTCACGTCCCTGGTATTCCATGCTGGAAGGTACTTGTTTTCCTGGTGGTTTTCCACAGTGAGCTCCGGTTTGCTCCCAAAGATATGCAGATATGGTGACACTAAAATGACGCCTGTGCACGTGTGTGCGTGTGTGTGTGCTTGTGTTCACCTTGCGATGAGCTGATGCCCCTCCAGGGATTGTTTCTGTCTCGTTCCCGATGCTTGTTGGAATGGGCACATCCCTGGATTGATGGATTTAAACCTCCTTTTCAGAGATATTGTGGCAAGGTGTCCTGGGAATTTAATGGATGTTTCAGGGAATTCACAACACAGCGAAGCCGAACCTGTTCTCGCCATGATGATATCTCGCACTGCCACCTGGTGGATTCTTCCAAATTTACGTCAAGTACACGCACATGTATAAACAGTACAACGCTTGCATAGCAGTAGCGTCCGCTGGAGCGTACGTTGTGTCGCGTGAAGTAAAAACCTGACCTTAGGGTCCCCTGATACTGAAAACATTGATATGTCGATTGATAGGTGTGTGTCATGGCTGCTTATGGAAGGCCTGGAGCTAAAACAGGCTGGATGGAAAAATACCAAACTCAAAACTTAAGCCTGTTATGAGATGACGATGTGCTGATTAGTTTTTGAGCCAAATCGTGCAAGAGAAAGACACTCCAGAGGAACCCTCAAATACTGGAATTCTGCGATTTAATGATGAATTCTTCTCGTCAATTACTATCGTAATGACCGATTTTTATGATCCGTAAGATCAGCGTCAGAGCGGTAAATCATAACTGAAATGTTACAGAATAGTTTTGTTTTATTTGTTGCAACTCTTCTTTAATTATTTATTGGGGCCACCGCTCAACGAGGGTACCCCCGTACCCTACAACCCCAATGCCATCCACCGATTCAAATGTTCAAGAGAAAACACTGGATTCTGTGTTCAGTAAATGTTGAGAATTCATGAATGTGTGGAATACTTTTGCAAGGCATTGAATGTATTTATGTTAGTTAATATATTTTGGATATTTTGATTTTTCAAATGTTTGCTTCAGTGGCTGTGACTCTTAAGCTTTTTTCTGTGTAGACCGCAGTAGTCAAAGATATCGTCTGCATTGCTCAGCATGAATGGCTGGTATTCTAAAGAAGAGGAAGGAAACGGCACATCATGGTTTGAAAGTCTTTTATGACTGCGATTGCAGGCATCTGACATAAATAAATGTAAACTTTAGCTTCTGTTGGTAACAAACAAAGCACTGGCAAATGTCAGAGTAGGCATGGATTCTTTACATTATGCCACCTTATTATAAAAATCCTTTTCACTTTGCCAAATATTATGACTCTGGGGTGCCTTGTGCATGAATGTTCTTTGTGATTCACCACCTTTTGTGCAGCCATCTGGTTTCATTGTACATGCTGCTTTATGAGGACAGAGAAAAGAAAGAAAACGCAGTAAGCAGATCCAACGTGTCAGCCTGATTTTTATTTTTTTCACAAGTTGAACCGGCACATTTTAGATAAGCAGTCATCTATATCTGTTGCTGTATCTGCCGATTCTGAAAGAAACACTCCATCCACCCTAAAATGCTCTTTATTTTTTGTATGTTATTTACCCCGTATAGTTTGTAGTGACGTCTGTAGCTGCTGACGTGTAAGGCAAGATCAAGCACGGGTAAAATGTGTGCCGAAAGAAACCTCTCAGTCCAAAAGTTTGTTTTAAAAATATTTAGTGAAAGTTAAAAGCAAGTAATCCACACAAGAATAAAGAAAAAATAGTTACACATGTAGAATAAAAAGGAAAAAAAAAGAGAAAGATGTATCTTCTCTAAACTTAGCTTTTCTTGAGGAACTTTAGTTATTTCTGTACTTAATGGTTTTTAATTTCTTCTTCTATACGCCTTAAGCGTACGGTACAGTATTCAAATGAGCACTGTTTTCTTAGAGTTATTTCACAGACTCAAAGAGCCCGTAGGCCCTCAGGCACAGTCACGGTTTAAAACCGTATGCCTCTACACCTTACACGTGGCAAGGCTGTCACTAACTGAAGAATAATGCTTACTCAAAGCCATTAGAAATTCTAAGAATATACCAATACAATTCTACTTATCTAGTAAAATCTCTTATATATATTTCTCTTCTGGTTCGTCCTGCTTCCACCTCAAAACAGATTGTTACAAAGAATAATCATTAATATGATACTTAAATAGCCCATTGTTCGGCACTATAAACTGCTTGCATTGTACACAAAAGCGTATATACTGTAGGTAGGGGAAACATAGCTCAGTAAAACAATCTGAGGAAAATAAACACTGTCATTATTACAATGCAATGGGATTTGGCACCCAAAAGGCATATCAAATAGTACCGTCTGGGAATATTAAAGTAATACTATGAAGTACAAATAATCTTCACATTTACAGGTCTTAAAAGCATTAATCTTTTAATGTAAAATCGGGCGCACGCAGTTTTTAATTGAATAATTTTAGCTGGGTGAAGAGCACCTAACAGATAATGCACTGTGCACCAGATTAAGGGTAAACAGTGAAAACAATATACAGGGTGGTCCAGATCTAATTATGCAGATTGTCTGGATGACTTTGATTTATGCGGGGATGATTCCAGTTCGGCGCAAAGATGATTCTTCATGTCGTCAGTTCACAAACTTCTCGATGGTCCGGGATTTTTCTATATATAGATATAGATAGAGATAGATATATACACATACAGTGGATACATATCTATATCTATATCGATATCGATATCGATATAGATATAGAGATATATAGATAGAGATATAGAGATATAGATATATAGATATATAGATAGATATATAGATAGATATATAGATATAGATATAGATATATATAGATATATATAGATATATAGATACAGTCTGAAAGTATTCAGACCCCCTTCAATTTTTCAGTCTTTGTTATATTGCAGCCATTTGCTAAAATCATTTTAATTATTTTTTTCCTCATTAATGTACACACAGCACCCCATATTGACAAGACAAAAAAAACAACAACAACAACAACATTTATTTATATAGCACATTTTCATACAAACAGTAGCTCAAAGTGCTTTACATATTAAAGAATAGAAAAATGAAAGACATAATTATAAAAAATAAATCAACATTAACATCGAATAAGAGTAAGGTTCAATGGCCAGGGGGGACAGAAAAAACAAAAAAAAAACAAAAAAACTCCAGACGGCAATTTTTGAAATTGTTGCAGATTTATTAAAAAAGAAAAACTAAATTATCACATGGTCCTAAGTATTCAGACCCTTTGCTCCTATTTTGTAGAAGTCCCGTTTTGAGCTAATACAGCCATGGGTCTTCTTGGGAAAGATGCAAACAAGTTTTTCACACCTGGATTTGGGGATCCTCTGCCATTCCTCCTTGCAGATCCTCTCCAGTTCTGTCAGGTTGGATGGTAAACGTTGGTGGACAGCCATTTTTAGGTCTCTCCAGAGATGCTCCTTTGGGTTTAAGTCAGGGCTCTTGCTGGGCCATTCAAGAACAGTCACAGAGTTGTTGTGAAGCCACTCCTTCATTATTTTTGCTGTGTGCTTAGGGTCATTGTCTTGTTGGAGGTCCTTAGCACTCTGGAGAAGGTTTTTGTCCAGGATATCCCTGTACTTGGCCGCATTCATCTTTCCCTTGATTGCAACCAGTCGTCCTGTCCATGCAGCTGAAAGACACCCCCACAGCATGATGCTGCCACCGCCATGCTTCACTGTGGGGACTGAATTGGACAAGTGATGAGCAGTGCCTGGTTGTCTCCACACACTGAGGAGAGGCAAGACACATGACAGCACGCATGGAGTTTGCTAAAAGACACCTGAAGGACTCTGAGATGGTGAGAAATAAGATTCTCTAGTCTGATGAGACCAAGATAGAACTTTTTGGCCTTAATTCTAAGTGCTACGTGTGGAGACAACCAGGCACTGCTTATCAATTGTCCAATACAGTATAAAATATAAAAGAGAGAGAGAGAATCATAAATAGATTGATGCAAGCTAACCATTTGGAAATAAAAATAGGCTGATCCCGGAGGCAGTGTATAAAAATATATTCTTAAATTACTGCGATATTGTATAACGTGTCTACAGTAATACTATGTGTTTACATTTAAATGTCAGTTTTTTGCCTTCAAATACACATTTACAATTTTCTATATGATGGGACTGAGAGATCATAGCAGCATGGTCCCTGAAGGACAGCAGTGATCACCACCCCAACTGTTGCAGGTGTTAGCACTTGTTACCCCAATTCAGCGTGACCTGCAGAGATTCTAACTGTTACCCTGTTGTCCTATGGATGGAATGAGATGGTATAACACTGATATGAAAATCAATGGGTCTGGATGATGTGACTTAGTAAGGAGGTGTATAGAGAGATGAAGAGAGGGCCCCTACACTAATCCTCAGGGCACCGCCTTGTTTGCCAGGCATACCCTTGACATCTCCCCTCACCAGGGTACATGGTAGGATCTGCCCAGGAGGTAGGACTGAAACCACCCAAGGTCAGAATGGGTGTCGAGGAGGATCTGGTGGTGACCGTCTTAAAGGCAAAGTAGAGATTTAGAAAGATGAGGACAGCTGACATGTTGGTAGCTTTAGCCAGCTGTAACATGTCAACATCAGAAAGTAAAGCCATCTCGGTGGAATGGCCCTTTCTGAAGCCTGACTGATTAGGATCAAGCAGTTCATTTTGTACAAGGCAGGAAGAAACTGACTTAGAGAGAGCTCCGTCAAATGTTTTGGATGGAAAGCAAAGAGACACACTGGTCCGTAATTACTGTACTACTTGACGTAGGGGGATTCTTGAGTAGAGGAGTTATTAGGGACAATTTAGGAAAAAAAGTCTGTGCTGAGTAAGGTGTTGGTGACGTGTGTGTAACTGCAGAAATGAATAAATTGGAGATGACCGTGAATGTGATCAAGTGGACAGGTAGAGATGCAACTAGAGAGCAGGTGGGAAATGTCAGTGGTGGAGAGAGGGGAGCAAGAGGAGAATGTTGCAAGTATTGTATTCTTTTATGGGATTTTTATATTTGGACTCGTTTGCTGCAGAATTCCTTTCTAGTTCAATCCTTTTGACTTTTTTACCCTTTTCAGGTTTTATATTTTTTGTTACATATTCCATTTATAAGATTCTTTTTGTGCCCATGTTTGACAAACTGAGGGTTTACAGTTATCCCTCCCCTTTATGAGCTTTTTTTTTTCCCTCTAACAGTTAAGTTTTATTTTTGAAGTTTATCCTTTATTTAGGCCACCAAAGCTTTTTTCCAGGCAAGCAAAGGATGGCTTGGTGTGCCCCGTGAAGGCTTTTGTAGGCCTCACACCCATTTTGCCATGTGGAAGACTCCACTTCATATTAAAATGTCCAGTGTTTGAGCCACAGATCTTGGTAAAATGAGAAAAACAAATTTCGGCCAGTTTGGATTTTTATCTAAAGTCTCTGTCTCAAAGTGCACTGCCTCTTAACTCTTTCAGGGCTGAATAACTTTTTCTGAAAAGAACTCAAAGCAACGGTTTCACCCAGAAATCAACATTCAATCATTTCATTTATTGGGAAGTTTTGTAATAGTCACCCCTTCAGATATTGTTTTCTTTTTTTTGTATCCGTATACTGCTGCTGGATTATGTGAATTTCCCCTTGGTAATAATAAAGTATCCTATTCTATCCATCTATCCATCTATCTTTTCCATTTTTGAATCTAAAATCCGTTTTTAAGTCTTAATTCCGTGATTCTGTCTTTGTTTTCCGCATTGCCTGTATCATAGGGCCCTAACATGACAATCTGGTTTGTAACTTTTGCCATTGTAAGTGGCGGTCCTCCCAGGGGAACAGCGCATCAGCTACACAACCCACGATCCGCTCATGCTGGCATCTCACATTCTTTTTCAATCACTTGTATCAGAATCGGAGTCTGATACGTTAAAATCCAATTCAGCGATAATGTGCAAATCGTCGTCTGCAGAGTATTTTGCTTTACGCATTCGCCTTGATCCTCTCGTCGGATGTTGATGCCATGTTTACCGTTGTTTGCTCCTTGCTACTCATGCGAGCACAGGGAATCTTGGTGAAACCAATGAAGCAAAGTTTCTTTCTAACAAAGAGAGCCCGACTGGAACATAACAGCGGGTTTGGTCACCGTTTGATCATCTCCGTCAACCCCTTCTTTTGACAAAAGTCGGCATCAGTGTTAAGGAATCGTTGGCTACCACGGGGACATTCTCGGACTAGGACGTCCCATCCAGTGATGATGTGATGTTGGTACGGCCTTCTGGATGTTTTTTTTATAAAATACATCCCCTGACCATCTCTTGGTTCTCCGCTCAGCTGGGATTAGAAAACCCGTCTGGGGTGCCTGACCAGCATACCACAATAGCTTTGTACCTTCACAAAGTCTACAGACCTCTTCACTTTTCCACATTTTGCTACATTGCAGCCTTGTGCTAAAGTCATTTACATTCATTTTTTCCGTCACCAATCAACACTTAGTAGTCCAGAATGACAAAGCGTAAACAGGATTATAGAAATCTTTGCAAATGTATTAAAAATAATAATAAAAAAAATGAAAGCTCTCATTGACTCAACTATGCAGACCCTTTGCTATGACATTTGAAATTTCGCTAAGGTGTATCCCATTTTATTGATCGTCATTGAGATGTCTCTACACCTTGTTTGGAGTCCCCCACCGGTCACTTCATTTGTTTGCACTGATCAGGAAAGGCACACAGCTGTCTATAGAAGGTCAACCAATGGGATGAAAACCAAGCCATGAGGTCCAAGGAATTGCCTGCAGAGCTTAGAATCGGGAATGGTGCCGAGACGGAGATCTGGAGAAGGGTACAAAACAATTTCTACAGCTTTGAAGGTTTCCAGTAGGACCACACCGACTTCCATCATTTTTCAGTGGAAGAAGTTTGACACAACTGAATCTTTCTAGGAAACCTGGCCAAATTGAAGGAGAAGGGCCTTGGGAAGCAAGGTGACCAACAACCTGATGGTCACGCTGGTTTAGCCGCTGACATTGAGTATGCAGATGGGAAGGACAACCATCACTGTAGTACTCCACCAGTCTGGGCTTTTACGGCAGCCTGCTTTGTGTTTGCATAAAGGAGTCTCAGACTTTGAGAAACACACGTCTGTGGTCTGATAAAACCAAGATTGACCATTTGTAAGTGTCACGTCTGCAGGGAACCAGGCACTGTTCATCATCACCTGTGCAATATCACTCCAGGGGTAAGGCACGGTGGTGGCAGCATCAGGCTTTGGGGTTGTTTTTTCAGTGAGTGGGACTGGCAAACTAGACAGAGTGAGTGGAAAGCTGAATAGAGTAAAGTGCAGAGATATCCTGAATGAAAACCTACTCAAGAACACTCTAGACCTCCGGCTGGGCCAAAGTTTCACCTTCCAAAAGGACAAAGTAAAGACAACATGGCAGTGGCTCATGGTCAACTTTGTGACTGTACAGGGTGTGCCAAAATGAAGTCCCACATTTCTCAAGATCATTCCATAACGTTAGAGGGGGGCCAAATTGGGGTGGGTGGGGTGGTCCTTTTGAATGGCGATGACTTGTAGTTTTCAGTCGCCAACATGCCTTGGTCCAGAGCGCACCATGCGTTCATTGTCAAAACGTTCTTCAAAAACAATGAATCCATCATCGCTATGCAACGTGCCTTCCAAACGCACTTCAGCATTCCTCCTAATGGTGACGTCCCAAATCGGAAAACAATTCTTCAGTGGGTGGCTAAATTTAGAGAGACGGGTCCAAGATTTGAACAGAAAATCTCCAGGCCGTCCTCTGACTGTACAAATGCCTGAAAACGTCCAAGCTGCAAAGGCATCCGTTTTGTAGTCTCGAAGATGTTCACTGTGCTTCGGCTTTCGGCATTTCCAACACGTCTTTTGTATGAGGACCTTCATTTCCATCCATACAAAATGATGGCAGTGCAGGAAATCACTGAGAGAGACTGGGAGAGCCGTAGAGAGTTGTGTGTCAACATTCTGTAAACTGTTCATCGAGAGGCCATCGTCATGTGCAGCCACGAGGCAGGTTTCCATTTGACTGGTTGTGTAAATACTGCGGTGGGCTGGCGCTCTGCCCAAGGTTTGTTTCCTATCTTGCGCCCTGTGTTGGCTGGGATTGGCTTCAGCAGACCCCCGTGACCCTGTAGTTAGGATACAGTGGGTTGGATGATGGACGGATGGATGGATGTTTAAATAAGCAAAACCTTCGCTGTTGGGCTGAAACCAACTCTCGTGAAGTTCATCAGAGACCCCCGCACAGCGAGCACACGTGTTACAGTTTGCGTTGCAAAATGTGGCATTGTAGGCCCTTACTTTTTTGAGGAGGGGGGAGCAATGGTCACCATCACTTCAAAACGTTAAGTTGAAATGCTAGAGAACTAGAAGAAATGGATGTGCTGGATGGAGCAACAGCTCATACGGCCTGCACGGAGAATCATGCAAGTTTTTGGTGATGTCCAGTGGCCTTCACGTTTGCCTGATCTCACTCCATGTGATCTCTTCTCAAGTCGAAGGTTTACACGCAACAACCTCAAAACCTTGAAGCCCTCAAGGAGCGCTATTCCCCACAAAATCGCCGCTATTTCCCTTGAAATGGCCAAACGAGTCATGCGAGCGTTCAGAAATCGTCTCGAAGAGCGTATTGCTAATGATGGTCACCACCTTGACGGCATCATTTTTAAACACATCACTTTTTCTGTGAGCTGTAAGGGGGTCAGCAACTTTGTCCACGTCTGTACGAACAGGTCCATGGTGAGTTTGTGCTTTTGATAGGTCACCTTTGCTAGATGTTAATTGTAGCAGCCTAGCCTCAGTTTTATGATACCATACCATACCATACCATTTTTATTAGTTGAGCGCTTAAAAACACAGCATTACAACTGACCGAAGCTCTGTACAGTTAAAAAAAAAAAGCAAGACTAAAAACAAAATATTAAACACAAACATTAAGAGAGAAATTAAAACAGAGATACTAAAAACAGGCCAGAGGACCCAATAAAATAGGGAAATAGGAAGAAACAAGTGGAAATGAGACAGGTTAAGAAGTAAAAGCCAATGTGAAGAAGTGCGTTTTTAGGCGTGATTTAAATGAGGCGACTGAGGTGGCTTTTCTAACCACTAAAGGTAGGGAGTTCCAGAGCCTGGGAGCACAGACGGAAAAATGAAGACGATCCATCCATCCATCCATCCATCCATCCATTATCCAACTCGCTATATCCCAACTACAGGTTCACGGGGGGTCTGCTGGAGCCAACACAGGGCGCAAGGCAGGAAACAAACCCCGGGCAGGGTGCCAGCCCACCGCAGTGATGAAGATGATGATGAAACAAAACTGTAAGTAAGCCTGGAGGGTGCAGTATGTAATGTTTGCGGTAAAGACTCCACGGAGAAGTGCAAACCTGTGCCTTCTTTTGCCTTAACTCGATATGTCTAAGTTTACATCCATTAAAAGCCGATGCAGAATCGTTAATGAAGTCCAGGCGCTTTCACAACCATTAAGCATCATTAATAGCACTCAAGAGCCATTAAATGCAATTGACGTTCGGAGGTCAGGTCACCATTTCCAATAGCAGGGCTTTAGTCTTTTGATTCCAAGTCACTGGCAAGAGCTAAATATTGGATTTCTTGTAAAATCAAGAGAGAAACAGTTTGAAGATTGCTGCTGAGAGAATAATAAATGTGTGTGGTTTTCGCAGTTTTTGGAGTGGTATGTAGCATAACATCATGTTCAAACCTGCTTATTGCAGTCCGGGGGTGTGGGGAGTCAGAACCCTCCCTGATAGCACTGGCCACAAGTTAGGAAGTGTACAGTCATGGCTAAAACGTTTGGAGAATGACCCAAGAGTTGGTTTTCACAAAGTCTGTGTTTTTAGATCTTTATGTCAGATGTTTCAATGGTAGACCGAAGTACAGTAGAATTATAAGCATTTCAGATGCTTCAAAGGCTTTTATTGACAATGACATGAAGTTTATGCACAGAGTCCATATTTGCAGTGTTGACCCTTCTTTCTTTTTCAAGCCCTTCTGTAACTCACCCTGGCAGGCTGTCTGGCAATCAAATTCTGGGCCAAAATCCTGACTAATGGCAGCCCATTCTTGCATAATCAGAATTGGTGGGTTTTTGTTTGTCCACCCGCCTCCTGAGGATTGACCACAAGTTCTCAATGGGATTAGAGGTCTGGGCAAAATTTGTTCCCCGGGCCACTTTGCTGTCACTTTTTCCTTATGGCCCGGTCCGGTGCTCCATCATGCTAGATTGTTCATTGTTGGTCACCAGACTGTTCTTGGATGGTTGGGAGAAGTTCCTCTCTGAGGATATTTTCCCCCTTTTTTTTTTGGACCCTTCTCTGTAAACACTTGAGATGTTTGTGCGTGAAAAATCCCAGTAGATCAGCATCAGACCGGCCCGTCGGAGAGCAAACAGCCATGCCACGTTCGGAGCCACTTCAAGTCCCCTTTCTTCTCCATTCTGATGCTCGGTTTGAACTTCAGCAGGTCATCTTGACATATGTCTCCACACTGAAATGCATGGAGTTGCTGTCATTAAATATTTGCATTAAAAAGCAGTACCTAATAAAGTGGCCAGTGAGAGTATGTTGTCATGAAAGGATTAAACGGATTTATTGATAAATGGTTGTAGACTGTGAAATGTGAGCTAAAGCTGCATCTTCTAATCTCGTGCTCTGCATTTTTTTTTTTTACTCTGACCTTTGACCAAGTCATCATCTCTACATATAAAAGGCAAAGCCCTCACTGACTCGTCACTAATTCTCCCATTTTCCATACAGGTGGGAAGCTGAAATTTCGTGTGCTCATTCCTTGCAGTGTACTTACAAAAGTTAGGTATGTTTCAGGTCCTATTGTAACACGTAAGGGGGGGAAACAGGTGTACCCCCTTAACTGAATATATAGATAGAGGAAACCCCTCCTCACTATTTCTGTAACTTCCAATATACGTAGGAAGCCTAAATTTCCCATGCTCATCCTTTACACTGTACTTACAAATGTTAAGTATGTTTCATTTCTTGCCGTGCCCCATAACAAACTTTCAAAAATATCGTCGTCGTCTTGGCGGTTCTCACCATTATACCATAAGGAATTTTCGGAACTGACCTCTCGTTTTGGTGGTTTCATTCCTTATTTCCATTAACAGAGGATGTTTTTCACGGCAGAGATGCACAAGGGCCGCCCCCGTCCTTTTTTCTGCACACGTACCACGTGGTTGGCTCCCTTCCTATATACATTAACGACATCCCGGACTCATGTGCCTCCTCACTCGCTTCCTTACTTTTCGTCAGCTGTTTGTCATGCTCACTGCTCCCTTCTTCTTTACTCCACCGCTTCAAGCCTGTTATTGTTGGCTTTGCTTCATGTCTTCCTGCCGGTGACTCCTGCCTTTTACTCTGTCGCTTCAAGGCTGTCATCGTTGGGTTTTCTTACTTGTTCATGTCTTCCTGCTCGTGACTGTTGCCTTTTCTTTTACTCTGTTGCTTCAAGGCTGTCGTTGTTGGGTTTCCTTACTTGTTCACGTATGTCTTCCTGGTGCTGACTTTTGCTTTTCATTCCCTGCTCCACCGCTTCTCACCTTCCTTCGTACTTTCTTTCTCAATGGGTGCAAGTTTACCCTGAATGACATGTCTATCCCAGTGATCACCGTCGATCACAATTTCACCGACCCGTACCCAGTGGTTTCCATGCCCCGAGATTGCGCCTGCCTCTTCCATTCTCTCTCTCTCACTTATTGCATGGCCATATCAGTCTCAGCCTCGACATCCGCAGGGACATTGTATCTTATGAACTGAATGAGTGGGACAGGTTCAAGGTGTGGACTGATGACAATTCTACTACACAGGACCACTAGAGCAGTGAAATGCTTCAGCTCTCAACCTATGGTTCTGCATGTGAACTGATGGCTGCCGCGGAAGTGTTTCGTTGTCGCTTCCAAGGGTATAGGGCCCTAACATGAAAATCTGGTTTGTAACTCTTGTCATTGTAAGTGGCGGTCCTCCCAGGCGAACACAAACCACGATCCGCTCATGCTGGTACCTCACATTCATTTTCAATCACTTGTATCAGAATCGGAGTCTGATATGTCAAAGCGATAATGTGCAAAGCGTCTTCAGCAGAGTATTTTGCTTTACGCATTCGCCTTGATCCTCTCGTCGGATGTCGGTCGATGCAATGTTTGCCCTTTGTTTGCTCCTTGCTACTCATGTGAACACAGGGAATCTCGGTGAAACCAATGAAGTGAAGTTTCTTTCTAAGAGAGAGAGCCGGACTGGAACATAACAGCGGGTTTGGTCATCGTTTGATCACCATCGTCAACCCCTTCTTTTGACAAAAGTCGACATCCGTGTTAAAGAATCACTGGCTACCATAGGGGACATTCTCAGACTAGGACGTCCCATCCAGTGATGATGTGATGCTGGCACGGCCTTCTGGATGTTTTTTTATAAAATACATCCCCTGACCATCTCTAGGTTCTCAGCTCAGCTGGGATTAGAAAACCCGTCTGGGGTGCCTGACCAGCATACCACAATAACTTTGTACCTTCACAAAGTTTCCACATTTTGTTACATTGCAGCCTTGTGCTAAAGTCGTTTACGTTCATTTTTTCCCTCATCAATCAACACTTAATAGTCCAAAATGACAAAGCGAAAACGGGATTATAGAAATCTTTGCAAATGTATTAAAAATAATAATAAAAAAAAATGAAAGGGTTCGGCATGTGAACTGATGGCTGCCGCAGAATTGTTTCGTTGTCGATTTCAAGGGTATAGAAATGGGGAAATATTTTACACCTTTGGACAACCGGGAATGCCTGTTAAACATCTTAGATTCACGGGTAGCGATTTGGGCAGTGGACACTTCGATGTTTTATGAATGTTTCAACTCTGACAACGTGGACACAAAGTTATCAATGAAACCTGTCGTATCTTTACAACGGGTGACAAACGCGGAATGTGACTTGAACACAACACGTCCTCCAAGTACGAACCTGATTGAAAGAAATAATGAAAATCAAATCCTTGACGACAGCAACTCTCATGACAGTGACAATCATGTTACGTTATTTTTAAAATGTTTCCTTTTCTTTTGCATAACTTCTTTAACACGCTATGTCTCTGCTGCGAAGCGCCCGTATTTTGCTAGTTGAATATTAAGACTGTCTGCTAAACCTCATGGTTGATTGCCTATAATCACAGAAGTACAAACCACTCTAAAACTGCAGCTATTAACCCTTTCAAAGAAAACCTTTCTCAATAAAAATGACAAAAGCAAATTAACTTATTTCTTCAAAAAGAAATCAAATTGGAAAGACCCCCACAAGGACAGAAGGGCGAGAGACTTTGGGGGTTGTGAGTTGGACCCAAATCTGAAATCATGCCTTTGACAAATGAGAACTCTTAAGAGTCGCGGGCGTAGCACATCCATTCTCACTTAATCTTAAGGTGATCCAGTCTGTCACGTTTTCCCATACTGACATTAATTAAAATGTTGTTTCATAATTATCTTCATGTTGGGCTCTCACTAGCTACAAAAATAGATTCTTAAGCTATAAGATAAACAAAAAGAAACCTTCACAAATTAATTTTAGTGTAATGGCGCACATTTATCATGTGTGTGGGCTGCCGCAACGTAGACAGACAGAAATAAATCTCAATGTAAAATTTGTCTGTCTGCTCTAATGATAAGAATAGGTTGAGATCTTAAGAATTGGGGGGGCCGAATGGATACCCCATTTGATACTGACGAAGAGAAAATCATCGGAGCGAAAGACGCACCAAAAGGTTTTCACCTGGAATGAAGGCTCTAGGAGTCAGCAGGTAGGCAAACGGAGTAATTAGCTTTATTGCAATAAAACAATAACACGGACTCAACCCAATTCGGCCAGGTTGAGCCCCGAACAGTTCAAAAATCTCAGTTTAGATATCATTTCTTATCATTCTGACCTCGCTAGAAGCAGCCTGTTCGCTGCTTTCCCCTGACTCCTTTTGCTGCAGTTGGTCTAATTTAACTTTTATTAGAACCACGAATATTTCTTATTTTCTGTCAATTCTCTTTACTTTTCTGCTTCGCTTATTTTTAGGTCCGCTGAGAGCCAACAGGTGCTTTCCCTTCTTCCATCCTTGAGCTGTCGTTATCTCATCGTTCTCCCTTCCTGGATCCTCTCGCTAGGTTTTATTGGCAGCTAGAGCTAAACGGTAATTAAAAAAGAAATATTTAACCATTTGTTTAGCAGGCCTAACTTGTATTAATATTTGCACTAAGGTTAATTGTTATATATTTTCCTATATTTATTTATACTAATTTTATTTTCCATAATACAAACAAAGGTAAGGTAAAGAAAAGCGTTGACGTCTCGTGTCCCCTGTGCTTGACGGCTCTCTAGTGACCTTCTCTCCAGTTTCCTTGCTCATTGGTTGTGGATTCGGGATTAAATTTTGACTTCCGGTGTCGGATGACGTGGGATCTTCAGGCCAAAACCGGATATGACGTTACAGTTTATTCCAGGACTTCTCCTTCTAGTATGTGGGTGAAAGAGAAACGGAAATTAGAAGTCTGTGGACCCTCTGCTACTTAGAGGTGGGCTTGCTGTGCCTGAGCCCCATAGACACTCCCAGTGTGTGCGCATATGATACCATCTGTTTTATGGCACCATTCCTGCCTGACTATCATATGGTGCCTTTCATTTCTGCATATATAGATTCACAGGATCCTTATTATTAATTTTACTGTTATTATTAATATCCCCTCCTTTCTCTGCTGTTCTTTTTCTGATTTTCAGTGATGGTGACCTGCGCCACCACCACCTGATCAAAGCACCGTGCTGTCCTTACATTGATGGATTGAAGGCCAGATGTCCACATGACCATCATCATCAATTTCTGAAAACCATGAGGACTGATTGAGATCATTTATGTTAGGGTGTAGTCTTGTGACATTGGAACCCCTGCAGATTTTGTTTTTTTTTTTTTTCTCTCCATCTGTCTGGAGGTTTTTTTGTTTTGTCCTTCCTGGCCATTGGACCTTATTTTTATTTTATGTTAATCAGTATTGATTAATCTTTATATATATTGTTTTTTTTTATATAAACTTTTCTTTCCTCATCTTGTAAAGCACTTTGAGCTCCATCATTTTTTATGAGAACATGCTCTAGAAATAAATGCTGTTGCTGTTGCTTGACCCCTTTTCTATAGTCTGGCTGTGGTCCTACAATTAACTTATGGACAGATGTTGTTGTTTTTCAGTTATATTAATTTGTTTCCACTTTGTTTTTGATGTGTTTGGTCAAATCTGCATCCTCACATGCGTTGGTTCTGTATTTAGTGAGTGGTCTCGTCTAGTCTTGCATTTTGCCTTGAGAGTTGTCGCTGTAAAAGAACAGAGTCTGTTGTGCTGTATTGCTGAGGTGGCCAGGACAGATCGGCCATCAAGCTCTGTGAAGGCTTATGTTTTGTGTGTTGTATCTACCCTATTTTTTGATACCCCTTGCATGCCCACCCTACATGGTCTCTCTCTGAACTGCCTTTCCCAAGATTACACAAACTTTTCTTAGGGAGTCAAGTGTGGGGGAAGGCTATCAAAAACAGGGCCTATTAATGCCCATTGAGGCATTCCTTGTGGGATTTTTTTTTTTTTTTTTTTTGTGCCATACAAGAAATGGATTGTTGTTGTTGGCGATATGTACAGATTGGCGTGGGGTGAAATTGAATGTGTTGATCAACATGGAACACGCGTCTCCACTCCACTCTCCGCATTAGTCCTCATTAATGACCATAACTAGCTTACAATACATTGAAACTTTTGTCTTTTGTTACATGATAAACATGGCCTGTTTCTTGAAGATATCTGGGTTAGCAGTGGGGTCACCCCCTTATGGCGGTTCGCTGTATATTATGCCCTGGCTGCAAATGGGTATTTATTTTAAGAGTTGCATCCAGGTTGAAATCCAAAACGGAACTAATTTTAGTTTGATAATATGGCGGCTTTAATGGTCATGACAGGAAGTGACGTCATCTGGACCAAAACCGGATGTGTTGTCGTCAAGATTGGAAGTGACATCGTCCATGGCGCTGGGACCAGAAGTGACATCATCCATGGCACTAGGGCCAGAAGTGACATCCTCCATGACATTGGGACAGGAAGTGACATCTCTAGGACCAGAATTGGCATCACCAGGACCGGAAGTGACGTCATCCATGGCACCACTACTGGAAGTGGCATCTCTGGGACTGGAAGTGACGTCAGCAATAGCGCCCCGCACCTAGTGGGATTTCCAGTGGATAGTCTGCAGAGGACAGAGAGCGAGAGTTAATGCAGCTCGCCACCCCCTGGTCTGGCGTGGTGCTACTATTATGTAGGTCCTCTAGCTGCCTCCCAATTGCACGTGTTTGACATCGTCATGTGACGATTTTAGTGCTTACAGCTTCTTGGTTATATTTATTGTCTTTACTGCCTGTGCTGCCCGTCTAAGATGAACTGAAATCTATGGTATCAACATACTCCACACTGTTAATGTTTGCAGTGCACCATCTATTGCAGCGTATTTTGTAATGCATGCAGTAATCAAATGCATTGCATTTGTCATTCCAACAGATGGCGTGTCACAAACCTATGTAGTGATAACATGCGTATGGGCCCCTTTTCACAAAACACACATAGACTGGTTGGGTCTACTTCCATGAAACCTCCAGAATCGTTATGAGGGTCAAAAGCTGGTTCAGTGTTCTTTGACCAGGATGAAATCCACACTGTCCCTCCTAAATCCAAGGCTTAAACAACAAAAATGGGACCCTCCTTTTCAGAATCCTGTCAGACTTTCTCAGGGAGGCTGAAGAGGGTGATTCTGTCTAGTTCAAGTGTCATCCACCTTGTTCAAAAATTAACAAGAATCAAGTGAGCTTACCTGGAAAAGGGAAACTGGGGCCCTGTCATGGGACCAGGCCAGGGGATGGAGCACATCAGAGAACATCTGGTAGTCGGACATCTCAATCTGGAACCTGCCTGGGTTCAGCCTAAAGGAGCAGATCATGGACCCGTCTTTCATCTGCAAGAGACGCCATAAGCGCCCAAGTACACAAAACACAAGTAAATTGGCTGGGCTTACTTCCATGAAAACTCCAGAATAGTTATGAGGGTCAAAAGGTGGGTCAGTGTTCCACACCTGGGATGAAATCCACATCGAATGGGAAGTCCAAGTCATCTACAGTGGCATTCAAAAGTAAGTTATCCTAATTAATCAAAAGATTTGTCCACATTTTTATCCCTTTAGTCTTTTTAAATGTGAACTCACGTTGTAACAATACAATTCCAAAGTCCAAATAAGCTGTTTTCTGTAGATATTGAACCAAAGAAGTAAAACCTCGGAGTACTGCACCCTGAACCCATCATTTCTGCTGATACCAGCATATGAGAGAGTTTCCCCGCACCCACAATTACAGCAGCCCAGGTAAGCAGAGAGCTGAGGAGACTTCGTGCCAGCAAAGCAGCGGGTTCAGATGGTGTATCGCCATGACTGCTGAAGGCCTGTGCATTGGAGCTGGGGAGTCCTCTACAGCGTATCTTCAACCTGAGCCTGGAACAGGAGAGAGTCCTGAGGCTTTGGAAAACATCTTGTATCACCCCAGTCCCAAAGGTATCACGTCCTGGTGAGCTGAATGACTTCCGGCCTGTTGCTCTGACGTCACATGTGATGAAGACCATGGAGCAGCTGCTGCTTCACCATCTGAGGCCACAGGTCCTCCACACCCACAACCCCCTGCAGTTCGCATACCAGGAGAAGGTGGGAGCGGAGGATGCCATCATCTATATGCTACACCGATGCCTCTCCCACCTGGACAGAGGCAGTGGTGCAGTAAGAATTATGTTTCTGAACTTCTCTAGCGCTTCAACACCATTAAACCTCTGCTTCTTAGGGACAAGCTGACAGAGATGGGAGTAGATTCACACCTGGTGCCATGGATTGTGGACTATCTTACAGACAGACAGACCTCAGTATGTGCGTCTCGAGAACTGCAGGTCTGACATTGTGGTGGTCAGCTCAGGAGCGCCGCAGGGGACTGGACTTTCTCTGGTCCTGTTCAGCCAACATACATCGGACTTCCAATACAACTCGGAGTCCTGCCACGTGCAAAAGTTCACTGACGACACTGCTATGGTGGGCTGCATCAGGAGTGGGCAGGAGAAGGAGTATAGGAAACTAATCAAGGACTTTGTTAAATGGCGCGAATCAAACCACCTACAACTGAACACCAGCAAAACCAAGGAGCTGGTGGTGGATTTTAGGAGGACCAGGCCCCTCATGGACCCCGTGATCATCAGAGGTGACTGTGCAGAGGGTACAGACCTATAAATACCTGGGAGTGCAGCTGGATGATAAACTGGACTGGACTGCCAATACTGATGATCTGTGTAAGAGAGGACAGAGCCGACTATATTTCATTAGAAGGCTGGCGTCCTTCAACATCTGCAATAAGATGCTGCAGATGTTCTATCAGGCGGTTGTGGCGAGCGCCCTCTTCTACGCGGTGGTATGCCAGGGAGGTATCATGAAGAAGAGGGACGCCTCAAGCCTGGACAAACTGGTGAGGAAGGCAGACTCTATTGTAGGCACGGCGCTGGACAGTTTGACATCCGTGGCAGAGCGACGGGTGCTGAGCAGACTCCTGTCAATCATGGAGAATCCACTGCATCCACTGACAGGATCATCTCCAGACAGAGGAGCAGCTTCAGCGACAGACTGCTGTCACCATCCTGCTCCACTGACAGACTGAGGAGACCCCACACTATGCGACTCGGGGGGTAAACGTTAACATTATACAAAGTTATTGTCTGTTATACCTGCATTGTTATCACTCTTTAATTTAATATTGTTCTTTATCAGTATGATGCTGCTGGAGTATGGGAATTTCGCCTTGAGATTAATAAAGTGTCTGTCTGTCTGTCTGAACTCCAAACTCATTGTTTTGGTTCCTGCATCTCATGACCCCAACCAGAAAATTAAAAAATATTCAGAACTTGGACAGGATCATCACCTGAAAGCTTTCTAGCTAACCGTTTGTGCAGAAAGAGATGTGAACTTAACAGCATTTGCCCAGTTGAGTGATCCATTTCATTTTATTCTGTTGTATCTTTGCCCAGTCTCCATTCTGCTGCTCTCCTTGATAACGTCATTAATCTTAATACACACATCGCAACAGGAAAAAAAAAAAAAGGCTTTTCCGCAGAGCTCTTCTGGCACAGAAGCTGTTGAGTGCTGTTAAATAAATCAAAATGAAATTTCACACCGTCCCTGTGTGAAAGGGATTAACCTGTTTAAAGAATAACAATAACTGCATAGTTTTGTGTAATGTGATGTGGACTCTTCTGATTTGAGCTAATCAGTCCTGGAAGTTTTTGCTGAGGTTTGAGTGAACCATTTATCAATATTCTGGCCTCATTTTTTTGGAAAGAACATGAAAATCTGAAAGGAATCCATCCAGAGTTCAGCTTGTAGGCATTTCTGACTGTTAGTCTCTTAGTGAAAGGAAAGCCAAGCAGTACATTTCACCCGATACCCGCTCTCTCACACAGATGAATGAATGCAAGTAACACAAGTTAACACAAAATGCAGTTTTTAAATGATGGTTTTTATTATTTAGGGAGAAACAAAAATCCAAACCCACATGGCCCTGTGTGAAAAAGTAATTGCCCCCTGAACCTAATAACTGGTTGGGCCACACTTAGCAGCAATAACTGCAATCAAGCGTTTGCGATAACTTGCAATGAGTCTTTTACAGCGCTCTGGAGGAATTTTGGCCCACTCATCTTTGCAGAATTGTTGTAATTCAGCTTTATTTGAGGGTTTTCTAGCATGAACCGCCGTTTTAAGGTCATACCATAGCATCTCAATTGGATTCAGGTCAAGACTTTGACTAGGCCACTCCAAAGTCTTCATTTTGTTTTTCTTCAGCCATTCAGAGGTGGATTTGCTGGTGTGTTTTGGGTCATTGTCCTGTTGCAGCACCCAAGATCGCTTCAGCTTGAGTTGACGAACAGATGCCCGGACATTCTCCTTCAGGATTTTTTGGTAGACAGTAGAATTCATGGTTCCATCTATCACAGCAAGCCTTCCAGGTCCTGAAGCAGCAAAACAACCCCAGACCATCACACTACCACCACCATATTTTACTGTTGGTATGATGTTCTTTTTCTGAAATGCTGTGTGCCTTTTACGCCAGATGTAACGGGACATTTGCCTTCCAAAAAGTTCAGCTTTTGTCTATTTAAGTGATTTCTTGATTGAAACAGGTGTGGCAGTAATCAGGCCTGGGGGTGGCTACGGAAATTGAACTCAGGTGTGATACACAACAGTTAGGTTATTTTTAAACAAGGGGGCAATTACTTTTTCACACAGGGCCATGTAGGTTTGGATTTTTTTTCTCCCTAAATAATAAAAACCATCATTTTAAAACTGCATTTTGTGTTTACTTGTGTTATATTTGACTAATGGTTAAATGTGTTTTATGATCAGAAACATTTTGTGTGACAAACATGCAAAAGAATAAGAAATCAGGAAGGGGGCAAATAGTTTTTCACACCACTGTATGTATGTATGTATATATATATTTATACAATTCATCGATTACATCACTACTATATATAGCATATATACTCACATATAAGTTGAATTTGTTCATAAAATCAGATCCCGACTTATATGCCCGTTCAAAAATGCGACACTTAACTTTATTTATTTTTTACATCTTCTTGCCTCCTCCAATCTCATCAATTTCTCAGACACATTGAATTTTGTTGCAGCAGCGCAGTTACCAATTTCTTTTGCTACTTCAACGTCGTTTAATTTAAAACCAGCTTCGTATTTTCTTCTGATTGAACGCTGCATCATAGATAAGGGATGCTCTTATGGTAAAGTTGTATGAGGGTGTGAGATACAAAAAACTGTGCAAACATTGCTTTTGTATAGTTCGGGTATCACTAGAGAGAGAGAGAGAGAGAGAGAGTGGTTAGGAGCACACGCTGATACAGCGCATTGCCTCAACCACATAGAAAAAAAAAGGCAGTGTGCACCGTGGTTACCCTCTCAGGTGGGCATTAGTATATCGTAATCTCTTGGACCAATAGTGTCAATTTTCCGCATTCGACTTATACGACCAACATTATAAAATACCAGAAGTTATACGGTATAATCAAGTCCCGACTTATCCGTGGGAGAACTTAAACGTGAGTATATACAGTAATCAGAAAACTTTTAACATGATTGGTTACGCCCCAGTTGCTAACGGGACATGATAAATGTTGATACCTTAAATGACCACAGTTTAACCCCATCCACTAGGTTGATTGATAGTCCTGTTAGCTTAAGGTGTACAGTGATCCCTCAATATATCGCGCTACGACTTTCGCGGCTTCACTCCATTGCGGATTTTAAATGTAAGCATATCTAAGTATATATCACAGATTTTTCACTGGTTCGCGGATTTCTGCGGACAATGGGTCTTTTAATTTATGGTACATGCTTCCTCAGTTTGTTTGCCCAGTTGATTTCATACAAGGGACGCTATTGGCGGATGGCTGAGAAGCTACCCAATCAGAGCACGTATTACGTATTAAATAAAACTACTCAATGATATACGATATGCTTCCCACGCGCTGCTTCGCACACTTCAAAGCTCTAACAACCTGTATTGATTTTTGATTGTTTGCTTTTCTCTGTCTCTCTCACTCTCTCTGACATTCTCTACTCCTGACGGAGGGGATGTGAGCAGAGGGGCTGTTTGCTTAGAAGATACGGGCGCGCCTGTAAAAAATGCTGAAAGACTACCTTCACATTGATCCCTTCATTGTGGCCGCTTCTGCATACTTAAAAGCCCAACAGCCCTATTGATTTTTGATTGTTTACTTTTCTCTCTCTCTGACATTCTCTGCTCCTGACGGCACTCCTTTGAAGAGGAAGATATGTTTGCATTATTTTAATTGTGAGAAAGAACTGTCATCTCTGTCTTGTCATGTAGCACAGTTTAAACTTTTGACTAAAGAGTGTTATTTCATGTCTAGAGGGTTCTAATAATGTTAAAAAACATATTTAGAAGGTCGTAAACAGGTTTTCTATGCTCTAACTGTGAAAATATTAGATTTATAAATAAAGAATCCTACTTTGTGGAAATTCATTTATCTGTCTGGAGCGGATTAACTGCGATAAAACGAGGGGTTACTGTATAACTGTGCAGAAAATATTTATAAAACAGTGTGGGAGAGTTTCTAAGGGCTTAAAATATATAAAAATAACCATACAAACATATGGTTTCTACTTCGTGGATTTTCACCTATCAAAGGGGGTTCTGGAAACGCAACCCCCACGATTGAGGAAGGATTACTGTACATGAATTTTTAAATATATTATTATTTTTAAGAGACATGTGAGTTTTTTTACGTTAATCCTGTTTCTCATGGTTTGTAGACCAATGGTGTAAATTTATAATCCAGCTGGAAGAAGATGTTCCGCTGTGCCAACCCCTATCGGGAGCAGTCGAAAGAAGAAGAAGAAGAAGAAATGATATATATGTTTTTCTTTTGGTTGCTCCCATTAGGGGCACCACAGTGGATCATCTTCTTCCATATCTTTCTGTCCTCGTCATCTTGTTCTGTCACACCCATCACCTTCATGTCCTCTCTCACCACATCCCTAAACCTTCTCTTAGGCCTTCCTCTTCTCCTCTTGCCTATCAGCTCTATCCTTAGCATCCTTCTCCCAATATACTCAGCATCTCTCCAAACCAACACAATCTCTCCTCTCTGACTTTGTCTCCCAACCGTCCCACCTGAGCTGACCCTCTAATGTCCTCATTTCTAATCCTGTCCATCCTCATCACACCCAATGCAAATCTTAGAGCTGGAAATAGCAGAGTTAAAGATGGCGTCTCCTGCTTTCTGTTCAGTGCCACCGTCTCCAAACCATATAATATAGCTGGTCTCACTACCGTCCTGTACACCTTCCCTTATGTAATTATATATAAACGGCTGGAGCGATTTTCATGAAACTTGGGAACACTTATATCTCATTGGTCGACTAAAAATACTGTAGGGTGAAATCAGCCCTAACCCACCCCCTTCTGGGTAGGGTGGGGCTTGATCTTGTGGTCTTGTGTGCATATTATCATCCAGTTGACACTTGGAACGACCACCAGACGGTGAACTGGAAGTAACTGCCAGCATTCTTTACGTTTGAGCGCCACTGCTCCCCTTTCCTTTGGAAATTAAATAGAGTTGGCCGGTTCCGAGCGTCAACTGGATACTAACATACATACAAGACCGCAATACAAGCACAGTAATGAGTCTTCAATGTTTGTTTGTTAATTTATTTTTATTTTTCAAGTTTTTTTTTTAATTATATTTTTCTCAAACAATTAAAGAAAAAAAAAATATATATATTTTCCTCCCGAACAATGCTGGGTATTTCAGCAAGTATAAAATAACAAAAAGTGTGTTTATCATAGTCATTATCATTTTTCATAGTGAATAATAAAGTAGCAGCATCAGCTTTTAAGCATAAGCTCAGAAGAATATGAGACTCTGACACATACCAGGTACACATTGGACTAGGGTTCAAATTCAACTCTTTCAGACATTTTGATTTTAAGTGCACATCGCAAACTTTCATTTAAGAAGATTTGTAGACATTAAGGTCACACAACACTTTGTCTTCACGGTCCCCCCATTTCAGGAAACCGTTATGTTTGGGTGTTTTGTGATTCCTCAGGTGGGTTTCATGGCTTCATAAGATATCTCGGCCTGCTCCTACCCTTTGGAGTCTGTAGTTGCCATTCTTCTGTTCTGGCCTTTGTTCGCTTGCAGTTGTCTGTGACACGTCCACATTGCCCTCCTGGACTGTGTGGTGAATGGCCGGCCATTTATCCCGGCCAATACCCCAAGCCGCCAGGTGGAGCCCTCCCTGCCGTATGGAGGTTCCCCGAAGACCAGCAGGGCATCATGGACATTGCAGTTTTTATACGCAGCCCTGCTGGATGCCGTGTGGGCCACTAGGAGATGCTGCAAGGAGGAACAATGGGAATTTTCCCTACGCCCCGGAAGCACACATGGACAAATTGAATGACGTGCTTCCGGGGTAAGAAAAGGACATTTTACCTGACCCGGAAGTGATTGAGAGTCACATGGACTGGGGATTGGAACGCTTCTGGGTCAGAGTATTTAAAAGGACTGTGGAGGATTGGTTTATTGTTTGTATTATTGTGATTTAATAAAGTCAAGTATTGGACTTTTACCTGGTGTTTGGAGTCGTGGACAGGGGTTCAAGGGAGCGAGAGCGCCCCCTATCTGTCACAGCTGTTTCTGGTTTAGGGCTTTTTCTTGGCCACAGTGAGGATTCTTCTGTCATCAGCATTGGTGGTCTTCCTTGGCCTACCAATCCCTTTGCCATTACTGAGCTCACCAGTGTGTTTGTTATTCTACAGGATATTCTAGACAGTTGATTTCGGTCATCTTAAGGTTTTACCGATGTTTCCAATGGCTTGATTTATTGTTTTTCTTCCTCATGATGGCATCTTTGACTTTCTTTGGCACAGCTCTCATCCAAACAACGACAACTGCAGACTCCAAAGGGTAGAAGCAAGCTAAAGTATCTGATGAAGCCCACCTGAGGAATCACAATCACCTGTGACGCCAATTGTATCAAACAGTTTGGTGCCCAGAAATGGGGGTCGTGTAGAGAAAGAGTTGTGTGACCAGAATGTCTGCTAATCCCTCTAAATGAACCTCGATGTCTGAATTGTTTTTTTTTTTTTTTGGGAGCAAGTCATTAAGGGTGGCACAGTTTGGCATTGATACTAAAATTTTGCCCGATGGTAGGTTTCTGATCTCATTTCAGGTTTCAAAAACTGGTGACAGTTCATTCTCAACTCTGACTCTGACCGTAAGAAAATGTTTGGTGAATTTCTTTTGGGTTTTCAACCAAGGAATTGTATTTTATCCCCTTGTCCAGTCCCATTTGTTCCCAGACAGTCCCCCAGATTATGCTGACTTATTTATACTGATCTTATTTAAGTTGCTTTGGACAAAGGCACCTGCTAAGCCAATGGCTACAATTTCACCTTATTTCAATTGCTATTTTTATTTTTATTATGTTTTTGACATTGTTGCCATCTTGAGAGTTTTTGTTTTCTTGCCGTGTAGTTACACATTTTAGTGTCTGGGGCAAGTCGCATTTCCTGCCCTCAGCATTACATTTGCCATCGTCACACAGTCATTGCATGTGAAGGTGATATGCTGTCAAATGCCAGCACACAGGGGACAAGTTAAGGTCTCTGAGGATTGTAATTCTCTGCAATTATTGCCTGTTTGTTTTTCTTTGTTCCAATTCCAATCATACGGGGTCACCAGGGTGGTGCCCCAACTCTTTATCATAGCTTGTCTGTTCTCTTAGAGTGGCACAGTCAGCAGGATTTGTTGCAAAGATGTCAGAGCTCTTCCCACAGGCCATGGCAGTGTCGGGGAACGACAGTCTTCGGAGACCTTAAGCTGTCCCATATGTGTCCGTGTGTGACCGCACATAATGACTTTGTGTAAGATTTAAGTGTTCTGAAAGCTCTGTCGGTATGCGATGTGACGGATGAAAGCGGAGCGTGAAGTAAAGCCGACCAAAGCAGAAATGAATGTCATCAGGTGGATGTGTGGCGTGTCTAGTGGTGCAAGGAAGATGGTTGTGTCTCGGTAGAGCTCTCTATTACTCTGCTGTTTCCCTTTTGTATTCTTAACTGTGTAGCTCTTTGTCAGAAGGCTTCAAATCCCATAGACAGGTATTGTACTTTATAACTTCTCCCCACCTTCCCTTCTACTTCTATAACCTTAGGCAATTATATAGAGTAAAAGACAAGCTGGAGATAAGTTACACTTTAAATTATGTTTTATTGATAATATTGATAAATAATAACAATAAGCAAAGTACAAGTCAACACTGGCAACCATACAATCTGATAAATGCTGTAGTTTCAGGTGGCACACAGACTTGTTTGTTGCTTAAAATGTCTCTAGTTAAGTCATTTCAGGCTTTCTTTAGAACAGGCCACATGCCTGTGTCAAAATGGCGGCCGACTTGTGCTCCCCATGACGATGGTGTGTCAGAGAGATGCTGCTTCATGACGATGACGGTGTAAAAGAAGAGGGAGGGGTAAAGCAATCAGATTTATAGATTTTCTGTCCAAACCCTACCAAGCCAATAGGGCATCGTGATACAATACAATACAGTGAGTCAGTCATTGTCCAACCTGCTATATCCTAACTGCAGGGTCACGGGGGGTCTGCTGGAGCCAATCCCAGCCAACACCGGGTGCAAGGCAGGAACCAATCCCGGGCAGGGTGCCAGCACACACACCAAGCACACACACGGGACAATTTAGGATCGCCAATGCACCTAACCTGCATGTCTTTGGACTGTGGGAGGAAACCCACGCAGACATGGGGAGAACATGCAAACTCCACACAGGGAGGACCCGGGAAGCGAACCCAGACGGGTCTCCTAACTGCGAGGGAGCAGCGCTACCACTGCGCCACTATGCCGCCCGGTCAATACAATACAATTTTTCTTTTATAGCCCAAAATCACACTAGAAGTGCTGCAGTGGGCTTTAACAGGCCCTGCCTCTTGACAGCCCCCCAGCCTTGACTCTCTAAGAAGACAAAAAAAAATGGAAGAAACCTCAGGAAAGGCAGTTCAAAGAGAGACCCCTTTCCAGGTAGGCTGGGTGTGCAGTGGGTGTCGAGAAAAATAAGTGGGGTAAATACAATACAATACACAGAATTCAACACAAGTAATCCTCAATACAATTATAATAGTAAAATAAAAATATTACAAGTACAGAGCAGAATTCAACTGTAGGTGATATCCCATAAATAGGATTCAGATTTGTTCAGATTCCTGGAGACCTCGGCCATCAAGCTGTCTCCCCCTATTGGCCATTCCACAGCTGAGTCAGTGCTGGGCCAGCCAATCCAATGAAAGGACCCCTCTACTCGACGACTCCTGCGATCCTCCATCACAGATGACTTTTCCGTTGGCAGGTGGGCAGTGGCACCAAGAAAAACAGAATTATAACAAATTCTAACTCTCATATTACTTATGTTTAAGTGCTAATCACTGACAACAGAGATGCAGTCTGTACAGTTAATCAGCAGCTCTAGTCAGGGTGTGCTAAACTGAAGTAGTGAGTCTTCAGCCGGGATTTAAAGGCTGAGACTGAAGGGGCATCTCTTATAGTAGCAGGCAGACCACTCCACAGTTTAGGGGCCCTGTAACTAAAAGCTCGACCTCTCACTGTTATTTTATTAATGTTTGGAATCCTAAGCAGACCAGCATCTCGAGATCTTAATGTATGTTCCGGTTTGTAAGTCATGATAAGTTCAGATAAGTAAGCCAGACCTTGGCCATTTTAGGCTTTATCTCTCTATTATAAAAAAAAATTTTGGGGAGGCAGACTAGGGAGACGAGACGTAATCTTCTCAGAAGACAATTTGTCCCGCGAGAGACACTTTAATCAGCTCCCAGTTCTTAAAACAATGACAAGCGACTAGCAAAACACGCAGCTCGCAGCAAATGATTTGACCACTTCTCCTTGCGTGCGTTCAGTCACCCTAAAACCCTTCACAACACGAGCAGCAGAAACACGAAGTGTCAAAAAGGACATCGTCTGTACAGGCTTTAAAAAGATCGACGGACAGCGCGACAACAGCTACCCCCCTTCACAACGCGAGCAGCATTATACGAGGTGTGGCAGAAAAGTAATGAGACTGATTTTTTATTTACCAAAGTTTTTATTTTTTTCAAACATCAATGTTATCCCCTTCAAAGTAGTTCTCTTGGGCAGCTACACAACGATGGAGACGTTGTTCCCACTGTCGGTAGCAGCACTGGAAGTCTTCAACCGTTATGGTTTTCAGCATGTCCGTTACACTCTTTTGGATGTTTTCTAAAGTCCCGAAATGACGTCCTTTGAGGACATTTTTCAGTTTAGGAAAAAGGAAAAAGTCGCACGGACTCAGGTCAGGTGAATAAGGGGGCTGGGGAACCACAGGAATGCCTTTTGAGGTCAAAAATTCAGTTATGGAGAGGGCAGTGTGACATGGGGCATTGTCATGATGGAGCATCCATTTGTCTGCAATGTCTGGTCTCACGCGAATGACCCTTTTTCTGAGCCTTTCAAGGACGTCTTTATAAAAAACTTGGTTGACAGTTTGTCCTTGAGGAACAAATTCTTTGTGGACGATTCCCCTTTTGTCAAAAAAACAAATCAGCATTGATTTGATCTTCGATTTGTTCATTCAAGCTTTCTTTGGTCGAGGAGAGTTTGCAGTGTGCCACTCCTGACTTTGCCTCTTGGTCTCAGGATCGTATTCAAAAATCCATGATTCATCACCTGTGATCACATGACTAAAGAAATCTTGCTCATTAGCGATTCTGTCAAGAAGATCAAGACACGTGTTTTTTCGATTGTCCTTCTGCTCAATTGTGAGGTTTTTTCGGCACCATTTTGGCACAGACCTTTCGCATGTGCAAATTTTCAGTCAAAATTTGATGAACGGTAAATCTGTTCAAATTTAATTGTTCACTCAACATTCTTAATGTTTAACGACGGTCTGATCTCACAAGAGTGTTCACACGTTTGATGTTTTCATTGGTTTTTCGAAGTTGAAGGCCTCCCTGAACGGTGTTCATCTTCAACGTGTTTTCTGCCTTCCAAAAATGATTTGTGCCAGCGAAAAACTTGAGCTCGGGATAAAGAATGTTCCCCATAGGCCTGTTTTAACTTTTCAAACATCACACTTGCCGATTCTCCAAGCTTAACACAAAATTTAATGGCACAACGTTGCTCCAAATTCCGCTGTTCCATTTTGCGTGACGCACAACCAAAAGCACAACTTCGCTAATAGCAGTCACAAAAATCACGTAGTTAGCGGAAGGAGTTGAAACTCGCACTGAGCTATGGGAGGGTACTGATACACGTGCTCTATCAAGGACAACAGCGCAGTGTTGCCAGATCGCTTGCAGTATTGCCAGTCTCATTACTTTTCTGCCACACCTCGTATGTCCTGTGAGAAAGATTTAACCATGCCTGGGGCCGGAAATAAAGGACAAGTATTGTTTTTACAACATCACGCAAGACAAGGCAGTGAGCCATCATTTAAAACACGTCCACGGACGTCTAACCTCGCAGTTTGTTGGATTGCTTTTGGCAGACACACATCATGTGCTCCCAGCTCTTAAAACAACGACATGCGACAAGCAGAACAGGCAGCTTGCCAGCAGCAGAAAGACAGCAGATGATCCGACGGCATCTCCTTAGCGTACGTTCAGCCGCCACCTCCCCTCACAACGCAAGCAGCGTTATACGTCCTGTGAGAAAGATTTAACCATGCCCAGGGCCGGAAATAAATGACAAGTACTGTTCTTGCAACAGTTTTTAAAGTACAAGTGAAAATAATGCATATGTAACAAATCCCATGAAAATACCAATCTCTTTAAATTGTATATCCGGTAAACTAAACATGGTGGTGGGCGAGCGAAGTGAGCAGGGGGCGAAGGCCCCTAGTATGTTAAAAGGAGTATTTTGAAATCTGTCCAAAACTTAACCTGGAGCCAGTGTGAGGACTTGAAGACTGAGGTCATGGGTACTTGCAGCAGTATTTTGGATTAACTGGAGGCTGTATAAAGACCAGTTTGAACATCCAGTGAACGCCACATTGCAATAGTCAGTCCTACTAGAAAAAAATGCATAAATTAATTTCTCAGTGGTACATAATGGCTTCTATTTTAAAACCAAACTGGCAACTTTAGACCAATAGAATTCTGGTGTGACATTGGGCTTTATTGGGCATAATTGGGCTTTCCTGTGGGGGGCGGATTAAGAGAGTCCTGCAGAGAATCACTTACCAAACTGGTTTTAGGCACTCCCCCATGACCCCTGTCATAAAATTACAAAGACTCAGTCCTCAAGGGGTGGGGGGCATCAAACCATTTCTGTTCTTCCGACATCTGGCGCAGCCACAAGTGGCAGCCTTTCCAGCAGCTCCGTGTACGACTTTTATTTTTCTACCTTTTTCTCTATTTTACTGATCACTCCTATCACTTTCTTTTATGTGGACTCGTTCCCTGGACACTTTTTACTACTTTTACTACTACTTGTGAATTTCCCCTTGGGATTAATAAAATATCTGTCTATCTATCTATCTATCTATCTATCTATCTATCTATCTATCTATCTATCTATCTATCTATCTATCTATCTATCTATCTATCTATCTATCTATCTATCTATCTATCTATCATATAGTGCCTTTCATATCTGTCTGTCAGTCTGTCTAATAATATTACACTAATGTCTAAGTTACAAATAAAGATGTACAAAATATTTATCAACCTGTATACAAAATTTCACACCACAACAAAGATGAATGCCGAGTCAAGAGAGAGACTTGGTGTGGACGCGATATAAGGAAACATGGACGGTGTTGGTCCGGGCATGCAGATGACTGAGTGAATGGGGGGCTGAGATGAAGGGAATTAGACCAAGAGGGAAGCGAAAGATGCATTTGTTTAATATGAAAAGACTGGCTCTCACTAAAAAGGAGAGTTTGTACTGTGGAGATTGGAGGGTCAGCAGGCCAACCTGGGTATACGTGAAAAATGGCAATTAAATGGCAGTGATAATAATGATGATCTTGCCGTTTGCAGATTTAAACACTTAAAACTAAGACCTGCTACACTGAAATGACATACATGTAAATGCCACATGTACAGGCAAGGCCCCACGGGCCTTTAGGTGACTTAACAACAACAACAACATTTATTTCTATAGCACATTTTCATACACACAGTAGCTCAAAGTGCTTTACATATTAAAGAATAGAAAAATGAAAGACACAATTATAAAACAAAATAAATCAACATTAATTAACATCGAATAAGAGTAAGGTTCAATGGCCAGGGGGGACAGAAAAAACAAAAAAACTCCAGACGGCTGGAGAAAAAATAAAATAAAATCTGTAGGGAACTTAACTACTTAACAGAGAGTCGATTGTACCTTTTAAAAATGTAGTGCAGTATTTCACTCTTGATTGAGTCTTGATCAAGCCAAGGGGGTGTGGGTGGGGGCCCCCCTCAATCAATTTAACTTGCACTGTACTTGACAGCTGAATTGTGCTTAGGTTTGCTGAAAAGTCCCCTTGCCATCACATGCCCCCAGAACAAACTGGTAGTTGATAGATTTTCCACTGTGTACATCTATGGTGCAGATACCGGCCCTCGAACAGAACATGTCTGCTGTTTTCCAGAACAGCTGGAATGCTTTGAGAAGAAGGTGGAAGAGTGCAGCTTGGCAACATTTTTTTTTCTCTGAATGGTTTTGTTAATTTAGTTGTTTTATGAGAATTTGCTTTAAAACTTAAAAAATCTCAGAATATGTTAAAATGGATTCTTACATACTGTAATTCAGACTTAAAAGGCTCATTTTATGGCTCCTTTTGAAGCCTGCAGACGCATCTGTGATGCACTTTTTGATTCATTTTAGTCTGAGTTCAGAGCAGACTTTACTTGATTGTGTGCTGTGACACAAGACTTGGCCTACATAAGTATTTATCTGTTTCTTTTTTTCCTTCTCTACAGGGGCTGCTCCTGTCAAAGTGCTAATGCCGGCTCTGTCTCCCACTATGGAAGAAGGCAATGTTGTTAGGTGGTTGAAGAAAGAAGGTAAGAGGGACTCTGACATGTGTTTTTTTTTTTAATAATTTGTATGTGCTGCCTATATGCAAAATAACACTGGGCATGAAAATTAAAGTTTTATATTGTTATGTGAATAAATAAAGGTTAATATTACAAAGTGTTTTTCGGACTGGGTTCAAATATCGAATCAGGCTTTCTCTGTCATGCCAGGATTTTAAGTGACTTAAAAGTGACGGCGTGTGGTTCATTTATTTGACAGCATGTAGATCGGGGTAATTACATTCATGGCATTCGTAGTCTGAATCACAATCTGATTGTATGGGTGGTTACCTACGTACCTACCTACCTATCATCTACCAATCAGAAATGGCAAGGGAGAGGGAAGTCTGGGCATCTCTACTCAAGCTGCTGCCCCCGCGACCCGATCTCGGATAAGCGGAAGAGAATGGATGGATGCCTCCCCCTGGATGCTAGGTGGCAGCTCCCCTGGACAGTAAATGTACCCCGGATTCCCTCAGGGCATCATGGGACATGGAGTCCATTTTCTCAGCCCTGTTGGGTGGCGTGGCTGCCGCCAGGGTGAGCTCATAAAGTACCTGGGGACTCCTACTTTTCAGAGTCGCGAGGACGGAAGCCCACAGTACTTTCGGGCTACTTGAAGACGGATGATGTGGCGTTTGACCCGGAAGTAGAGAAGGAACACTTCCGGGTCAAGGACTATTTAAAGGACTGATGCAAATCCAGCAAGGGAAGCTGGAGTTGGGAGCTTGGGTGATGAAGCTGCTGGGAGTGGAGGATTGTTGAATAGTGATTATTGCTTTATTGTTAATTGTGGCGTGTGTGTGGTTCTTTGTGCACTATAGTTAAGAAAATATTAAATGCTAGCAACTTACCGTGCGCTACGCTGCGCGTTGGATGACCACAGTTGAAGGACTTCTCGTTGGGTGTCTCATTGGCACGCTTTTGCCTCTTTCTTTCACGATCACGGCGTAATCTGTCTTCTTTCTCTGTAGGGGTTTCAATTGCCTTTCGTTGTGCGGCAGAGACGCGTCGTTGAGCTAATCTGTGTGAATGCTGAGTGTCCGTTTCTTGCGAGCGACTGTCACGGCTTTGCCCCTTTGCTTTGTGATCACACTGTAATGTGTCCTCTCTCGCAGCAGCAGGTTTAGTTGTGTTTCGTTTCAGCATTGTTCCGTAAGGTTTCCTCCATACAAGTGCACATGGGTAGCTGAAGACGGAAAGGCATAGTGGGCATAGTGAAACACACGAATTGGTGACCAGGGGAACCATCCGACTCAGACGCGGGGCTCGAAATACTCAAGTACATGTTATTTATAATTTTTTTTTTGTTTTTATGAACTTCCCCAAAAGAGTTGATCCCTGTAAATAGTTAATAGTATATGAACAATATAATCTGTTGTAGTACGGGCACACCTCATAACCTGCATACACCACGTGTTTGGCTGTAACGCTGTTTCTGTTTCTTTCATGATTTTTTTTTTTCATTTTATTGATTATTTAATAGGCAGAGGGGAGAAGACGTTAATGTGACGCTCTATTTCTTTACCTTTGTTTTGAAAAGATTTTCGGGAACAGGAAAAATAAAAGCAAAGGGGAAAGAACGGAGGGGGTAAGCAGGAATTCTGAGAGGGGACGGACTGGGGCTTTTCTACAGGGTGGCTATACAGCCAAAAGGAACGCGGACCTGGACACGGACACCGCGCTGGGCTTTTATTATATAGATTATACTTGGTGCTTTTTACAAGTGTGAATTGGGCGTCTGCCTGGTGGGTTTCACGGGGCAAAAGGGCCTCTAGCGTCCACAAAAATATATATATATAAATATATATAATTCCAAGCCTAACGTCACATTTTTTGTTGTGCTTTAAATTGGGCTTATTTTAACACCTACTGTACATATAAAACTGCTCAAAAAAATGAAAGGAACACTTTGAAAACACATCAGATCTCAATGGGAAAAAGAAATCCTCCTGGATATCTATACTGATATAGACTGGGTAATGTGTTAGGAACGAAAGGATGCCACATCGTTTGATGGAAATGAAAATGATCAACCTACAGAGCCCTGAATTCAAAGACGCCCCAAAAATCAGAGTGAAAAATGATGTGGCAGGCTGGTCCATTTTGCCAAAATTGAATTGCAGCAACTCCAAATTGGACGCAGCACTTTGTATGGCCCCTGTGTTCTTGTATACATGCCTGACAACATCAGTGCATGCTTCTAATGAGATGACAGATGGTGTTGTGGGGGATCTCCTCCCAGATCTGGACCAGGGCATCACTGAGCTCCTGGGCAGTCTGAGGTGCAACCTGGTGGCATTGGATGGACCAAAACATAATGTCCCAGAGGTGTTCTATTGGATTTAGGTCAGGAAAGTGTGGTGGCCAGTCAATGGTATCAATTCCTTCATCCTCCAGGAACTGCCTGCATACTCTCACCACATGAGGCCAGGAATTGTCGTGCACCAGGAGCCACTGTACCAGCATAGGGTCTGACAATGGGTCCAAGGATTTCATCCTGATACCTAATGGCAGCCAAGATGCCTTTGTCAAGCCTGTAGCGGTCTGTGTGACCCTCCATGGATATGCCTCCCCAGACAATCATTAACCCACCACCAAACTGCTCATGCTGAATGATGTTACAGGCAGCATAATGTTCTCCATGGCTTCTCCAGACCCTTTCACTTCTGTCACGTGCTCAGGGTGAACCTGCTGTCATCTGTAAAAAGCACAGGGCACCAGTGGTGCATCTGCCAATTCTGGTATTCTATGGTGAATGCCAATCGAGCTGCATGCTGCTGGGCAGTGAGCTCAGGGCCCATTAGAGGACATGGGGCCCTTGGGTCACCCTCATGAAGTCTTTCTGGTTGTTTGGTCAGAGACATTCACACCAGTGGCCTGCTGGAGGTCATTTTGTAGGGCTCTGGCAGTGCTCATCCTGTTCCTCCTTGCCCAAAGGAGCAGATACTGGTCCTGCTGATGGGTTATGGACCTTCTATGGCCCTCTCCAGCTCTCCTAGAGTAACTGCTTGTCTCCTAGAATCTCCTCCATGCCCTTGAGACTGTGCAGGGAGACACAGCAAACCTTCTGGCAATGACACGTATTGATGTGCCATCCTGGAGAAGTTGGACTACCTGTGCAACCTCTGTAGGGTCCAGGTATCGCCTCATGCTACCAGTAGTGACACTGACTGTAGCCAAATGCAAAACTAGTGAAGAAACAGTCAGAAAAGATGAGGAGGGAAAAATGTCAGTGGCCTCCACCTGTTAAACCATTCCTGTTTTGGGGGTCATCTCATTGTTGCCCCTCTAGTGCATCTGTTGTTAATTTCATTAACACCACAGCAGCTGAAACTGATTAACAACCCCCTCTGCTACTTAACTGACCAGATTAATATCCCATAAGTTTCATTGATTTTATGCTATACTCTGATTAAAAAGTGTTCCTTTAATTCTTTTGAGCAGTATATATGTTTGGTATCATTTTTTTCAGAATTTATTGAACTTTAATGTGATAGATGTGTTGTTAGATTTTCGGGTTCTTAATTCCGTTTTTAAATTCTAAACAAAAACAATATCAAGAACTCATGTTCCGTGAGACGAGACTTTGTGCCACGAGATTTAACCATACCCGGAGCCGGAAATAACAGACAAAGAGTAGGAGAGCTGCTGCACCGGCTTTTAAATGAGATGCAGATCACATGACACAGCAGCAGATTGAGCAAAGAGGATGTGAAAAAAAAATCCCCAAAAAAAACTGTTTGTCTCCCATTGTATCATTGTTTAAGAGCGGTTTTCGGAGGAGCGACCGCATCTTCTTGGGGTGCGTTCAGCCCCCCTCTTCACAACGTGAGCGGCATTCTGGCCAAAACTGTGGGTTGAGCTCCTAGTATATGTACATTTATGTATGTATGTGTATATATTGCCCCCAGCTGTCAGTGTTCATGTTATGGCAAAAAAAACGTGGAAGTCACTAAGCCTTGTGGAAGCCTGCAATAAATAACACAAGGGTTGTATCAATCATGCAGGTCAGCCACTGACGTTCTGCCTTCTCATATACAGTGCATCCGGAAAGTATTCACAGCGCATCACTTTTTCCACATTTTCTTATGTTACAGCCTTATTCCAAAATGGATTAAATTCATTTTTTTCCTCAGAATTCTACACACAACACCCCATAAAGACATGAAAAAAGTTTACTTGAGGTTTTTGCAAATGTATTAAAAATAAAAAAACTGAGAAAGCACATGTCCATAAGTATTGACAGCCTTTGCCATGAAGCTCCAAATTGAGCTCAGTTGCATCCTGTTTCTCCTGATCATCCTTGAGATGTTTCATTGGAGTCCACCTGTGGTCATTTCAGTTGACTGGACATGATTTGAAAGGCACACACCTGTCTATAGAAGGTCCCACAGTTGACAGTTCATGGCAGAGCACAAACCAAGCATGAAGTCAAAGGAAATTTCTGTAGACCTCCGAGACAGGATTGTCTCGAGGCACAAATCTAGGGAAGGTTACAGAAAAATGTCTGCTGCTTTGAAGGTCCCAATGAGCACAGTGGCTTCCATCATCCGTAAGTGGAAGAAGTTTGAAACCACCAGGACTCTTCTAAAGCTGGCTGGCCATCTAAACTGAGCGATCAGGGGAGAAGGGCCTTAGTCAGGGAGGTGACCAAGAACCCGATGGTCACTCTGTCAGAGCTTCAGAGGTCCTCTGTGGAGAGAGGAGAACCTTCCGGAAGGACAATGCAGCAATCCACCAATCAGGCCTGTATGGTTGAGTGGCCAGACGGAAGCCACTCCTTAGTAAAAGGCACATGGCAGCCCACCTGGAGTTTGTCAAAAGGCACCTGAAGGACTCTCAGACCATGAGAAACAAAATTCTCTGGTCTGATGAGACAAAGATTGAACTCTTTGGTGTGAATGCCATGCGTCACGTTTTGGAGGAAACCAGGCCAATACCATCCCTACAGTGAAGCATGGTGGTGGCAGAATCAGGAACTGGGAGACTAGTCAGGATAAAGGGAAAGATGACTGCAGCAATGTACAGAGACATCCTGGATGAAAACCTGCTCCAGAGCGCTCTTGATCCCAGACTGGGGCGACGGTTCATCTTTCAGCAGGACAACGACCCTAAGCACACAGCCAAGATATCAAAGGAGTGGCTTCAGGACAACTCTGTGAATGTCCTTGAGTGGCCCAGACTTGAATCCGATTGAACATCTCTGGAGAGATCTTAAAATGGCTGTGCACCGACGCTTCCCATCCACCCTGATGGAGCTTGAGAGGTGCTGCAAAGAGGAATGGGCCAAACTGGCCAAGGATAGGTGTGCCAAGCTTGTGGCATCACATTCAAAAAGACTTGAGGCTGGAATTGCTGCCAAAGGTGCATCGACAAAGTATTGAGCACAGGCTGTGAATACTTATGGACATGTGATTTCTCAGTTTTTATTTATTTTTAATAAATTTGCAAAAACCTCAAGTAAACTTTTTTCACGTTGTCATTATGGGGTGTTGTTTGTAGAATTCTGAGGAAAAAAATGAATTGAATCCATTTTGGAATAAGACTGTAACATAACAAATGCGCTGTGAATACTTTCCGGATGCACTGTACCAGCCACAGAACAAAATGTAATGCAAGTGTGTAAAGAAACCCATTTCTGTGGTCCTGATTGTGCCCTGAGCTGTGCGTTGGCGACTTTCTCAAAACATGTCACCTGAAGGACGTGTACTAAATGTGCAGCAGTGCAGCAGTGGACCAGTATAGCAGTTTAGACCTTCTCTACCGTATTTACGTTGACGTTTTTGGTTTTTACTTGTTTCTATTACACATTATATTTTTTCAAATTGAGAAAACATTGGTGCTTATTGTGTCATTTTTCCTGGGCTTAACATAACCGTTCAGGAGGCTACGACACCCTTAAGTTGTCTTGTGACGCAGTCTTTGCCGATCAGTGTAATTTTAGGTTATTTTTGTATGTGCTCAGTCTGGATTGTTTGTTATTGGGTTTGTCTTGTGCAATAATCTTTGCCCTTGTCACCAACCACTTAAATATCACTACTAGGACGTATGAGTAGTAGATTAATAAAAATTAAAAAACCAAAACAAAAAGGTGTGCAAGTGAAGTGTTGTAAATCTGCTGGTGGGCATCGGCCTGATCCAATTTTATCCTTCCAACTTTAACTTCTTGTGGTTGATCAATGGATTTCCTGCAGTCGACTTTTCTCCTGGGAGTCGGGTTGCCCTTCTGTTAATCCTCCAGGGCTTGTCAAATTAATTTTTTGGTTTTCTTTTCTTTGTGTGTGTGTGTGTTGTATTTATTTTTGGCCTTGTTATTTTTCATCTTGACAGTTCTGGCAGTGCTTTAGGCTTTCTTCATTAAGTGTAGCGAGTGTAACAATCCCAAACTGGCTGAATTGTATTCTGCTAATAGAAGGATAATGGTGCAGCACGGAGAACATTTTCAAAATGGGTCTGCAGATGAACCGTAAGTAAATAAAGGCGCATTGTCAAAACCAGGAGAAGAAGGCCTAATCAACATCAAAATCCAAACTGTGAGCCAAAGCCAAGGAACGGTCACTTGATTCTGAAAGGAAGAGAGAATCGGTAACGCTACAGGAAGAATACTTCACTTCTCTTTAATATTGGCTTAACACTCATGATTATATTATAACACTCGGAGAGCTGTTGGCGAAAGTATGATGCGGTTGGGGATTTCTGCAGCCAAACAGAGAAGGCATTTTGTCCTGGGCATGTGCAGGAGCGATGTCTTCCGTCCATCCATCCATAGGTGCGCTGTGGAGTTTAATGTATTTGTTGTCAGAACTTTTCTCAACAGTTTAACCAAACATGGGCACAATCTTTTCCTAGGAGAGCATAACTGAAATAGCACAGCAAAAGATGAGTAAAGAATAACCAAACATGGAAACAATCGTGTACTGACATAGCGTGAAAGAACAGCACAGACTATAAGGTGACAGTTTAGAACAGGGGTGTCCAATTCTGGTCCTGGAGGGCCGTCATGGCTGCAGGTTTTCATTCCTAATCAGTTTTCACTGCCAATTAACTCCTTTTCCCTTCATTTTAATAGCCCTGTTTTTAAGGATTCAGTCCTCTAAATTGATTTGTTTCTTCATTAAACGTCACCCAAACAGAAATGAGATGTGAAACGAGCCAACAGAAGGCCAGCTAAACTGGAACGTTTAGTTGGTCAGTTTCACTCCAACCAGTTTCTCAATGAGAAGCTAATTTTTGCTGTTAATTAAAGCCGTTATTGAATACCATGACTTGTCGCTGCTCTCGTTCTGCCACAGTAGACTGTTTATCTTCTGTTTTTTTTAAGACCACCGTGAAGATGTTTTGCTGATCTGAGCAGACCAACGTGACCGAGACCTTCACCCTTTCTCTATTTTCAGGTTAGCTGGTTATGTGGTGGCTCCTTTTGTGTCTCATTATTGTTTGGCTCCTCATTAACTCTTTTAGGGCGGATGTCGACTATTTGTCGACAGGAGGGGTAGAAGGCGACAAACAGCTGTTAATGGCGACAAAACTCAATAAGCACAGTGGCCTCCATCATCTTTAAGTGGAAGAAGATCGAAACCACCAGGACTCTTCCTAGAGCTGTCCGGCCATCTAAACTGAGCGATCTGGGGAGAAAGGCCTTAGTCAGGGAGGTGACCAAGAACCCGATGGTCACTCTGTCAGAGCTCCAGAGGTCCTCTGTGGAGAGAGGAGAACCTTCCAGAAGGACAACCATCTCTGCAGCAATCCACCAATCAGGCCTGTATGGTAGAGTGGCCAGACGGAAGCCACTCCTTAGTAAAAGGCACATGGCAGCCCACCTGGAGTTTGCCAAAAGGTACCTGAAGGACTCTCAGACCATGAGAAACAAAATTCTCTGGTCTGATGAGACAAAGATTGAACTCTTTGGTGTGAATGCCAGTCGTCACGTTTGGAGGAAACCAGGCACCGCTCATCACCAGGCCAATACCATCCCTACAGTGAAGCATGGTGGTGGCAGCATCAGGAACTGGGAGACTAGTCAGGATAAAGGGAAAGATGACTGCAGCAATGTACAGAGACATCCTGGATGAAAACCTGCTCCAGAGCGCTCTTGACCTCAGACTGGGGTGACGGTTCATCTTTCAGCAGGACAACGACCCTAAGCACACAGCCGAAGGCTAGAAGGCGACAAACAGCTGTTAATGGCGACAAAACTCACTGTTACATTACAGGCATCCCTTCTCTACTTGGAGGAATGTTAGACTCATTGACTTGGCGTCTGATCCCTGCGTGTGCGGGAGTTGCGAAATGTAAACAAATATAAAGGCAAGATGGAGTTGACATCTCACAAGGGAGCGAAGCGAGTGCAGAAAAGAAAATACTCAGCAGGCGATGTTTTGCGCATTATCGCTGAGTCGGACTCGGATTTTTCAGAATTTTTCCTTTCTCAGTTTTTCAGCCCTCACTGCTTTGGCTCATCCCGACCGATCCGCCCGCCCCTGCACGTGTATGCCAGGTGGTACCCCAGTTGCCCGCACACAGCTATACCCATTTGAATCCCTGCATGGGATTATTATGTTGCCCTGCGCCACGGGCGACTCATCACACCCTGAAATGCCCTCTTGCAGGTTTTCAAAAGGGAGATGGACGATTTTCTGAAAAAATCATTTATGCTAATTACTGTATTTTTTTTCAATTCTGGTTACAGCATCTCATGTGAACGTACCTAAGAAAGGACAAGCAGGTGTGGATCAAATGAGTACAGATTTCAGTCTGAGGAATGGTGGGGAAGTGTTTTGATAATCATGGTGGGATGCAGTGGTCTGGTGGTGCTTCATACACCTAAAAATGCAGTTTTGTGGGTAAAGTAGGCTCAAAACAACACAAGTAAGTGGAAAAATGTCACTCAGCTGCATCTTGGTGAGAAGCATGCGCACTGCCGCTTATTGTGGTGGTTGTGGAGGGGGCTTTTAATTTCTTTAAAGATGGAAAGAGTTTGTGACTTTTTTGATATTTTTTTCTTCTGTAAGTCAAGTCAAGTTGGAGAGCCTGCACAGGTACATCGTGTTGCCGTACCCACTACACGACGAAACATCTCGGGATCCCGGTTTGGCAACTCCCCAGGCAGACACGCGGTCCAGTCCCAGCCTCTGGAAATGGCCTTCTATATCTGACGCAGCCAGGTGTTATGTGGGCGACCCCTTGGCCTGGTCCAGCCACTCGGGTCCCCAACAATGAGGATCCTATAAGCCGGATCACCCTCGGGGGAAATGCGCCACATGGCCGTAGTGCCGTAACTGATGCTCCCTCACAATGCAGGTCATGTGCCTCATTTGGGACTCTGTGAGCAACACAAAGTCGAACCAACGGTACCCAAGGATTTTCCGGAGAGACTCCCATGAAGGAGTCCAGTGTTCGTCTCAGGTTACTGGATAGCGTCCATTAAGTAAAAAGTAAAAACTTGGACCTTCGTCCTTTTGCAGAGCTATCAGGAGGGAGCTCCACACACCCCTTTGCAGTGACCTCATGACCCCCCCATGCTCTCCCAATCTGTCTACTGACTTCATGAATGTCACTGTCGAGGTCAGTAAACCTCTCGACAAGGTCGACACTCTCTCCGCAGACAGACACACTGCTGATGGCCGTGCCCAAGAGGTCATTAAATGCCTTTTAAGCAGCAAAAGATAAAAATGACTTTTGATGCACAGGCCTAGCATACAGTGTTAAGATTTCATGTGTCGGAGAGCAGCGGGGTGTCCAGGATCGACCGGCAAGTCTTTTTTATGACCCATCAGGATACGAATGTCCATCCATGTGCTCATTGAATCTGATAGAATGTCAGGAAAAAAAAAAAAAACCTTTGGAAATGGTGAGCTATTGAATGAATGTTTTTTTTCAGTGAGGTTTTACTGCCATGGAGAATTATGGAAAAAGTCAATATTCATAAATTTTTCAGGTTCAGATTCCTCGGGGTCAAAGGATTGACTTACCAGGAAAAGGCCATTTTCTGTCTGTGTCACCGTTCTCCATTACTTTCTCTAAAAAGACCTTGCTCAATGTCGAGTTTAGCCCTTGGTGAAGGACTTAAAATATTCCATCTGTGTTTTATTGATAATTGTTAGGGTTGAATACTTCCTACTGATTTAATGTAATATAGTGCCTTTAAGTCTTCAGAGCCCTTCACGTTTGCAGCCTTGTGCTTAAATACTTACATTTTTCATATTGTAATCTTTTTAGCCAATAAAAGGTGTCATTTTGCTTGACTCTTCTCTACATTCATAATGGCTAACACAGTACAACACCCTTGTACTTCCCCATATCAAGTAACACATAATACCCCAGAATGACTAACTGAAAAATTTTTGGCAAATTTATTAAAAATATAAAACTGAAATATCCCATTGATACACGTATTCAGAGTCTTTGCTGTGACACTTCAAATGTACAGTAGCTCAGGTGCAACCCCTCAATTGATCATAGTTGAGATGTTGCTACACCTTGTTTGGGGTCCCCCTGCGCTCATTTCATTTGATTACATTGATTAAGAAAGGCACACGGCTGTCTATAGGAGGTCCACAGTTGAGCAAAAACCAAACCTTCATGTAAGAGGAATTGCCTGTAGAGTTCAGAGACGAGATTGTGTCATGGAGCAGATCTGAGTAAGGGTTCAAAACGGTTCTGCAGCATTGAAGGTTCCCAAGAGTGCAGCTGCCTTCATAATTCTTAAATGGAACAAGTTTGGAATTCTTCTTGTAGCTGGTCACCTGGCTAAACTGAATAGTCATGGGAGAGAGAGCATGTTAAGGATAGGTCACCAAGAACCCAGTGGTCTCTCTGGTTGAGCTCCATAGAACCTGTTTGGAGATGGGATAAACTTCTAGTAGGACAACCATCACTACAACACTCCACCTGGCCACCTGACTAAATTGAACAATCATGGGAGAAGGGTTTTTGTAGTATAGGTGAACCAAGTGGTCATTCTGGCTGAGCGCCACAAAACCTGTTTGGAGATGTACGAAATTTCTAGTACGACAACCATCACTACAACACTCTGCCTGGCCACCCAGCTAAACTGAATAGTTGTGGGTGAAGGGCATTTGCAGGTCGCCAAGAATCCAGTGGGTTCTCTGGCTGAGCTCCATACAACCTGTTTGGAGCTGATTGAAACTTCTAGTAGGACAACCATCACTACAACATTCCACCTGGCTAATTTGAACAGTCATGGGAGAAGGGCTTTTGTAAGATAAGCTACCAAGGACCTAATGGTCATTCTTTTGAGCTCCATGGAACCTGTGTGTTGATGGGAGAAACTTCCAGAAGGGGAACCATCACTGCAGCACTCTGCTAATCAGGGCTTTATGGTACAATGGTCAGATGACATAAAGGTGACTTTGGAGTTTACAAAACGGCACCTAAAGGGCTGCCAGATTATGATGAAACCAAGATTAGTCTCATGTCTGGAGGATACCAGGCATTACCTGTCCATTCCCATTCCAACAGTGAAGCATTTTAGTGGCACTGAGAGACTACACGGGGCCAAGGGGGATCAAAGTACACAGATATCCTTAATGAAATCCTGCTCCAGGGGGCTCTGGACCTCTGACTGGGCTGAGCAATGACAACGTGGGAGTGGCTTAGGGACAACTCTGGGAATATTTTTGAGTTGCCCAGCCAGAGTCCGGTCGTGAAGCCAATCAAACAAATCTCTGAAGGAACCTGAAAATGACTGTCTACTGATGGTCTCCTCCATTCAGCCTGACAGAGCTGGAAAAAACCAGCAGAGGAGAATGGCAGAAAATCCATAACACTCGGCGTGTGAAGCTTGTCAGGTCGGACCCAAGATGACTTCAGGATGGAATCCCTGCAAAAAGAGGCTTCAGTGGAGTATTGGGTAAAAGGTCTGAATACTTGTGTCAATAGGATATATATATATTTTTTTACTTTTGATAAAGATAAAAAGAATATGAGTACGCCTCATCCATCCATCCATTTTCTAACCCGCTGAATCCAAATACAGGGTCACGGGGGTCTGCCTAAAACAGTAAAATGCAGTTATGCATGACACAAAACAATCCGATTTATCAAACCTGATATATGCACACTTGTACACAGTTTACTTTTTATAAATCACAATCATGTTTTCATTGTGTCTCAGACGCTGCTCAGTTGTCACCCTGAAACGGCCATATATGGACTATGCTAATCAACCTCATGCATATGCAATCACAGTGCATGCATGCCAGAGTTCTTTGGCTGGTAGAGCAGCCTCCCACTTGACAGATCAAGACGGTGCCACCTCTGTTTGAGGAGATCTGTGTTGTACTCAACAATCGAGTGTGAAAGAGCATGGGCGTTCTTCTGTGTTCTGGGTGTTAGGGAAACTGTAAGGCACCAGCGTCTGAAAAACTATCATAGGAAAAGTGTGCAAAGAAACCCGATTGTGACATCAGGTTGTGCATTGGTGACTGTTTGAAAACGTGTCACACGAAGGACGTGTACGAAATCTGTGTCAGTACAGCAGTGGGCACTAGACGGAGCTTTCCTACTGTAAGTACAGTGCCCTCCATAAAGATTGGGGCAAAGACGCACATTTTTTCCTTGATTTGCGCCCCTGCTCCCCAGTTGAAAGTTGCAAATCATACAATTTAGACATTGTGATTAAAGTGCACATTGCATTTGAGGGGATTCATTGCCTTTACGGTGTGGACGCTAGGTGGCACTGTTGCCCCTTTAACACAACAGACAGACATACAGGACACATGGGAAAAGCTCTGAGAGGAATTTTAAATTCTTTTTTCTTCTCTAAACAGTGCCCGAAGCACCACAGCCACAATAAACAGGCAAATAAGTACAGCATGGCACAGTATTCTTCTTTTTCTTCATCCTCCCTCTCTCTCCTCCAAACCTCCCAGCAAGCGTTGTCCACCTCCTCCCGACTCAGGCTTACTTGCTGGGTCTCCAGCAGTCCTTTACATACTGTATTTACGCGTGTACCATGCGTACAATTTTTCCCGAAAATTAGCATTAGAAAATCAGGTGCGCGTCATACACGAGGAAATGTAATTCTGTAATGTTTATTTCTTCTGCTTAGGCTCGCACGCTCTCTCGCTTGCTTGCTCATGCACTCTCTCTCTCTCTCGCTTGCTCGCGCACTCGCGCTCTCTCGTGCTATCTCTCTAAACGCTTCCTATACAATCACAACGCGCATTGTACACGGGGCAAAACGATTTTCACAATTTTCTTTGTAAAAATTAGGGTGCGCGTCTTACACAAGGGTGCGTGGTACACAAGTAAAGACGGTAGTTCTTGACCCGGAAGTCCTTCTGCTCTTACATCCATGTGACTTATTAACACTTCCGGGCTGATTAAAGAACTTTGATTCTCTGTTTGAACCGGAAGTACTTTTGTGCTTCCGTCCTCATGATTCCCTAGTAATTCCGGGCTATGAGGGAAGCTCGACTTCCCCCAGTCCTTCCACAGCACCCAACAGGGCTGAGATAACAAACTCCAAGTCCCAGGATGCCCTGTGGGAATCCAGGGCACTGCTGTACTCCTGGGGAGCTGCCATCTAGCGTCTTGGTAGAGGCAGTGTCCAAAAGTAGCTGCCTTTCCCCATCCTTCCATTCTCGGAGCGTCCCGGTTGGGTTGAGCTGCCAGCCATCCCTTATGATAGTCAGAGTGAATTTTGGAAATAACTGGAGATGCAAGGTTTCATGAATACAAACATGACACGGAACGACCGACAGTACAGAAGTGGAGGAAAAACATGTTGGTAAAAATCTTTGTGTCGATTCAATATGGATATGCGTTCCTTCACCTCCATTCTTACTTTATCACCCTGGAGCAGAGGGCAAACTATGGAAACCATTGGAGTGTGTTAATGAATAAATGAGGCAAACGTGTTGTGTGTCACTCGTAAGTATCAGATTACTTAATAAAGTAGTAGGGTGTTGTACTGTGTTAGCCATAATGGATGCAATGGGAAGTCATGCAAGGTGACACTTTTTATTGGCTGACTGAACCGATTATAGTCTGCAAGCTTTTGAGGCAATGCAGAACCCATGTGATTACAAGTTGTCTGAAGAAGGGGCCTGCACTTCTTTGAAAAGCTTACACATTTTTTTTCCCCATCCTGAGCGACAGCCGGGCATCACCCGCTAGTTTTTAATACACAAGTACAAAAGGAACTGAAGGTGTCATTGTGTTGCTTTGTCTCAAATGTTCTGCAGATCCTTTTGTAATAGGAAACGTCAACTTTCTTTACCCAATCCATGCCTTTTTTGTGACTAGTGCTGTCAACATTGGGTTCAACACTGGACGAGCCACCGGTCCAGCAAACACCCACATCTACGCACAGACTGGGCCAATTAAAAATGGAGAGCTCACATATAATTTGGATGTCTTGTGGGGAAAAGAAACTCAAAACATTTGGGTTATTTTGAGCCTTTTAAGTTTTACAGTCAGTCAGTAATTGTCCAAACCACTATATCCTAACACAGGGTAACAGGGGTCCCCTGGAGCCAATCCCAGCCAGCACAGGACGGAAGGCAGGAACAAATCCCTGGGCAGGGCGCCAGCCCACCACAGGACACACACTATGGACAATTTAGGATCACCAGTGCACCTAACCTGCATGTCTTTGGACTGTGGGAGGAAACCCACGCAGACACGGGGAGAACATGCAAACTCCAAACAGGGAGGACCCGGGAAGCAAACCCAGGTCTCCTTACTGCGCCACCGTGCCACCCTTAAGTTTTACATTAAAAAAAAAAATAAAAAATCTTCCTAGTATCAGGTAACAAGGTAAGCATTCCCTTTATTCTTTTTTGAATTCCAACGATGGCAGATGCAATGGACCGTGTGCTCCTGTGACCGTGAATTGGCTGGGGCCGTCTCGAGAGTGCTATGTTACGATAGCAGTGCCGGCATCCTGCCACCGTTTGTAACGTCTTCAGTCTGTCAGGGTGTTTGTGGTGATTGATGGCAGGACTGATGTGAAAACAGGCATATTCATAACGCTGATGTGTGTACGTGTGCGCGTTACAGTTCTGATCCCAGGCCCAGGGTAGAGCCCATTACGGAGACAGCAGTCATTTATTCTCTTGTAAATCACTAATGGGATTGCACTGCTTTGTCTCGCAGCCGATGAAATCTGAAGAATGATCTGTTTCTCATTGCCAAGCATCTATGCAGTGAAGCATTCAAACCCCCCTTTACATTCTGCACACTTTATTGTGTGGTAGGTTTCATTTTAAATGTCCATTTCTGCCCATTAATCTTCACTCAATATCCCATAGTGACAACCTGAGAACATGTTTTCGGAAAGGTTTGTAAATGTGTTAACATCCAAATATTCAGACTGGTGGAAGAATATGCCTTGACAAAAGAAAAAAGGATAGGGGCAGCCTCCCGTAATACTTGAAATAAGGCTGCAGAATAGGTAAGTAAATGCGAGGCTGTTTACAGACTCGAGTCCAAAACAGAACTGGTTAACAGAAGGAAGAGGGCGGGGTTTTTAAGTTCGGTCAGGGGAAGTGATGTCATCGGGTCTGGAACTGGAAGTGACATTATTGAGCCCAGAAGTGAAGTCTGAAAAAGGACTTGGTGTCATCAGGTCCAGGCAGAATTTCCTGTGTTTAGTCTACTACAGGATGTGAAATTAATAGCCTTGACACACAAAAAAAGGTTTGGGGAAGCCACCTGTATACTTAAATCTAGGCTGCAAAAGGCAAATATTAAGTAACGATGTGTACAGTCTCGAGTCCAGAACAGAGCTGAGTACAAAATGGAGGATGACTTGGCTTTTAAAGGAGGTTGGTGGAAGTGACATCATCTGGGGCCGGAACCGGAAGCGACGTTGTTGGAATCAGGCAGAATTTCCTATGTCTAGTCTGCATAGATTAAAGAGAAAGGTTTACTGGACCCTGCCACCCCCGGCCTGGTGAGGAATTGCTTTAAGACCCCGTTTAATTCTGCTTCGGTATTACGTGTTTGTTTTTATTCATTTTTTTTTTTGAACTCCAATTTTTCATTGATTCACTTTGTACTCTCATAAAACCACTGCTTTTGGCGAAAATGTTGGTTTTCGCTTCAATCATATGACTTGATTAGATACTCGCATGCAGTCTTGTAGCGGCGCGTTTGATATCCGTGCAGTACAGTACATTACGTATGCCTGCTGCGTCACTGTTCATGTATGATTGGTCATCAACGTTATTGTGTAAGGATATAAACGTAACATTTTATTTTACTGTAATAAATAACAATTATCTCTTTTTAGTTTTAAAATGAGTGATTGCAAAGTAAAAGAAAGTAATGTGACAAGAAAAAGCATTTTCCTGGAAACTAAAATGCAAGTGCTCAGACGATTAGATTCAGGTAAACGCCAAATTAGCGAAATTAGTGTTTCTGAAGATGAGGAACAAAAGGAACTTTCAACGGATTTTCCAAATGGAAATGGAAATTATGGATCAGTTTATACAAAATGATCCGAATTTTGCCAGAAGTTCAAAGGAAAGACGAAGTGTCATTGATGCGATGTCTTGCTATCGCCAACTGCTTGCTGAACAACAGAGAAAAAGGGAAAACGACGTTAGATGACGTCTTCACAAAAAAGCAAAAAATATTAAATGAGGAAGAACCTTCCTCATCACAAACATAAATTATGTATTTATGAATAAAATTCGATATTAGCAATAAAAAATGTCTAATGTAAAAAAGTATTTAATTATACATGTTACAAAATAAAACAAAAAGCTTGTAAGCGTGGTATAGGATATGTACGAGGGAAGTGTGGCTGTGGTGAGGTCTGCGGTAGGAGTGATGGAGGTGGGATTACATCAGGAATCGGCTCTGAGCTCTTTCTTATCTGCAATGGTGATGGACAGGCTGACAGATGAGATTAGACAGGAATCCCCATGGACTGTGATGTTTGCTGATGACATTGTGATCTGTAATGAGAGTAGGGAGCAGGTTGAGGAGACCCTGGAGAGGAATGAAGGTCAGTAGGACCACCAAGACACATGTGTGTGAATGAGAGGGAGGTCCGTGGAATGGTGAGGGTGAGGGGAGTAGAGTTGGCGAAGGTGGATGAGTTTAAATACTTGGGATCAACAATAGAGAGTAATGGGAATGGTGGAAGAGAAGTGAAGAAGAGTGTGTAGGCAGGATGGAGTGGGTGAAGAAGAGTGTCAGGAGTGATTTGTGACAGATGGAAATCAGCAAGAGTGAAAGGGAAGGTCTACAGGACGGTAGTGAGACCAGCTATGTTATATGGGCTGGAGACGGTGGCACAGGAGACAGAGCTGGAAGTGGAATAGTTAAAGATGCTAAGATTTGCATTGATGGGTGTGACAAGGATGGACAGGATTAGAAATGAGGACATTAGAGGGTCAGCTCAGGTTGGACGGTTGGGAGACAAAGTCAGAGAGGCGAGATTGTGTTGGTTTGGACATGTGCAGAGGAGAGATAATGGGTATACTGGGAGAAGGGTTCTAAGGATAGAGCTGCCAGGGAAGAGGAGAAGAGGAAGGCCTAAGAGAAGGTTTATGGATGTGATGAGAGAGGACATGAAGGTGATGGGGGTGACAGAACAAGATGCAGAGGACAGAAAGATATGGAAGAAGATGATCCGCTGTGGCGACCCCTAACGGGAGCAGCCGAAAGAAGAAGATGACAAAATAAAACAAAAAAAATGATAACCGTTTTTATTCTCTGTCCTGTTTCAACTATCCCCATTATTTACGTGTTAAGATGACTTCAATTAGTGCTGGGATTTCTTGGAACGTATCCCCTGCATTAAGCGGGGTCTAACCGTACCTTCTTTTGGTCCTTCTAGCTGCCTCCCATGCGCACGTGTGTGACAACGGATAAAAGAGAAAGGAAGATTACACTCTGCCACCCCCTTTTTATACTTGGATATTGGGCAGTTTAGCCCATTCTTCCTGGCCAATCATCTCAAACTCCATTATACTGGACGGTCAACACTTGTAAATTGCCCTCTTCAGGTCTCTCCGTTTAAGTCCGGTATACTGTATGGCTGAGCCACTCAAGGACAATCAGATTTGTCCCAAAGCCACTCCACTGTTGCCTTGGCTGTATGCTTCATGTTATTAACCCGTCGTCCCAGTTGGGTGTGTTTTGCACTCTGAATTGGGTTTCATTCAAGAACCTCTCTGTATTTGGCTGCATTCATCCTTCCCTCAATTCTGACCAGTCTCTCTGTCACCACACCACCCACACTATGATGCTACCTCCATTATGCTTCAGCAAAGGGATGGTATTAGGCAGGGGATGAGCAGTGCCTGGAGTTCTGCCCAAAGAGTTTTAACTTTTATCTCGTCAGACCAGAGATCCTCTTTCCTCATCCTCATGTCATGTGTCTTTTTCACCAGAGTGGCTGCCATAATCACTTGATTGATGGAGTGCTACTGGGATGGTCGTCTTTCTGACAGTTTATACCATCTCAGCAGAGGACATCTAAATCTCTGCTAGAAAGACCACTGGGTTGTTAGTCACACCAGACCCTTCTGGCCTGGTTACTCAGTTTGGCCAAATTGGAAGAGTTCCTGTCATTTCAAACTTCTTCCATTTCAGAATTTTTGAGGTTACTGTGCCCCTGGGAACATTCAAAGCTTTACAGATGGTTTGATCCCCTTGCCCTGATGTTTGCCTCAGCACAATTTATTCATAGAGGTGTACAGAAAGTTCCTCAGACTTCACAGCGTGGTTTTGGTCCCAACATGCAGTGTGAATTGTGGGACCTTCTATGCACAGGTCCACGTTGTGCCTCTCAAAATGATATCCAATCTACTTAGTTTGCCCAGAGATGGACCCCACTCATGTTCTAGGAACATCTCAAGGAGAATTAAAGCACGCAGAGTTTTTGATTTTAAATACATTTGAAAACCTTTCTGTAAACATTATGGGCTGTTCAGTGTGGATTGATGGGCAAAAATGGCAAATTAATCTCTTTGAAATTACAGTCACATCACAGTAAAGTGTACAGGAACTGAAAGGGCCCAAGTACTGTGTGAATCCATGCTGTACAACAAGCTTTTTCATAATGAAAGTTACATGTGAACACAGAAGCACATAAGCATACAAGCGTTTTATTCATTTTCTCATCATAATTCTGTGCTTGCAACCATAAGCTCTGTGCGCCTGCCCAATATTGCAGCCTTCTTTCCACGTACTGCAGGATCTTCTTTGATGGTTAGTTATGACAGTCTTGGTTTAAAACTAAAACAATGAATTATACTTATTTAAATTTGTCATAATGAGATGGTACTTGTATATTATGAAAGATTTGTCACAAAAAGGAATTGCCTTTCCTTCTTTCCGAGCTTTGCACACCTGTATTTGGACAGTTTATTCCATTCTTCCTGGCTGATCCTCTCAAGCTCTGTTAGACTGGATGTGAAGTGCCTGTAAACGGCATTCTTCAGGTCTCTCCAACGGATGTTCAATGAGGTTTACACTCTAGAGACTTGTCCTGAAGCCTCTCCAGTGTTGTCTTTGCTGTATGTTTCAGGTTATTGAACCTTTGCCCCTGTCTGAGGTGGCGTGTACTCTTGAGCAAAGGGCTTCTCTTTATTTGGCTTCATTCATCCTTCCTTTCCTCAATTCTGACCCTGCACCTCCATGCCATGACACCGCCACCACCATGCATCATTGTACGTATGGCATTGGGCCGGGTGATGGGCAGTGCCTGGTCTTTGCCAGACACATTGCTTGAACTTTCCTGTCCAAAGGGTTTTTCATTTTTTGTCTCATCAGACCAAAATAAAATTCTCCTCATGTTGTTAGATTTTTAAACTCTCACGTACCTTCTACTCCAGAATGGCTTCTGCCTCACCACCCTGTTTGTTGGAGAGCTGCTGAAATATTCTTTCTTTCTCTCTTACTCTCTTTCTTTCCGAATCCACTTGCCATGGCGTGCTGTGCGTGTGATTCACAGACGGCTCCCAGTCACGGAGCAGCTGCCTGAGCTTAATCACCGGTTGACAATAAATGGAGTAGAAAACAGAATCAATTGGGCAGAAGGGAGCAGAGTGGCCCAGTAATGTGACACATTAAGTGTTCTTAATTGGTCACCGTCGATATGGCAAGTGAAATGTTTTTAATGAGATGACCAGAATCAATCGCAAACCCTGTGCAGTTTTTTTTTTTTTAATATAACATGAATGCTGAATTTCCTTATGGCACTATGAAGGACCACTTGGCTCAAATTCTGGAAGGGATTTTTGGCCTTGCCTTGGTTGACTAAAACTGTGTGACAAGGTGTACGCTGGCATTTGAAAAAAGTTGTTAACTCTTTGGAGGCTTCATTTTTTTTTATTGTGTTTTTGATTTTGTCAGACTCCTCTTTATTACCCAGATTATGAAAAAGAAAACTGACAAAACAGTTTATCAGCAGCACTCTCATTGTCACTATACTCAGTCAGCTCAAAATCCTCAACTGACTGTGCAGAATCCGGGTCATCGACAATACACAACACATCTCTGGTGGACGATTTCTTTTGATGAGAGTGGCTGCTGGCATTTGACTCCATGCTGTAAATGAAAAGTGAATGGCGATTCATCTGTATCTCGTGATCTTTCCTGCCATCTAGTGGATAAATAAAATGATAGAATACATTGTAGGTGATTTTTCTTGGCGGTTAGCCTTCAGTACTTTGCGTCCACTGTTGTCGACACATGCCTTGAAAGTGTTAATCAGCCACAGTAGACCCCCGCAAAGTTGTGGTTCAGAGTTCACAGCCTCAGTCGTTCACGGATTTTTCCTTGGAACCGAAGTAATAATTGTTAGCGGAAACCGCAAATATCCTCCGCAATTTTTTATGGCTTTTTTTGTTGCAATACTGTACTGTAGAGAGAACAAAAAATAACCGTAGAGGAAAACGCATTTTGGGATGGTGAAAGTAGCTAATCCGGGAGCGTTCTTCATTTCTCCTGCTGCCCTGTGACGTATCTCCGGCTGAGTGTTCTCGTGTTTTCCGTTTTGTTATTCTTAAAGCCCCAAGATGCCGCCGAAACACCCTGCACCTTCTAAGGCTTCTGGCAATGAGCCTAAGCGCCAGAAGAAGCTTAAAACACTCCGGGTGAAAATTGAACTACTGGATTTGCTCTGGGAACTAAAAAGTTATGCCGCAGTAGTGCGCCATTATGGCATCAATGAAAGCACTGTATGCTACATAAAGAAGAACAAGGCAGCGATCAGAAGTACCGTATCAGTAAGTTTCTGTGATAGTGCCAAAAATGTAACGACCGTAAGAATTAAGAATATAGTGAGGATGGAATCTGCCTTGGCATTGTGGATCACCGACTGTAGGAAGAAGAACATCCCCTTTGATGGTAACATCATACGTGAGAAAGCACGGAATATTGTACCAGAAGTTCGCTACAGGAGACGATGTAGAAGGTACCGAAGAACCGCAACCAGGACCATCAACGGCACCGGAGCCCGAAGATTTTCAAGGCAGTAAGGGATGGTTTGATCGTTTTCAGAAATGATTCAATATTAAAAGTATTTCTCTTCATGGAGAGGCAGCATCTGCTGTCAAAGAAGCCACGGAGAAGTACCCCGAGACCTTTAGGCACATCATAGAGGAGAAAGGATCCAAGCCCGAGCAAGTTTTCAAATGGATGAGACTGGCTTGTTCTGGAAGAAGATGCCGTCCAGAACTTACATCATTACATTTAAGGCACAGAAGGACAGAGTGACATTTATCATGTGTGACAATGCTGCTGAAACCAGGCCTCATCTACAAATCAGTGAAGCTAAGGTTCCCACAACAACAACAACCTGCGGCCTGTCCACTGGGTGCACAACCCCAAGGCCTGGATTACACAAATCCTAACTTCAAACTAGTTTCACCAGTGCTTCATCTCTCAAGCCAAGGAATACCTCCACGATTTAGACATGGACTTCAAGGTGTTGCTCCTCTCTACATATTAAAGGCAAAGCCCTCACTGACTCGTCACTAATTCTCCCACTTTTCATTTAGGTGGGAAGCTGAATTTTTGCGTGCTCATTCCTTGCAGTGTACTTACAAAAGTTAGGTATGTTTCGTGTCCTATTGCAACACCCAAGGGGCGGTTGTACCCCTAAACTGTATATATAAATAGGGAAACCCCTCCTTCTCTATTTCTGCGACTTCCAATATACGTAGGAAGCCCAGATTTCCCATGCTTATCCTTTACACTGTACTTACAAACATTACGTATGTTTCATTTTGTGCTGTGCCCCGTAACGAACTTTTGAAAATCACGTCTTCTTTTTGGCAGGTCTCCCCATTATGCCGTAAGGAACTTTCGGAACTGACTTCTCCTTTTGGCGGTTTCATTGCTTATTTCCGTTAACAGAGGATTTATTTCACGGCAGAGACGCACAATGGCCGCCCCCGGTCCCCCTTCTTTTTTCCGCACACCTACCCCATGGTTGGCTTCCTGCCTATATACACTAACAACATCCCGCGCTCATGTGCCTCCTCACTCGCTTCCTTACTTTCCTCCGCTGTTCGTTGTGCTCACTGCTCCCTTCCTTTTTACTCCACCACTTCAAGCCTGTTACTGTTGGCCTTGCTTCACGTCTTCCTGCTGGTGACTCCTGCCTTTTCGTTTAGTTTCTTCACACTCTTAATCCTCCGGGCAGACCTCCGCATACTCTACTTTTGAAGGTCGGCGCACCAATGATGTGACTACGAAACTTACAACCACCAAAACATTGTAAACGGCGCCAGGCTTCAGTCCAAATCTCTGCACAAGAACCTCATTGAGGCGACTGTCTTCACTGGCGCTGGCTCAGGGGGATACCCTCTCATACCCTCTGACCTCCCATTCCAATTCAAATGCCTCCAGTTTCCAGTAAGGGTCTGCTTCACTATGACAATAAATAAGTCACAGGGCCAGACTCTAAAAAAGGTCACAATTGACTTGACACAAAATGGCTTCTCACCTGGCCGACTGTACGCTACATGCTCAAGAGTGAGCTCAGCAGACAGCCGAGGGCAGAACTGCAAACGTCGTTTACAAAGAGATCCTCGCGTCCTAAAAATGGGCATTTCTCATTTACAATCATAAATTAAACTCTTTATAGTCATCACATTCACTCTCAATACTAAAATAAGCCTACGACAATTACATTGACAATCATGTTACGTTATTTTTAAAATGTTTCCTTTTCTTGTTCATAACTTCTTTAACACACTACTTCTCAGCTGCGAAGCGCCGGTATTTTGCTAGTTATGGATAAAGCTGGTGGCCATCCTTTTGATTTGTATTATGAGGGAGTTCCTTCTTGCCAACACCACCTCCCTCATCCAACCTATGGACCAAGACATGATCCATGCCTTCAAGGCTCTTTATACCCAGAATTCTCTTCAACACCTTTTGGATGCAATGGACAAAGACGAGAATTTTACATTAAAGGGTTACTGGCATAACTTTACGATCGCAATGTGCCCGTCAGTCATCCAAGCTGCTCTTAAGCAGATGAAAAAGGAAACAAACCCTCAACGCATGCTGGAAGAAGCTGTGGCTAGAGTGTGTCCAAGACTACAAGGACTCATCACCTGAAAAAATTCAGCACAAGGCTGTCGACAAGGCGTGAGACTGGCAGAGATACTTGGTGATGTAGGTTTTGACGACATCACTCAAGATGAGATCAACAACCTCCTCGATCCCCACTCTGAACCCCTGACGGACGAAGATTTGTTGGAGTAAGTAAGTAAGTCTGCCGGCAAAGAGGAGGAGGAAGCAACAGATCCAGAGGAAGAGGAGAAGGAGGAGCAGGGCCTGGCATTGCAACGTCTGTCCATGATTATTGGGACAGCAAAGGAGTTGCAAGGGATGATTGAAGCATCCATCCATCCATTATCCAACCCGCTATATCCTAACTACAGGGTCACGGTGGCCTGCTGGAGCCAATCCCAACCAACACAGGGCGCAAGGCAGGAAACAAACCCCGGGCAGGGTGCCAGCCCACCCCAGGGCGCACACACACACACGCACACACCAAGCACAATTTAGAATTGCCAATGCACCTAACCTGCATGTCTTTGGACCCCACACAGACACGGGGAGAACATGCAAACTCCACACAGGGAGGACCCGGGAAGCAAACCCGGGTCTTCTTACTGAGTGGCAGCAGCGCTACCCACTGCCCAACCGTGCCGCCCTGATTCAAGCATGGGATCCCTATATTGTTCGGGCTCTCAAAGTTAATAATGGCATCGATGCTGCCATTCAGACATATAAAACCCTCCTCGCCACAATAAGGAAACAACGACAAGTTGGAAACTTGTGAAGGGTAAATTTCACACAAACATTAGGAGGTTTTTCTTTACACAAAGAACGATAGACACATGGAATAAGAGACCAAGTAGTGTGGTGGACAGTAAGACTTTAGGGATTTTCAAAACTAAACTTCATGTTTTTGTGGAAGAAATAAGTGGTTAGGACTGGCGAGCTTTGTTGGGCTGAATGGCCTGTTCTCGTCTAGGGTGTTCTAATGTTCTAACGACAGCAACTTCCCATCACAATGTTCCTCAAACCTATCAAGAAAAGCCAGCACGAAACCCCACCAGAACAAGACCCATCCGAAGATACGACTCCTCCTAAAGTGCCTGAGGAAGAGGCGCCACCCGAGGAGCTGTAAATCCCCTCTGCATTGTACTGCACAGCTAATTCATCATCATCATCAACTTCAATCTATATCATTTATTATTGGTGAGTACCCGTACGTTTTACTGTAATTTTATTAAATTAAATTATTACGTATTTACCCTACTTATAACAAAGAAAACCACAGCGCATTTGAAGGAAAACACGCTTGCATGAATTCCTGTACATATAGCGGTAACATTGGTATTTTACATTCTAGCACCGCGGGGGACATAGCAGTACAGTACTGTACATTAGATGGCTTTATTTTCCTACCTTTTTCTCTATTTTACTGAACATTCCTATCACTTTCTTTTATGTGGACTCGTTCCCTGGACACTTTGTACTACTTTTTGGACATGGATTTTTTTGTGAATTTCCCCTTGGGATTAATAAAGTATCTATCTATCTATCTATCTATCTATCTATCTATCTATCTATCTATCTATCTATCTATCTATCTATCTATCTATCTATCTATCTATCTATCTATCTATCTATCTATCTATCTATCTATCTATCTATCTATCTATCTATCTATCTAACGTTTAGCTTTACATTCTTTTTTTTTTTAGTAATGGGGCATATTTAGGGTTTAAACTATAAAAACAGGCATTTTTTTGACCACATCCAAAATTTGTGGTTTTTCACAATTTGCGGGTGCTCTAGGAACGTAACCTTTTGAATTCATCTATAAAACAGTTTTTGTAATCAAATTTTTATGGAAATACAAAAAAAAATACTTTCAAAGAGAACATAAGCCATTCTGTTGGGAATTTCAGTAAAATAAAACGCCATGCTCAGCGCCCACCTCCCATCCTCCCTCCGCATAACACTTCACAACCAAATCCAACCCATCCCTGTCACGATAAAAATGAATATTGATAGCAAAGGAATAAAGAATCCCATGAGGACCAGCAAGCACCAACCCCATTATGTAGAAGAAGAAAAAGAAGTAAAGGTTAGAATTGTGGCCAGGACCTCATCTGTACTCAGACCAGCTTCACTGTATCTCTCCACTTATCAACAACATTTAATTGTAGCACATTTTTATACAAGGCATGGAGCTCAATGTGCTTTATACAAGACGTTAAAGAGAAAATGGCAAGACAAACAAGAATAACATATTAATTGTAAGTTTGTGAATGGATACATGAAATGCCAAAAACGGTAAGTAATAATAATTCAGCACACATTGTGTCGGACAGCTGGGACCCATGCCCGGCCGGGACGCCCCTTTGACACTAGAGCCGGGGGAGCAGCCATGGGATCCACACTACGTCCCCAGGAACACTTGGTTGGAGCCACCCTGGGTTGCATTGGGGCCACAGGCGTGGGACTTTGGAGCTCATCCCTGTTGGGTTTCGTGGCCACCGCCAGCAGGAGCTGCCAGGACTTAACGAGCCCGTCTGTGCTGTGATGTAGTGCAGCCTAATTAGGCTGATTACCACCTGAAGCACTTCCGGGTGGGCTATAAGAAGAGCCTGCAGCCACTACTTGAGGTGCCAGAGTCGGGAGGAAGAGGATGAAGCTGCCTGGGAGGAGTGAAAGAGAAAGAGTGTGTTTTGGGGACTGTGTTGGGCCTATGGGACACGGGGAAGATGTGCCCCACGGCTGAAGAAAAAGAAATCTTTGTGTTTTATGTTACGTGTGCCTCCGATGTCAGTCTGTGTCGGGCCAGCGCTGATATAGCACCTTTCACAACATTTAAATAATATAAATATACAAGTCATAGGTAAAGGTGAGTCCTTAATTATTGATTCGTTTGTTTAAGTCTCTCGTAATTATAAGTACAATGCTATTGCTGGATGGGAATAGTGTGATGCACGTGAACATCCGGTGATTAGCAAAATTTGCCAAAAAACAAAATAAACATTAAATCTGCCCATTTCTACTTGCCATAATTTTACAGTAATAGGTTAGATTTCCGGGTAAACTCTTAACACTTACGACCCTTTGCGCCAATTTCCTTGAACATCTCGAGTCCAGGGTCCAAATCCTAGACCTGTCTGTGTACAACTTGCCAGTCCTGTATGTGTCTATGTAGGATTTTGTTAGTAATGAACGGGTGAAGCCTTCCCATGAAGCTTTTGAAGCTTTCTTCCTGATGTGGATGCTAGAGGCGCTGTTGCCCTGTTAAACCTACCAGACAAACGTCCAGGACACACGTTTAAAACACCAATAATTTCTTTAATAATATTCTTCAGTTATAGTGCACAAAGCACTGCACACTCCACTATTCTTCCAATAATCAATAATTAATAAACAAATAACAATAACCAAATCCTCCACTCCCTGCAGCTCCGTTCCTCTACCACCCAACTCCAGCTCGACCTGCTGGGTTTTCCACAGTACTTTTATAGTCCATGACCCGGAAGTACTCCTTCTCCGGGTCAAATGCCACATCATCCTTCCTCAATTGTCCCGGAAGTACTGCGGGCTTCCGTCCTCGTGATTCTGAAGTACTTCTAGGTTGGCGTAACAGTAATAGTCCCCAGGTTCTTGGTGAGCTCCCCCGGCGGCACCCACGGCACCTAACAGGGCTGAAGAAACGGACTCCATGACCCATGCTGCCCTGCGGGAATCCGGGGAATCATTTCTGTCCAGGGGAGATGCCATCTAGCGTCCCGGGGGATGTAGTGCCCTGAAACGGCTGTTCTTCCTCTTTCTTTCAGTTGAGGGACGTCCTGGCCAGACTGAAACACCGGCCGTCCATCACACTGAATATGCCAAATAGAGGTCAGAAGATTCGAAAATAGCGACGTCTGGTGGGTTTACAGAAATCACAAGCAGTCATGAGCTCTAGGTAGCCAGTAGAGGAAGCGAACATCCAAACCCTTCTTGATCATATAGTTTCAATCGCATAAGTGCACTAAAAGCCCAAGAATGCTCGGCGTGTTCATTTTGATCTCATGAGAATCGATTTGTTGAAATGCCGCAATAAATAAATGTACACGTTAGCATGGCTGACAATTTTCAACGGTAAAATAATGTTGAAATGTATTGGCCTAAAGGTGAACCTGTTTCCATTATGAATTGTGTAGCACCGCGCTATGCCCGCCCGTGCTGAATGCCAATGGATTCTTTGCTCTTTCAGGTAGTGTGTTGCCATTAGAAGGACCGCTCTCTGTATCAGCATGACTTGGAATTTATGTGTGACTCTGGTAGGCTGGCCATGTTTTTTATCAGCTCCCCTGCAGCTGAAACTAAAGCTGCTCATTTGTAGGATGGAATGCCAACTGGCAGTGTTGGCGACTCCTGCCCAGGATGATTTAACTTGTCAGTGCCATTACGACAGCAATATAAACAACAAGACTCCCTCGACACTCAGAGCTGTGAGCACCGGTGAGATGCTACCATATATTATAAGCCACCACCGATTCTTCATAATTATGTGACAACTTTGGGGATTTTAGCTGTGAAGGATTATTTATTTTTCCATCTGTGTTTGGAGAATAACTGCATTAAGGGGCAAAAGGAATCCTAACGGGGTTTAAGAAACTGAACATCATAAGGAGGTTTAAAGAGTGTGCCTATGGTAGGAACAACCCAATTTTGCCTTCTTAGCAACTTTAAGACCCAGAATTACCGCCATAGGCCGTAGCAGAGCAAGGTCAATTTCTTAAACGGCACGTGGCGACCCATGGCGAGATACTCTGCAAACCTCACCCATTAAATACACCTGTGAATCTCAACCCGACATGACCCAACACCAGCTAAGAAACTGTGGTCTAGAGTATTAATGACACATTAGAAGTTCCAGGACAGAAGACTAGTATAGGATGGGGTTTACTTTATGGGCATCCATATGGAATTCAGTGTCTTCTATGCACAATACGAAGGAGCGTTTCAAATCATCTTTCATAGCACGTAGAGCAGTGCAGTGCTTCAAAGCAGACAGAGTGTTGCTGGTGCTTCAGTGTCGTACAATGCTTCAGACATCATCAGTCACATGGTAGCAGTGCTACTGGGGAGTAAAAACTTCATCTCCCAGCAGTCCCTGCAGTGACTCTGATTGAACACCTGCCAAGGGTGCAGGGGCTGCTGGGGTCAAGAAGGCCAATGCGAGATTGAAAAGGAGGTCGGTTATACAGTTAGTGGAGACTGTGTTGTGTCTGGAGTTAGCCGTCTGTATTGACTTCCCGTTCATGGCCTGTGGATTATTGTTTTTGTCCTGGATTAATAATAATAATAATACATTTTATTTAATAGGCGCCTTTCTTAACACTGAAGGTCATTTTACAATGAAATTAGGAAAAGGATTAGGAAAGGATTATCTCCTTTTTGTGTGTATGGACTGTTTGGTGTCCGCCTGTTGAGTGAGGACTGAATTAGATTGTTTGTCGACCTTCGGAGAAGGAGCTTTCCCGATCACCTCACTCTTCATCATCAGGATATACCGGTAGGACTGTTCTTTACATTTACTTACAGCGAGCTGATCTCTGGATTATTCAATCTCCCATCATTTCATTACACTGGTTGCCGTTTCCTATGGACTTTGTTATGGACTTCATCGTGTGTAGTTTTTGTTAGTTGTTAGTAGTTCATGTTTATTTTGTATTCGTCGGAAAGGGAACTGGGGTGGGATAGTTTTACTTTGTGTAGTTAGCTTTCATTTATTATTGTTTAATACATTTGTTAATTTCTGTTTTATTGTCGTTTGCTACTTTGACTCTGTGAGGGAGTATGTGTGAGTTGGGCCAAGGCTGGGTGCATTCCCAACCAAAAAATAAATAAATCACCATCAACAGGTGTTGTGAATCTTAGCGGAGTGTTTTTTAGACTGCTACAACATGACAATGAAGCTTTGATACAGGCTACTATACACCACTTCAAAAACAGTGGGCTTCAATAGAGCAATATGAGCTTCAAAACGTCGGTGTAAGACGTCCTATCCCTAGTTTTACTGCTGGTACTTTGGTTTTCCTCCAAAATCCCCAAAGAAATGGATATTAAAGCAAGTCAATAATGCTAAATTGTTTACAGACCATAACCAATATTCAATATACAGGCTCATGGTGGTTCTTCTTTTGGCTGCTCCCGTTAGGTGTCATCACAGAGGATCATCTTCTTCCATATCTTCCTGTCCTCGTCATCTTGCTCTTTCACACCCATCACCTGCATGTCCTCTCTCACCACATCAACAAACCTTCTCTTAGGCCTTCCTCTTCTGCCCTTGCCAGGCAGCTCTATCCTTTGCACCTTTGTCTCGTTATACCCAGCATCTCTCCTCTGCACATGTCGAAACCAACGCAGTTTTGCCTCTCTGACTTGTCTCCAAACCGTCCAACTTGAGCAGACCATCTAATGTCCTCATTTCTAATCCTGTCCATCCTCGTCACACCCAATGCAAATCTTTGCATCTTTAACTCTGCCACTTCCAGCTGTGTCTCCTGTGCCACCGTCTGCAGCCCATATAACATAGCTGGTCTCACTACCGTCCTGTAGACCTTCCCTTTCACTCTTGCTGATACCCGTCTGTCACAAATCACTCCTGACACTGTTCTCCGCCCACTCCACCTTGCCTGCACTCTCTTCTTCACATCTCTTCCACAATCCCCATTACTCCCAAGTATTTAAACTTCACCTTCGCCAACTCTACTCCCTGTGTCCTCCACATTTCTCTGACCTCCCTCTCATTCATACACATGTATTCTGTCGTGGTGGTCCTACTGACCTTCATTTCGGTCCTCTCTAGAACAACTCTCCACCTCTCCAGGGTCTTCTCGAGAATTCAGAATTATCCTGAATCGATTAAGTATGTTTGAAAATGCTCTGTTATATTTCTGTGTAAAACCAAGTAAAGTGGAGTTCCAAGATTTGTTTGAGAAATAGATTTAAGAATCAATGGCAACTTTGGAAGATTTGGACTTGCGCTAAAGGCTGGAACCTTATTGGTAGCTCTATTTATTAAAAGTAGTATCTAATGTGATTCACATATTTTATCATTTTTGTCAGGTTGTATCCTTTTACAAATAAAGCGTATGGATTGCAAAGCATTTGCAATCACAAAACTCTGTGGTACCTGTGGTAAATCGCTGAATTATTCTTGGTATACCCCCATTAAATTGTGATATTTTGTGATTTGTTTCAGGGGACATTGTTAATGTTGGTGACGCACTTTGTGAGATTGAAACGGACAAGGCTGTCGTTACAATGGAGTCCAATGATGATGGTGTCCTGGCGAAGATATTGGTGAGTGAAGGCCCTTTGTTGTTTCAGTCGTCATGTTATCCATCTTCTCATGTGTACGTAGTATTATTAGTAGTTTGAAACCGATGGAAAATGTAGAAGCAAACGCTTGGGCTCCTGCTATACAGACATAATGATTTGTGAACTGTTTTACCACTACATTGTAAACCCTTGAGGTTCTATTAATTTTAATCTTTCACCGGTGCTTCACTGGAATAGAAAAGACCGAAGAGGAAGACTGTGGGACAACCAAAGTAGAATAATTAGTTGGACAGCAAACACACAGTGAATTCAGATAGTATTCATGACTATCACTCTCAGTACAATTTATCAAGTTGTAGATTTCATTTTAACTGGATAAACTTGCCATTTTTACCAATCAATCTACTCTCCATAATCCATATTGATTAAGTGAAGACATGCTTTCAGAAAGGTGTGCACATTTATTAAAAATCAAAACGTGAAATCTCTCGTTTATAGAAGTATTCAGACCCCTAATTCAGTACTTTGCAGAAGTACCTTTGGCCGCAGTTCGAGTCTCATGTCCTCTTGGTGAGTCTGTAAAACTTTTGCTCATTTGGATTTGAACAGTTTATCCCATTGATTGATTGATTGGGAAGCCCCTGTGAACTGCCATCTTCAGGTCTCTCCACAGATGTTCTTCGAGGTTTAACACTAGAATCCCTAAAGCCTATGAAAAAACTTGTAATCCCGGTCCACCTTAAATTCCTTCGCACCTCTCCATGTCTGCGTTTTTTGTTTTGCAAATGTGTTGATCAGCACAAGCAGCAAGCAGCCTGCTAAACCCATTACCCATCAACACCACCCCTACTAACGGAGTTGAAATCCGTCTCCCAGCTCAAGGCTCTTTATCTGGGTGTGAGGTGCCTGGAGTTGTAGGTGGTAAATCATTTATCGTCATTTGGAATACATACATTTCATGTCTGTTACGTGTCTACAAGGATCTGTGTAAAGGTAGGATAACAGGAAATGTGAGGCAATAAATGTTGAACACATAACTAAAAAAGAATAATTTTTCATGTTTTAGTAACAATTGACAAAATACTGACGTGAAGTGTATAATGTGTGAAGACTGAAGTCCAAATATCAAATAAACACTTTCACATAAGGTACAAGTATAAGAATACAACCGAAGAAAAAGAAGTTTGCTTAGCGTAAGTCAATGATATGACTGCTTGGGTGGTGCAGCGGTAAGAACTGCTGACTCGTAATCATTTGAGATAAACACACTTGAGCTCTGAGAATCTTCTTTGTGACTTAATGATATATTATTTACTCTCTACAACACCATGGACCTCACACCCAGATGAAGAGCCTTGAGCTGAGAGAACTTTTTGCTCGACTTGAGTGGGTCAGTGAAGTTAATGGGATAGCAGTCTGCTTGCTGCTTGTGCTGATCAACACATTTACAAAACAAAAGATGCTGAAGATTAGAGGTGCGAAGGGATTTAAGGTGGCCTGGGATTACGAGTTTATTCGTAGGCTTCAGGGATTCTAGTGTTAAGTTTGGGCTTTGGCCAGGCCACTCAAGGAGATTCAGAGACTTGTCACAAAGCTTGTCCCAGTGTTGTCTTGGCTGTAGGCTTCGGGTCGCTGTTGTGCTGAATGTGAACCTTCGCCACCGACTTTAGGTTTTCTACATGGTGCTCTTAGTGTTTGGCTACATTCATCCTTCCCTTGTGAAAAAATGACATTGTAAATAATAATAATAATAATAATAATACATTTATTGAGTTCCTTTCACAAACCCAAGGTCACTTTAGATACAGAGTAAAAAAAGAAAAAAATTACACAGATGACAAAAGTTCATAGAAGAGGAATGTTTTCAGTTGAGATTTTAAAGCGCAGAAAGAGGAGCAATCTCAGAGAGACTGAGGAAGAAGAGGGGCCATAACACTGGAGAGTCTGGTGCTTGGGACAGTAAGAAGATGATTGCGCAAGGACCTGAGAGAGCAACAAGGAGTGTAAGGAGCTGAGTGAGGTAGAGGGGGGCAAAGGTTATGTAGGGCTTTGAAGGTGAGAAGCAGAATCTTGAATTTAATCCTTGATAGAACCGGTAACCAGTGAGGCTGGGAGAGAATGTGCTGTAGCTTCTGTATACATTTTCCATGGAGGCCAATGAAGAGGGAATTATAATCATCAATACGAGACATTACTGTGGTGGGCTGGCGCCTTGCCCAGGGTTTGTTTCCTGCCTTGCACCCTGTGTTGGCTGGGATTGCCTCCAGCAGACCCCCGTAGCCCTGTAGTTAGGATATAGCGGGTTGGATAATGGATGGATGAATGGAATACGAGACATTATGAAACAATGAACCAGAGTTTGAGCTTCATTAAAGGACAGAAATGGACAGAGGTGGGCAATGTGACAGAGATGATAGAATGAAATTTTGGAAGGAGACCTAATGTGTAGCTCAAATTTAAGTGATGAATCAAACAAAACACCAGGATTTCTGACAACGGAAGCAGGTTTGACAAGTGGAACATGAACAGAAACAGAGAAATTGGATGCCTTAGAAAGTTGGGAGTTTGGACCTACCAGTAACACTTCAGTTTAATTGGCATTAAGTTTGCGAAAGTGATTTCCAATCCATAGCTTAAGATCAGTGATACAGTCAGTGAGTCTGTCCTAACATATAACTGTCTGAAGTTAAGGCCATGTCTGTGAATAATGTGACCCAAAGGAAGGATATAAAGTAGAAAGAGTAATGGTCCAAGCACTGAACCCCGAGGGACACCACGCAACACACAGGTGAGGTGAAGGATTTCTATCGGCCAAGTAGCACAAACTGTTGCCAATAAGAGAGATCTGATGTGAGCCACTGAAGGGCTCAGCCAGAGATGCCTACAGTAGAGAGACGTGACAGGAGGATTATATGAAAGAAAGAAAATTTTGTCCTCAACTATGACCTCTTTGAATATAAAATAATCAGTCAACCCATAAAATCAAGCAGGAGGAAGCTTGTTTATGTGTCTTTAATTTCTCTTTCGTGAAGAGGGAGCACCACATCACAGCTGTCTGCTGTGGGATGGGCCCAGAACTGAGCTTGCCACAGAATGGTCACAGAAGAGAGACGGAGAATCATTCTTATAGATAAGTGAATGTGCGTAACTGTACTGAATGAATGCTTACTTACTCGGATTGGTTCACTACCTTGTATACCCTCAGATTGTTTCATTGGCTTCCATGCCCAAATAAAAGTCTCATTTCTACTACATTCTTGTCCTTCAATATCTTTCAAGCGCATCTCTTATTCTTTTATGAAAAATGTTTACATGACAACTGGCAGGTCTTCCTGGGTATGTGAATAAAACACGACATCAGCTTGTGTCGTGAACCATCTCCTGTTTTTGTCTATATATGTATATGTAGAAGCTATTGAAATCGTCAGAAAAAAATTTGAAATGTAGAGATGTCGTGCTTGCATTGCTTGTGCATTAGCAGCTAAACGACTTTGTCTTTCTTCTGAGGTGTTGTTTGGTGGTGTATTAGTGGCGGGAGGAAAAGTAAAAAGGATACCATTTAGCCTTCCTGCTCACCTTGCTTCTGTATTAGCGATGAAGCGAGTGACTCTTCGGAGGTTTTGATTTGCTGATGTGCTGGCCTCGCTTCTGTATTAACGACTAAGCGAGTGACTCTTCGGAGGTTTCGTTTAGCCTTTGTGCTCGCCTCGCTTCTGTATTAGTTGCTAAAAGAAGTGACTTTTTCTTCGGAGGTTTTGTTTTGCAAATGTGCTCGCCTCGCTTCTGTATTACTGACTAAGTGAGTGACTCTTTGGAAGTCTTGATTTGCCAACATGCTGGCCTTGCTTCTGTATTAGCGGCTAAGCGAGTGACTCTTTGGAGGTTTTGATTTGCCGATGTGCTCACCTCACTTCTGTATTAGCTGCTAAACAAGTGACTTTTTCTCCGGAGGTTTCGTTTTGCTGATATGCTCGCCTCGCTTCTATACTAGTGGCTAAGCGAGCGACTGTTCTGAGATTTCGATTTGCCAACATGCTGGCCTCGCTTCTGTATTAATGGCTAAGCGAGTGACTCTTTGGAGGTCTTGATTTGCCAACGTGCTGGTCTTGCTTCTATATTAGTGGTTAAGCGAGTGATTCTTTCTTCGAAGGTTTCGTTTTGCCTATGTACCAGCCTCTCTTCTGTATCCTCGGAGGTGAACCTTTACCCCGACTCCACCTCTAACTTCCGGTCCAGACTGACAGACACACACACACTTCCACGTGTAGATGCTCGCCCACCCCCGTGTTTGGTTTACTGGATATACAATTTAAAGAGATTGTTATTTTCATGGGATTTGTTACATATGCATAATTTTCACTTTTACTTTAAAGTCTTTTGTAAAAACAATACTTGTGCTTTATTTCCGGCCCCGGGCGGCGTTATATCTTTCTCGCAGGACGTATAACGCTGCTCGTGTTGTGAAGGGGGGGGGGTGAACGCATGCTAAGGAGATGCCGTCAGATCATCTGCTGCTGGAGAGCTGCCTATTCTGCTTGTCGCATGTTGTTGTTTTAAGAGCTGGGAGCACATGATGCGTGTCTGCCAAAAGCAATCCAACAAACTGTGAGGTTAGATGTCCGTGGACTTGTTTTAAATGATGGCTCACTGCCTTGTCTCGCGTGACGCTGTAAAAACAATACTTGTCCTTTATTTCCGGCCCCGGGCATGGTTAAATCTCTTTCTCTTAGGATGTAAAACGCTGCTCGCGTTGTGAAAGGGGGGCAGCTGTTGTCGCACTGCCCGTCGATCATTTTAAAGCCTGTACAGCCGATGTCCTACTTGCCACTTGATGTCTCTGCTGCTCGCGTTGTCAAGGGGGTTAGGGTGGCTGAACGCACGCAAGGAGAAGTGGTCGAATCATCTGCTGCGTTTTTTGCTTGTCGCTTGTCATTGTTTTAAGAGCTGGGAGCAAGTTAAAGTGTCTCTCGCGGGACTTCAAATTGTCTTCTGAGAAGATCATGTCTCGTCCCCCTAGTCTGCCTCCCCAAGATTTTTTTTTATAATAGAGAGACGTGTGTATATGTATATATTTATATAAAATATGTGATGCAAGAGGTTCACAAACTTTAAAACTTGACTGTACGTATGATATACCAGAGTGTGCCATTTTTGAGATTAAACGTTAATTTTTTTTTTCTGTGTTACGGGGGAACCGTCTAATCAGGAACACCAGCATTGTTTGTCTCGCATGACAACGTGACAATGTGATTATAATCATGAATAAGGACTACAAAAGGCTGTGTAAGTCGGCACAAAGAGTACCACCTTTGTTCGTGTGACTTTAAACTTTATTTCTCATTGAACTTTCTTCTCTTCAGACTGGTTGCCATCTATGTGGAACTCCTGCCAGACAAAATCTGACTAAATTATAGGCTTCAACTTTTTTTTTTTTTCAATAATAAATTCTTTGGAGAGTGCTGGAGCGGTGTGTTCTTTTATGTGCAAATTATTGACTGATACGAGGAAAGTCTAATCTTACATCCAACACGTTTAACTAACAGGCCAGAACAAAGTGCGTCAGATTACATAAGACGTAACGTAATTTATAATTGGGAACAACATTTCTTATGTACTGAGGGGAAAAAATAGATTTTAACAATATCTGTAATATTAATGGAGAAAGCTTTTTCAAATTGCCACAGTGTTCCAGCAGGAGATATTAGTCACTGTAGGAGCCACCGGAGCAGTTTCCATGGAAACAGGACCCCCACAAAGTGTTCAGGAGAGTCAAGATTTTGCTTAGTTTTTGATTTGAGTATCAAATTACTGTATGTCAGACATGTTTTTCTAATCTGAAGATTAACGTTACATTTTTGTGATCAGTTTTAAAGACATAAATAAATGTAAGACTGTGAAACAAGTAGAACTGATTGTAAAAATAAAATGAGGATAAAGAAACCCACCAGCACTGTGAGCACCAGTGAAGAAAAACATGGTGTGCTGCAGCAGCCAAAGCAGCCATGGTGAAAGTGGTCCACATTAATGACAGGTTGGACTGGTCTTGTAACACTGAGGAGCTAAAAAAGACTCTCTTATGGTGGGGAGTGACATCCTTCACATCTATCTATCTATCTATCTATCTATCTATCTATCTATCTATCTATCTATCTATCTATCTATCTATAATAATGTGCCTTTCACATCTGTGTCTGTCTGTCTGTCTGTCTGTCTGTCTGTCCGTCCATAATATAGTGCCTGTCACATCTGTCTGTCTGTCTATAATATAGTGCCTTTCATATCTGTCTATAATATAGTACTTTTCACATATATCTATAATATAGTGCCTTTCACATCTGTCTGTCCATAATATAGTGCCTTTCAAATCTGTTTGTCTATAATATAGTGCCTTTCACATCTGTCTGTCTGTCTATTTACAACCGATATAAGAGCTGCCATCTCTAGGCTATATTCCATTTCAGCTCCTGGCACAGCGTTATCTGTTCTCTGTGCCATATCTACATTTTCATATTTTTGTGTGGCCTCTGTAGGGTACCGGGCCTACCATATCATCAGGGCCAGATAATCTAAAAAGTGATAAAATCACTTTTGTATCAAGGTATTCTGATGCCCTTTACTCATGCTCATCCTGATCATCATCTACTTGCACCAAATACAGAACACCATACCTCTTATATTTAAAGAGATGATTTCTGAGGTAGTTTCCTTCTCACAAAGTATACTACTGAGAATCTTCATCAATTACCACATTAATCTAATTTAAATCAATTGACCTCGTTAATTTTCCAGTCATTTCAATATTTCCAATCCTGATGGCCCCCATTAAAACCCAGCTTAGGAATACAATGGATGTGAAGGCAAAATCTTCAAAGCTAATTAAAACATCTGAACCCAGCTAAAATGCCATTACAGATTTGAAAAGGCTTTAAGTTACAATAAACACAAATGCCTTGGTCAGTGTTGTGTGTTACTAAAACAGTTGTAATTCAAATGAAAAAACTTTTTAAAAAGATTTATTTTAATACAGTTTCATTAATGGTGAATTAGTTGACTATTCAAATCCCTGGAGACCTTTTGTCTGTTTTATAAGATGCACTTCTTTCACTGGAGCCTATTTGTTTTGTTTGAGCGTTTGCCAGTTTATCCTTTTTATTTATTTATTTTTTTTGGCACATACTATGTTTAGCCCACATGTCGTGCCACATGAGAGGTTAGGCATCAAACTAAAAGAAGTGGGAGTTCAGGGTGTGTTGTATGGTGGGTGCAGAATTGGCTCAGACACAGGAAGCAGAGGGTGATGGTGCGAGGAACCTCATCAGAACTGGCCGATGTTAAGAGTGGTGACCAGCAGGGGGCAGTGCTAGGGCGGCTGATATTTTTAATAAACATAAATGATTTGGTAAAGTAGATTAAGAGGAGACCTGACTGAAATGTTTAAAATTATGAAGGGAATTAGTCCAGTGGATTGAGACGGTGACTTTAAAATGAGTTCATCATGAACATGGGGACACAGTTGGAAACTTGTGAAGGGGAAATTTCGCACAAACATTAGGAAGTTTTCCTTTACACAAAGAACGATAGACACTTGGAATAATTAGGGTGGTGGACAGGAAGACTTTATTGACCTTCGAAACTCGACTTGATGTTATTTTAGAAGAATTAAGTGGATAGATATCTGAATGAGATAGTGAGACAGCTTAGCTATTAGCCAAACAAACAGGCTTGATGGACTGAATGGCCTCCTCTCATTTGTCAGATTTCTAATGTTTCTCATGATAGTACTGGCAAAGTCTATTGAGCTGAATGGCCTGTTCTTGTCTACATTGTTTTAATGTACAGTATTCCCAAGTCATCCATCTATCTATCTATCTATCTATCTATCTATCTATCTATCTATCTATCTATCTATCTATCTAAAAAATATTGGGATGAGACATTTTCAGAGAGATAATTTCAAGTCCCGCTAGACGAAACTTTGTGCCAAGAGATGAATTGAAAACCTAACAGGTCCAAGCTGGCATGATAATAAAAGACAAACAGTAGAAGATGAAAAGACAAAGTAGAACGTCGTTAAGGGGTTCAAAAACGTTGGCGCGATACACATGTAGAGCAGGTTAGACATTATGAAAGTACTAAAATTTGAAAGTGTCAATAACTGATTGTAAAGATCACATTAGCGTTAACAAACAGAAATTATTACTTGGTAAAATAACAGAACAGCGAAAAGAGATGGAATATATGGACATAGACGATTTAGAAGTATGTAAATATTGTTGGGTTTTAAAGTTTGTCAGAGACTTGTAGATCGTCTAATTCATGTTGCTTGTTTGCTGAAAGTGTAATTCACAAACACTACAGGCAAAATATCAAATATATATATATATATATATATATATATATATATATATATATATATAAAGTCTATGTATGTATGTTCCAGCATCACTTCTGAACGGCTGGAGCCATTTTCATGAAACTTGGTACACATGTTTCTCAATGGTCGACTAAAAATACTTTAGGGTGAAATCAACCCTAACCCACCCCTTTCCTCTGATCTTACAGTCATGTATACATTCATGTTATCATCCAGTTGACACTCCGAATGACCACCAGAGGGCATAATGGAGGTGACTGCCAGCGTTCTTTGTGCTTGAGCACCACCGCGCCCCTGTTGCTTTTGAAATTAAATAGAGTTCTAAGCGTGCAAGTGTGTGTGTGTGTGTGTGTGTGTGTCTGTCTGGCCAGGAAGTGAGATGTCGAGTCAGGGTGAGGGCTCCAGCTCTGAGGATATGCAAGCAAGGCCAGCACACTGGCAAAAGGAAATCTCCTAAGAAAGACAGTCGCTTAGCTACTAATACACAAATGATGCGAGCACTTCGGCAACACAAATCCTTATAGCAGAGAGATGCCCAGAGTAGTTCTGACGATTTCAATATTTTGTAGGATCGCACGGGCTTACACAGTTAGTATATACCAGGTGACTGCCAGCATTCTTTATGTTTGAGCCCCACCGAAACCCCTGTTGCTTTTCAAATTGAATAGAGTTGGCCGGTTCCAAGCATCAACTGGATGATAACATGCATACAAGACTGCAAAACAAACACATCAGTGAGTCTTTATTGTTTGTTAATTTATGTTTACTTTTAAAGTTGTGTTTTTTTTTAATTATGTTTTTTTCAAGCAATTTAAAAAAAAAAAAACGCTTTATTTTCTTCCTGGGCAACGCTGGGTATTTCAGCTAGTCTACAATAATCTGTTTGCATCATTCAATGCTCAAAACATAGATCTGCACGATTCAGGGCCATACACTATGAGAATCTCTGGTCCCGCAACAGTTAAAGCGACAACAAGTTTAATTTCAAAGAAACCACAGTTTAGTCAGGTTTATATTTATGATCATGGAGAAGCGATGCAACATAGGATCAAAAGAGTTAAACGATCAGATGTATTAGAAATTCTGCAGCCAGTAATAGATTTAAATCCATGCATCCAAAAGTATCACACTTTACACAAAATTTATCTGAAAAACACGGACAAAGAAGTTTTCTTGGATTTCTATATGAATCCGAAAGATCACGCTCGCATATATAATAAACCAACATGTGAAAATTGTCATCGATAATAGTTTAGAAAGATGGAGATAGAGTTGATATTCATGTTTTTCCAAAAGCAAAGCACGATTTGTCTCAAGCGGCAGCTCTGGGTCTTCAATGATGATTTGGGGGATTGGCAAGCGAAGCGAGCAGGGGGCAGAGCCCCCTAGTGTGTGTGTGTATGTTTATATATATATATATATATATATATATATATATATATTGTGAGCTGGAGGGCTGATCGCACCCCAAATAGAGACAGACGCCCCTGGGAAAACCACAAACCCTGAAACACTGACTACACATTGCTCCTTATCCTTGCACTATAACGCGTAATACAAGCCTCATGCGTACTCCGACTTATAAGCCTTGCGCAGCGCCTGTCAGTTTGGGAATTGATTGTTTGCTTTTATCTCTCTCTGCTCCCAGCGGAACTGTCATCTCTGACTTGTCATGGAGCACGTTTAAGCTCATGTGTTTGTGGTGTCTGAATAAAAATCCTTCTTTTTTTTTTTTTTTTTTTCCACTTTAATTACGTAGTTTATTTTGTCATTAAAGTAGAACATCATAAATTTCATCTTAAAATCGTTTAAGTTTCTCAAATTACATCGTAATTAAAGTACCACGTTAAATGCTTTGTTGATCCCAGTGAAATTGGGGGACAGAGAAATCTCAGCATTGTTAGACTCGGGAAGTGAACTTTGTATTGTGAGACGAGACTGTCTTAATGAACAATGCCTTAGAGACTGTGATACTGTAAAAATACGCCGTGTACATGGTGATGTTAAAGATTATCAGACTTTACTTCTTCCTTTAACTTATAGGGGTCGCCACTTTAAGGTTTGGTCTGCCGTTTCGGACTCGTGCCCTTGGCCATTACTCATAGGACGGAGAAATGCCCTTTTTCCCGAAACTGATTAATAAATGTAAGGGACCAGTAGTCCAGTCCACTAATGAACTTAGTGGGGGGGGAGAAGAAGAAGAAAACCAAGACGAAGAACTGGTAGCGGCCGGGGAAAATCTAGAGCCCAACTTAGATATTGAACCCGATCTCTCCAGCGAGACGGAGGAGGTCACCCCACTCCTGGTACCACTTGTCACGCTTGGGTCACAGATTTGCACAGAGACACAGAAGGTCGTAGAAAAAAAGAAGGATTTTTATTCAGACACCGCAAACACATGAGCTTAAACGTGCTCCATGACAAGTCAGAGATGACAGTTCCGCTGGGAGCAGAGAGAGATAAAAGCAAACAATCAATTCCAAAACTGACAGGCGCTGCGCAAGGCTTATAAGTCGGCGGAGTACTGCGCGAGGCTTGTATTACGCGTTATAGTGCAAGGATAAGGAGCAATGTGTAGTCAGTGTTTCAGGGTTTGTGGTTTTCCCAGGGGCGTCTGTCTCTATTTGGGGTGCGATCAGCCCTCCAGCTCACAATATATATTGTGACAGATAGGGGGCGCTATTGCTCCCTTGAACCTCTGTCCAAGACACCAGACACCAGATAAAAGTCCAAAAGCTGAATTTATTTTCACAATACAGTGCACAAAGCACTCTCTCATTCAAATAATCAATCACAATAACAATAAACTCTCCACCACTCCCAGATGTGTTGCCCACCTACCAACCAGCTCAGCTCGCCATCTGGGAGCTGTCACAGTTCTTTTACAGTCCCTGACCCGGGAGTGTTCCAATCCCCAGTTCATGTGATCCTTATCACTTCCGGGTCAGATAAAACGTCTTTTTCTTTCTCTGCGTATGACGCCCTTCCGGGTTATAGGGCACATGTGACTCTCTGTGCCTTCCTGCAGTGTCCTCTGTTGGCCCCTGGGGTATCCAGCAGGTTTGTATGGGAAAACTTCAAAGTCCATGATTCCCTGCTGGTATCCGGGGCACCTCCATGCTGCAGGGAGAGCTCCATCTTGCGGCCTGGAGGCATTGGCCGTGATGACAAGCTGGCCATAGACCACTATATATATATATATATATATATATATATATATATATATATATATATATATATATATATATATATAAAAAATTCAGTGTGCTCCAGATCTAATTATGCAGAACCAGATCGTCTGGATGACTTTGATTTATGTGGGGATGGATGATTCCAGTTTGGCACAAAGACAATTCTTCATGTCGTCAGTTCACACACTTTTCGATGGTCTGGGATTTTCTGGGTGATTTTCTACGTAAAAAATTAAATAAGTGATAGCGTATTGAAAATTGCATAATTAGATCTGGACCACCCTATATATACAGTGGTACCTCGGTATACGTCTGATTTGGAATAAGTCCAACTTGGTATACGTCCTGTTAGGATACAAAAATTTAGCTTAGTATACGACCTTTGTTTGGAGTACGACTCGCATGATAGAACACCACGCGCTCTCCTTGTTTACCTCTCTCGAGACAAAGCTACGACTGCCCACGAGCGTCAGTACACCAGTTGCTAGCATTCAGTGAACAACCCGCGCTATAACTCTCTGTGAATTTTCGCATGATTTTGTGGTTTTTTTGCGTAAATTTGAATTGATTGTTGAAAAGTATGAAGGTGGCATGCGTATCCGGGACTTGGCTGTGGCATACCGTATGCCGAGAACGACGGTATCTACGATTGTGAAAAACAAAGACATTATTAAAAAGTAAATTGAGGTTAAATTTTCATTTATTTCATCTAATTGCTTTTGTATTCATGTATTTTAGTATTAAGCAGTGTTTAAATTATTTTTTACAACCCCCTCAATGTATAATATGCCAATAACACTAGGATTTTTTTTCATGGGAACGGATTAATCATTTTTCCTTTATTTCTTATGGGAAAAATTCATTTGGTATACATCCTGTTTGGTATAAGTGCAAGGATCTGGAACTGATTAAGGACGTATACCGCGGTACCACTGTGTATATACATATATTACACTCCTATTTCTGAATCACGACCTAATTATTTAGGTGCTTCTGCCACATCCTCTCAGTCACACAAAGCAGCTCCTAGATATGTGATACAGTATCTGACAAACAATACGAAGAGTACACAACATGTGTTGCGCTCTTATCAGGGCTCGTCTGGTGTACATACTTTTTTGTTTTTTTACAAATGGACCTTCATCATGGAACAACGATTTTAATAAGGTAAGCTATTCCCAAGTGCGACCACCACAAAAGCCTGATTTCAACCCCCACAAATCACCCCCAAACAAATCTTTGTTAGCCTTGACCTTGACACCACTAAGAGGGTCTGGCTAGTAGGCCGCAGAGCTCTCGTTGGCATGTCAATGTGAAGGAGTTCTGAAAGCTAAGAGGGGGCCTTTCCATACAAATACAGGTAAAATTCCGTTACAATGAACTCCCAGGGACCTAAAAAATATTTTGTTGTAATGAGATTCTGTATTTGCCACTATAGTGCTGAGTTTAACTTGCGCCCAGGCGTTTGCAACCATTTCAAGAGCTTCTTTCACATTCATTTTAATCTCCTCCTGCCTACAAGTTATGCTGACAAGAATTTTTCTCAGCATTTCCTTGCGATAATACACTTTCAGGGTGCGAATGATGCCCAAATCCAATGGCTGAAGCACTGGTGTGCAATTGGGTGGGAGGAATTCAACGCGAACATTATCTAAATGTGGACGCATGTTGTAGGCAGCACAGTTATCAATCAGGAGCAGAATCATCTTTTTCTTCTTCATATTGTGAGGTTTCTGAACTCTTTTGAGACCCCCAAACTCCCCACCCAACACAATCGACATGCTGAAGTGAGTCCCGAAGCGCAATTGCAGCGTCTGTGGAAGATTGCTTGTCCGTTGCCGGGGCCGGGCAAAAACAGGCTCATAGCGCTGCAGTGAAGCAACACTGAAGCAAATCATAAAAGATCGAGCGGGGTCGTGCTATAAGCCCCTGTCTTGCATCCTAAAACACAAGGCTGAGTCTCAGTACTTTAGCAAAATCAGCTTTATTCAGCTTGAAACAGGAACGGCACAGTTATTAATTATAGCGTGATCTGCCACTCTCCTATGCACAGACACAGCAGTCAGGCAGAGTCGTGGCCATGTCAGTGATCAAGTAGTCCTGTTACCTGAACTTATATTGTTCCTTGCACTGCCCGTCAATATCTTTACTGTTTGCTTTGGCAGAGAGACGTAGCATAGCTGTGAGCCTGCTGTTGCCCAGGCAACAGATAAACAGTCTTCCATAGTCGCGGAGATTGGACTTCAGGATGCTCTTCGGCGTGTCATCCAGTTAGGGGAGGTCCCAAGAGAGTTTAAAAACCTCACATTTTCTTGAATGAGTGCCGCATTAATAGGAATGTTTCTTGAGCGAGGGTCACTGAACCACATAAAAACGGCTTTTTCGACGTCTTCAAATACAGCAGTTTACATACGTTTTGCAACCCGAAATTTTTCTTCTTTTTTTTTTTTGCTCGGTCTTTCACGAAAGTTGACAGCGTCCATGGCAAAATTCCAAATTCACTGGCAACGTCTTTTTTCTATTTGCTGCAATTGAGAGTTTCTTTTTTCTAATATAAACTGTTAGTATTTTTTCGTGTCTGCCGTTTCTATAGGAGAGTGACAATGAGTTAAATTCCAATGGATGTTTTTCAAATGATGATGAGCAATAAGCTCATAAAGGTACGGTTGTGCTTGAAAGTTTGTGAACCGTTGAGAATTTTCTATATTTCTGCATAAATATGACCTAAAACATCACCAGATTTTCACTCAAGTCCTAAAAGTAGATAAAGAGAAACCAGTTAAACAAATGAGACAAAAATATTATACTTGGTCATTTATTTATTGAGGAAAAGGATCGAATATTACTTATTTGTGAGTGGCAGACGTATGTGAACCTCACGGATTAGCAGTCAGTTTGAAGGTGAAATTCGAATCGGGTGTTTTCAATCAATGGGATGCCAATCAGGTGTGAGTGGGCACCCTGTGTGATTTAAAGAACAGGATCTATCAAAGTCTGCTCTTCACAACACATGTTTGTGTATCATGGCACGAACAAAGGAGATTTCTGAGGACCTCAGAATAAAAGTTGTTGCTGCTCATCAGGCTGGAAAGGGTTACAAAACCATCTCTAAAGAGTTTGGACTCCACCAATCCACAGTCAGACAGATAAAAGTGTACAAATGGAGGAAATTCAAGACCATTGTTACCCTCCCCAGGAGTGGTCGACCAACAAAGATCACTCCAAGAGCAAGGCACACGTGTAATAGACGGCGAGGTCACAAAGGACCCCAACTGATGGCCTCTCTCACATTGGCTAATGTTCATCTTCATGAGTCCACCATCAGGAGAACACTGAACAACAATGGTGTGTATGGCAGAGTTGCAAGGAGAAAGTCACTGCTCTCCAAAAAAAAACATTGCTGCTCGTCTGCAGTTTGCTAAGATCACGTGGACAAACCAGAAGGCTATTGGAAGAATGTTTTGTGGATGGATGAGACCAAAATAGAACTTTTTGGTTTAAATGAAAAGCGTTCTGTTTGGGGAAAGGAAAACACCGCATTCCAGCATAAGAACTTTATCTCATCTGTGAAACATGGTGGTGGTAGTATCAGGGTTTGGGCTTGTTGGGCTGCATCTGGGCCAGGACGGCTTGCCTTCATTGATGGAACAATGAATTCTGAATTATATCAGAGAATTCTAAAGGAAAATGTCAGGACATCTGTCCATGAACTGAATCTCAAGAGAAGGTGGGTCACGCAGCAAGACAACGACCCTCAGCACACAAGTCGTTCTACCAAAGAATGGCTAAAGAAGAATAAAGTGAATGTTTAGGAATGGCCAAGCCAAAGTTCTGACCTTACTCCAATCGAAATGTTGTGGAAGGACCTGAAGCGAGCAGTTCTTTTTTTTTTTTCAGTTTTTTTTCTGTCCCCCCTGGCCATTGAACCTTACTCTTATTCGATGTTAATTAATGTTGATTTATTTTGTTTTTTAATTGTGTCTTTCATTTTTCTATTCTTTAATATGTAAAGCACTTTGAGCTACTCTTTGTATGAAAATGTGCTATAGAAATAAATGTTGTTGTTGTTGTTGTAGTTCATGTGAGGAAACCCACCAACATCCCAGAGTTGAAGCTGTTCTGTACGGAGGAATGGGTGAAAATTCCTCCAAGCTGGTGTGCAGGAACAATCAGAAGTTACCGGAAACGTTTAGTTGCAGTTATTGGGGGGTCACACCAGATACTGAAAGCAAAGGTTCACATATTTTTGCCTCTCACAAATATGTAATATTCAATCATTTTCCTTAATAAATAAATGTATAATATTATAAGTATAATATTTTTGTCTCATTTGTTTAACTGGTTTCTCTTTATCTACTTTTAGGACTTGAGTGAAAATCTGAGGATGTTTTAGGTCATATTTATGCAGAAATATAGAAAATTCTAAAGGCTTCACAAACTTTCAAGCACAACTGTATCACTGAAAACCGCTGGAAAGAAAAGAGGCAAAAAAAAAAAAACACAGTACGAGGAAAGTTCGAAGAAAGAAAAAAAAAATTACAATGTTTCTGTTTGGGGGATCGTTGTGCACAACTGAGCTGCGGCCACAGAATTAACTGCTCTGCGGATGATTCATTCAGGCATTTCAAGGGCATTTCGTTGTAATGAAAGTGTCTGCTGAATGGACTTCGTAGTAATGAGATTTCAATAGACTTGTGTCATATGGGGAAACTGTTGGGACCATAAAAATACTTTGTTGTAATGAAAATTTCATTGTAAAGATGTTCGTTGTAATGGCATTTTACCTGTATTTACAAACAAGTAGTGATTTTAAAATCAGCTCTGTAGCGGATTTCAGCCGATAGTGCGAGGTCACACTTGTGACGGGCTGCCAATATTCAAGCAGCAGCATTCTGGACAAGTTGCAGGTGTCGTTACAATGACTGATCAGTACCTTCTGCAACTAGTAGGGGGCGTGTGGTAACTCCAGACACAAGTCCCGGGTGCATCTCCAGGATAATTTATACAAATACCCCAGAAAAGGCTTCTTGTAAATTCTTTCTTTTCTTTCTTTCTGCCTTTCTGTCTCTTTCTCTCTCTCTCTCTTGAACTCGACTGGATGAGGTTGAACAGCTTCTTCTATCTTGGACCTGATGCAGGTACAGAAGACCCACAGAGTAGGGATCATGGATCCTTATCATCACCCCCCAGATGGCACCCACAGAACCTGAGAAGGCTGTCCTATGGGACTTCAATTCCCAACATGCTTCGTAGGTGTTTGCACAGGTAGCATCGCCCAGGGATGCTGCCACCTAGCATATCGGGAGAGCATCTCAGCTTCCTGAGAGTCAGTTTCCCCCTGTGCAAGCATCACATTGGCCTCCTGGCCGGGTATTGTTCCTGACCCCATCCCAGGACACCCGTCCATGTGAGCCATGCATCACACTACATACAGAGAGTTTCAATAGTCCAAGTGCGATTTTATAGCAGCACGAATGGCTTGTGATGTTATTTATTTATTTTGTGATGTTCTCTCATCCAGAAGATGGCAACAGCATACTGTCCCAAGAGGTGTTTGGACTTAACAGGCAATATCCCATCAAAACAGCATAGACCCCGGGGGCCTCGGGTTTAACCGTTTTTGCATAGAATTCTGAGCCCAAGAAATGCTGGGGTTTAATGCCAGGGAGGTTAAGAATCATAGGAGTATACAAAGGTCATGGTGCCAATATACAGGGTGGTCCAGATCTAATTATGCAGATCCAGATCGTCTGGATGACTTTGATTTATGCGTGGACGATTCCAGTTCGGCACAAAGATATTCTTCATGTCGTCAGTTCGCACACTTCTCGATGGTCTGGGATTATTTGGGTGATTTTCAATGTAATAAACTTAATAAGTTATATATAGCATAATGAAAATTGCATAATTAGATCTGGACCACCCTATATGTGGCATGTGTAGATTTGTTTTATAACAATAATTCATTTTTCCTTTACAATTATCCATCCATCCATCCATTTTCTAACCCACTGAATCCAAATACAGGGTCACGGGGGTCTGCTGGAGCCAATCCCAGCCAACACAGGGCACAAGGCAGGAACCAATCCTGGGCAGGGTGCCAACCCACCACAGGACACACACAAACACACACTAGGGCCAATTTAGAATCGCCAATCCACCTAACCTGTATGTCTTTGGATTGTGGGAGGAAACTGGAGCGCCCGGAGGAAACCCACGCAGACACGGGGAGAACATGCAAACTCCACGCAGGGAGGACCCGGGAAGCGAACCCAGGTCTCATAACTGCAAGGCAGCAGCGTTACCACTGCGCCACCGTGCCGCCCATCCTTTACAATTATTTCACTTCAATTAAAGATGAGAATTTTGTTAATATTGTGAATGAAATATCATGTGAAGAAATTATTATTATTTTTTTTTTTTTCACATTTTATTTTGCTTTTAATTACCAAGGATGCCAATATTCATGGAGGGCACTGTATACCATCCATTGACAGAACCATCGGTAGCCCCCCAGCCTCTTTATCCTTGGCTTGTGTGGTGATAGCAGCGTATCAGTGGGAAGTAATGAGCGCGTTATTCTCCACTTTGTCATGGCTTATTTTGAGAAGATTAATGCCTGTTCTTTAAATTAAAAAAATCTATACATAGATGAAGTAACTCTCCCAGAATTTCCAAGTCAATAATAATAAATGCTCAGTCAATTCCTCTCCTGCTTTATTATTTCTTGTAATTTTCTCCAAACACATAATTCATTTAAACCACTCTGGATGAAGTCATCAATCCACGGGAGCTAAGAGCCTCGCTCATTGATTTGGAAAACGAGGCAAATGAGACATGGCTGGCTACCCAGATTTACACACATATGGTGGATTCACAGAGCCCTCCACTGTCGACACATGTTATTGTGTTGCACATGCCATTTTAAATGGGTACATTGGCCATTTTTGCACATCAGTCTACACTCCACTTGATAATTCACGCTCAGAACATGTACACACACATATCATGGCGGCCAGACATTCCCAGTGTTCATTTGACATGCCCTCTGAGCAGGTCCTCAGAAATTAACGTGACACGTGCGCAAACTGCAGTAGCAGGAAAAGTCAGGTGGTGCAGTGTGATCAAGTTGGAATGTGACATCAGAGTCTCTGTTTACTATCTACATGTGTGCGTTTCGATGTTTGATGAATGGTTCGATGTGGTGAAGCAAAAAACTGACCTACAAATGCATTCGTGGTGCTTTTATACTCAAGCGTCACATATTCCTCAACGTAACGGCACGATACATTTTTAAAGTGTCTTATAACATCTTTTTTTTTTTTGCACCTTCACAACAACATCAGAATGTATGGCGGCGTATTTGAGCCACAGAGAAAAAAATTAAGGACACGGTGAAAAGGTCTATTTTGTGATTAAAGTGGAAATTTCAGCTTAAATCTCGACATGTCCACTTTTACCTCGTAGTTTATTCTGTCATTAAAGTAGACCACCGTAAACGTCATCTTCAAACCGACCCAGTTGTTAATCGCTCCCTGCTTCTGGGGCTTCCTCCTGAACTGACAGTAACAATCGCCACACAGAACACATTAACATTTATGATATCCTAGCTGTCTGCACATTTAGAATCCTTGGATTTATACAGTGGAACCTCGGACCACGTACAAATCGGGTTACGACCAAAAAGTTTGCCAAACTTTTGCATCTGTTCACGACCACACACTTGGGTGACGAACAAGCCAGTTTCCCTTCCAGTTAGTATGTGCCGATGATTTCCGCACGTATTCAGTCTCTCCCTGTGCATTCGCTGTGAACTCTTTGTGCTCTATTTCGCTTGATTTATGCACGTGTTCAGTCTCTCCCTGTACAGTACATTGTTCTCGGTCAGATTGGGCATCGCGCAGAGGGACTTTGTGGTATAGCGGGTCCACAGCTCACGTCAAGAGGCCAGTTTTAAATAAATAATCACAGCGCTTGCAGCTTAGCGAGGGGGCGTGTTGATTGATTGCTACAGCTGCCACGTCCTCTTCATAAATAGAAGCGCGAGGCGGCTAAAGGGAGGAAAAAGAAAAGAAAGACAGATGTTGTGGAGTGAGGAAGTAAGCAGGAAGCAGTGCGGAAAGAACCGGAGCCAGCGAGCGAGTGCGTGCTCGCAGGCAGGCAGGCAGCTGGACAGTGAACAGTATTTGGCCGACACTCGGTGGGGCAGAAGGAAGCGGTCACTCCAACTGAGTGATCAAGGAAATGGAGTGACCAGAAGGACGACGACTGGCCGTCTAAGGCTGAGAAGGCAGTTAAAGAATGCAACAGGCTTGTTTTTATAGAGACTGCTTCCAGCATTGTTTTAACCTCATTGTATGTAATGAAGACTTTTTCCTTTTGGATTTTAACCTCCACTTCACTTCTGTTTTTATGGGAATATTTATTTATTGAAGGACTCTGAAAGCACTGCACTTTATTTAATTTGGACTTTGGTTTTTGATTGTTATTTTGTTGAACCCGCATCGTCACAGACTTTACCTCAAAACTGTAATCTCCTCTCCACCCAGTTCCTCCTCACTTTCTTCATGCCAGAACTCGACTCCTGCAAGGTTACTTTTCTTGGTTGTTTATAGTTAGTTTTTGTATAAATTACGGATTTTTCAAATGTTCATTTTTTTCTCTGTGCTTAAAACTCATTAAAAAAAGTGTTTACAGCGAGCGGTTCACAAGGCTGTAGCGTGAACTCTTGCAATGTTAGTTTTCTCTGTTCAATGTTTTCTTAGTGTTGTTCAATGTTTTTACATTTAGTTTACTATTACACTATGCATTCTATGGTATAATTAACTCTTTTTGTGCTTAAAAATCTTTCAAAAATATATATTTATATACAGTTCGTAAGGTCCGGAACGGATTAATTGTATTTACATACAATCCAATGGGGGAAATTACTTCGGGTTACGACCAAATCGGGTTGCAACCAGAGTTTTGGAATGAATTACGGTCGTGACCCGAGGTTCCACTGAACTTTCATGATAAAATGCATTAAGACATGCGTGTTACATTTTACAGATGAGTCGTTAACTTCATTTAAATAATGAATACTGTTAATAATTACACATGTGGGGGTGGTACAGTGGCTGAGTGGTATCGCTGCTGCCTCACAGTAGGGAGTCACGAGTTTCTTTCTTGTACCCAATGTTTCCTGGAATAGGAGCATCCCTGGATTGCTGGATGTTATCATTAAACATCCTTTTCAGAGATATTGTGCAATGTGTCTCCAGAATTTAATGGATGTTTCAGGCAATTCACAACACAGTAAAGCCAAACGTGTTCTCACTGTGATGATATCTCGCACTGCCACCTGGTAGAATCTTCCATATTTACATAAAGTACGCACACAGGTATGAACAGTACAACGCTTGCATTCAGTAGCGTCCGCTGGAGCACGTCTCACGTGAGTATAAACCTGCCCTTAGTGACATGTTTTCAGGAAGGTTTGCAGATTTATTAAAATCAAAAACTGAAACGTCTCAAGTAATTAGACCCTTAATTCAGTACTTTGTAGAAGCCTTTTTGGCATCAACTCGAACTTCAAATCTTTTTAGGTAAGTCTGTACACTTTCTTCCTGGCAGATCCTGTCAATCTCAATGAGACTGGGGAAGGAAGCTTCTGTAAACTGCCATCTTCAGGTCTCTCCACACTTGTTCTGTGGGGTTTCAGTCTGTGGCCCCTCAATGACCCTGAGATAGTTGTCCTGTGGCCACTCCAACATTGACTTGGCTGTACACTTCAAGTCATTGTCATGCCGATAGGTGAACCATCACCCCAGTCTGAGATGGTGCATACTCTGAAGCAGGTTCTCTTCATGTATTTTATCCTTCCTTCAATTCTGACCGGTCTCCCTTGAAGTTGTGCAGAGAAGATCCACCAGGTGCATCATGGGATTAAAGGACATGTCATACTGTGACCGCCTCAGAGAGGCTCGAGCAGAGGAGACTGTGTGGGGACCTCATCCCGGTCTTCAAAATCCTCAAAGGCATCAATAAAGTGGACCCAGCTGAATTCTTTCCTCTTAAGGGTAAATCAGGTACTCGAGGACATCAGTGGAAATTAAGGGTAAGGACATTTAAGATGGAAGCCAGGAAGCACTTCCTTACACACAGAGTTGAGGGAATCTGGAACCAAATACCAAAGACATGGATTTAAAGCAGAAACCTTGACAACCTTCAAGAAGACTCTGGATGAGATATTGGGACAGCTTAGATATTAACTACACAAATGGACTCAGTGGACTGAATGGTCTCCTCTCATTTGACAACTTTATGTTCTTCTGTTCCCAGTTCCTGCCACTAAGAAGTACCCCACAGCATGATGCTGCCACAACCAGTTTTCACCATAGTGATTGTAATTAGGCAGCTGATGAGCAGTGCCAGATCTTCACCAGACATGACGCTTGGAGTTCTGTTCAAAGAGTTTAATTTCTGTCTCATCAGATTGAAGAATCTTTCTCCTCATGTTCCTCCCAGACTCCAAGTGGGTTGTCGTATGCTTTTTACTCAAGTGTGGCTTCCATCTAGCCAGTCTTTCATAAACACCTGAATGATGTACTGCTGCTTAGTTGCTTGACCTTCCAACTTGTTTCACTGATCTCAGTAGAAGCTCTGTTAGTGTGACCATTGGGGTCTTCATCATCTCCGTGACCATGGTTGCCCGGTTACTGATTTTTTTTCCAGATGGCCAAGTGTAGGAAAAGTCCTGGTGATTCCGTACTTTTTCAGTTTGACAATTCTTGCAGCCATGGTGCTCAAGAAATGGTCCAATCCCTTTGCTCTGATGCCTCAACACAAGCATGGAGGTGTACAGAGGGTTCCTTGATTGTCCTGATATACAGTGTGAATGGTGGGACCCTCTATCCACAGGTCCATGTGTCCCTTTCTAAATAACATTCAATCTATTCAGTTTGGACGTGGTCACACTTGAGAGAACCTGCCAATACTCAAGCAGCAGCATTCTGGACTAGTTGCTGGAGTCGTCTTGATGTCTGATCAATACTTTCTGCGGCTAGTAGGGGGCGTGTGGCAGCGCCACAATCCCCAGACATGACCTTACAGACACAAGTCCTGGGTGTATCTCCAGGTTAATTTATACAAATACCTCACAAAAGGCTTCTTGTAATTAAAAACACAGGCACGATTCTCTTCTATTCTTTTTTTTCTTTCTCCTTTCTTTTCTCCAAGTTTTGTCCTCCTCCACTTGACTCCAGCTCATCTGGCTGAGGTTGAGCAGCTTCTTTTATCTTGGACACTTGGACCTGATGGAGGCACTTCTGGGAGAAATGGAAGCCCCAAAACGTAGGGATCATGGATCCTTGCAGCACCCCTAGTTGGCAACCGCGGAACCTGAGAAGGCTGCCCCATGGGACTACAATTCCCAGCATGCCTTGTAGGTGAATTGTAGGACCTTCTAACCACAGGTCCACAAGTTCCTTTCTAAATGACATCCAATCTATTCAGTTCTAGAAACATCTAGTGGAGGATTAAAGCCACCTGGATAGACCGGAGCCCGTGTAAGTTGTTCTTCTTTTGGCTGCTCCTTTTAGGGGTTTGCATCAATGGATCATCTTCTTCCTTATCTTCCTGTCCTCGTCATCTTGCTTTGTCACACCCACCACCTTTATGTCCATTTTCACCACATCCATACACCTTCTCTTAGGCCTTCCTCTTCCCTGACAGCTCTACCCTTAGCACCCTTCTCCCTGTATACTCAGCATCTCTCCTTTGCACATGTCCAAACCAACACAATCTCCCCTCTCTGACTTTGTCTCCCAACCGTCCAACCTGAGCTGACCCTCAAATGTCCTCATTTCTAATCCTGTCCATCCTCGTCACACCCAATGCAAATCTTAGCATCTTTAACTCTGCCATCTCCAGCTCTGTCTCCTGATTTCTGGTCAGTGCCTCTGTCTCCAGCCCATATAACATACAGTGGTGTGAAAAACTATTTGCCTCCTTCCTGATTTCTTATTCTTTTGCATGTTTGTCACACAAAATGTTTCTGATCATCAAACACATTTAAACATTAGTCAGTGTAGGTTTGGATTTTTTTTTCTCCCTAAATAATAAAAACCATCATTTAAAAACTGCATTTTGTGTTTACTTGTGTTATATTTTACTAATGGTTAAATGTGTTTGATGATCAGAAACATTTTGTGTGACAAACATGCAAAAGAATAAGAAATCAGGAAGGGGGCAAATCGTTTTTCACACCACTGTAGCTGGTCTCTCTACCGTCCTGTAGACCTTCCATTTCACTCTTGCTGATACCCGTCTGTGACAAATCACTCCTGACACTCTTCTCCATCGGCTCCACCCTGCCTGCACTCTCTTCTTCACTTCTCTTTCATAATCCCCATTACTCTGTACTGTTGATCCCCAGTATTTAAACTCATCCACCTTCGCCAACTCTACTCCCAGCATCCTCATCATTTCACTGACCTCCCTCTCATTTACACACATGTATTCTGCCTTGTTGGTCCTACTGACCTTCATTCCTTCCTTCTCTAGAGCATATCTCCACCTTTCCCTACTCTCACTACAGATCACAATGTCATCAGCAAACATCACAGTTCCTGGTGACTCCTGTCTAATCTCGTCTGTCAGCCTGTCCATTACCATTGCCAATAAGAAAGGGCTCAGAGCCGATCCCCGATGTAATCCCACCACCGTCGCTCCTACCGCAGACCTCACCACGGTCACACTTCTCTCGTACATATCCTGTTACTGAGTGCAGGTTGACAGGCAAAAATAGCAAATGTGTTGTTTCAAATGAAATCTGGAGCACAATAAAGTGAAGGGGTCTGAAGACTTTCTGAATCCACTGTATGTACCCATAATGCATTCTGTTTTTCTGGTATGTGACTTTTCCAGTGATGTCAATCAATGCTCGTTTTATCCTTTGATATGTGGGCCCTTTGTCCAATGTCTGTCCGGTCAAATGGTTTCTTCTTGTCAGATTTATTTTTATTATCATGCCAAGTTTAGCCTTTCATGTGTGTGCGGCGTTCATCTTGTTTTACTTCTGCTTTGACTCTTCTATTTAAATTATTTAGTGTCATTCACACCATGCGTCAACTACATCAGTGATGTCTCCATAACCAAAATGACAAGCAGATATTCCATTGCCTGTATAATTTTGCAGTCATGGGAGAATACGTTGGTTCTTTAATCCGAAAATGACTCCATACACCAGAAATGCTCGCAATTAAAATAACAGCTTATGTTTTCCTAAGAAGTATTTTAAATCGCAGGATTGGAAGCCTCAGGAATTAAATCGCAGTGAATGGATCTTTATCCAAAGTTCAGGAATAACACGGCCATGTGAGACCTTTCATAGTGCTCATTCAAGATAGTGGACACGTGCTGATTGTCCGCAGGTTGCTTCCAGTCTTTTCAAAACTTGTCTTTTAAGGACCTTTATCACAAAATGCCAGATGTTAAGAATACTCAATGAAAAGGTGGAAAAGCAGCAATAGGACATTAACAAAGCACAATTTTCATGAAACAAATGTCTTTTAACGCAGTCCTTTGTTTATTTTGAGTATAAACGTAGTCCATATTTCATACAGTGCCCTGCATAATGTCTGGGACAAAGACCCATTTCTCCTTGATTTGCCACCCTGCTCCACTGTTTAAAATTACAAATCAAACAATTCAGACTTGTGATTAAAGTGCACATTGCAGACTTTCATTTAAGGGGATTTGTAGACATTTTGGTCACATAACACTTTGTCTACACGGTCCCCCCATTTCAGGGTACCATAACGGCAGGTCTGTTAAAGCCGTTGTCATATTTAGGACGTTGTCACATGTCCCTCACATGCAATGACTGCTTGAAGTCTGAGATTTACCAACATCACCAGGTGCTGAGGGTCTTCTCTGGGGATGCTCTGTCAAGCCTCTCATGCAGCCATCTTTAGCTCCTGCTTGTTTTGGGGGTCTTGACCCCTTCAGTTTTCTCTTCAGCATATGGAAGGCCGGCTCGAGTGGATTTCAATCGGGTGACTGCCTTGGCCATTCCAGAGTTTTTCATTTTTTATCTTTGATAAACTCCTGTGTGTCCTCAGTAGTGTGTTTGGCTCTTTATCCTGGTGAAGGATGAAATGCCAGCATTGATTTTTAGATGCCTTTACTGGAACTTGAGCAGATCAGGGGCCTCATGTATAAACGGTGCGTACGCACAAAAATGTTGCGTATGAACATTTCTACGCTCAAATCAAAATTGGTGTAAAGCCACGCACATTTTCACGGTAGCTCCAACCCTGGCGTGTGCAAGTTCTCTGCACGGTTTTGCAAAGTGGTGGAACCCAGTGTCATAGCAGTGCTACTGTTCCAGTGGTTTCCCTTTCTTTTTTAGATCCACATCCCTGACGCGGCTTTATCATATACAATGAAACTAACTGCATATTGTTTATTAGTTTAAGGCATCTGATTATAATTAACCTGTAACAATATAATGGTCCACAGAATGGCCAAACTATTCCAAATACCATAGCTGATTTAGCGTTGCTACTCTCACTGCACCTTCTTCTTCTTCTTTCAGCTCCTCCCGTTAGAGGTTGCCACAGCGGATCATCTTTTTCCATATTACTCTCACTGCACCACTCGGAGTATTTATATCACTGTATCGGAGTGTGAATCACAGCTGTACAGCAGCTAATCTGAAAGAGAATTATCGGTATACAGTATCAAGCACACGCTACCTCAGCCATGCTGTCTATTGAACTGCTCTCACTCGAGAAACGCTTCAGAGCCTTTCCTGTACGGACCTTGTGGTTCAGAAACAGTTTCATCCCAAGAACTTTAAACGCACTCAATCAGTCCATCAAGTGCTCCTTGTAGAACTGTTAGTACTTACAAGTACAATCGCCTCACTGTAAACTTGCGATACAGTTATAATATTGCACAACCTGCGCCACTTTATAAAGCGTGTATTTACATATGATGACGATATCATTTTTAAGATGAATTGCAGCAAAATGTTTATTATATAATACAGATAAAATGTTAACATCATTTAAATAATCTATTTTGTTAATAATTAAACATGTGAGAACAGGATGGACAGCGCTCGTGACAAGCTGGCGCCCTATTCACGGATTGTTCCTGCCTCGCGCTGTATATTTGCTGAGGCTGGCGCAACACTGGAAGGATAGATGGATAGAATAATTAAATACATACTATGAAGATATTTCAATGTTCCTTAAAAGTTTTGAGGAATCAACGTTCTAAACTTACAGATGGCTTACCGTCTATTACACAGCTGATTGTATGGCGATTGGGTATTTGGAGAAAGAAAAGCAAGGACTGGAATTGGAGGTTAGTACGTTTGAAAGAGACAGTACTGCTGCAATAAAATATTTCGCACATGGCACAGCAGGCATCTTGCGTGAGACATGAACAATCACTGCGCCACTGTGTTCCTATTTTTAATAATATGCTTTAACTCTTATCATCATGAAAATGATATCAAGTATACGTCTCAGTATTTAAAGTATTTGGAGAGCTGTAATATCACGAATGTAATGGATTCTGTGTCCTGTCGGAGGAAGAGAAAGCCTGTTTAAAAAGCACGTAGTGATTCACACACACTGAGCACATAGAAGATCAAATACAAAACAAAGCATTCAACGTGCTACTTTAGTTATGATGGGATTTGAGAAACTAGTAAATTAAACAATTTTAAGATGAAGTTTATGATGTTCTACTTTAATGACAAAATAAACTACATGATAAAGTGGACATTTTGAGACTGTGTCCCTATTTGTTTTTTTCTCTGTACCCTAATAAGCTTTCATATGACACTCAGACAGTAGGCTACGACTCGCCTTTTCACAGCGACTTTGATATCTGACAACTTCTTTTTTTATTTCAGGCACTGTGCGATTTTGTGAACTTGAGCTTTCGAGTTTCTCCTACATGCTATGTCACTCGATCAACTTCCTTATGTCGTTTATATCACTGTTTAAACCAACAAATAGTATGTTTTTCCTTTGCCTCCACTTGGTATTCGCTGAAATTCGTCTATTTTCCCCCGTGCTTTTCCCATCGCCTTTTCACAGAACAGTGAGCTTAAGGGCTATTTATATTGATTTGCATATTCAAAGAGGCGTAATTCTGGGAGGAGTTGGGGCGGACAGCAGACGTGTGCATGTGCGTTACTTTTCACACTGACTGGGATTTATTTAGCGGAAGAACAAGGAAGTTGGCTTTCACAAAGATTTATGCATCTGGATTTTTTTGTGCGTACACACATTTCCACTTTTGTGCCTACGCCATGTTTTAGTGTGAATTCTACGCATGGCGTTACGCATGAGGCCCCAGATGTTTCTACACACCTCCAGAATTCATTGTGCCATCAGCAGTTCCATCATCAATGAAGAGAAGTGTGCCAGGACCTGTTGTAGCCATACATGCCCAAGACATGTTTTTACTGCTGTCCTGTAGTGATGGGATTAAAGTTTCATTTGTGTATTTTAGCATCTTCTTGTTCGATAAGTAACGTGATACTTATGAGTGACACACTCCACGTTTGCCTCATGTTTCATTTATTCATTAACACACACTGACAGTTTCCGTAGTCTGCCCTTTGCTCAGGGGGTGTTGAAGTAAGAATGAAGGTGAAGGAATGTAAATCCATATTGAATCAATACAAAGATTTGTCACTGGGCTGACATTACTAACCTGTATTTCATCCACTACTGTTCTGCAGGTGGACCTGTGTCACGTTTGTAATCATGAAACCTTGCATTTCTAGTGATTTCCAAACATCATTCTGAGTATAAATGCAGTGAAATTTGCAAGCTTGTGAGAGTTAAGTGATAGCTGGCATTAGGTGCCAGAGTGTGCTGTCATCGGAGAGACAACGGATACATAGCTCACACGTTTATTACCTGCAGGAATTCCTAGTGAAGGGCTACATAGATCTGCCAGATGATCGATGACTTGGCTTTCACATCATTTATTATGACTGGGAAAATCATTTAGAGAGTCACGGATCCATCACCGACTGTCCTCTATAAAGACATTTTAGGAGGCACAGAGCTGAGCTTTATACCAGAATCTGAAAATAAGAAAATGGTGGATTTCTCTTTCCGGCCTCTTTCAGAGGGTTTGTTGGTGTTACATTTGCACTATGGAGGCTGCCGTCCTTCTGATATGCTGCTGTGACTCTGTAAATGAAACAAGCGCCTTAGGCAGCACCCATCACATAAAATGGCAGCATATATTTTTATATATATACTGTATATATATAAAATGCTCAAAAAAATGAAAGGAACCCTTTTGAATCCGAGTATAGCATCAAGTCAATAAAACTTTAAGGCTATTGATCTGGTCAGTGAAGTAGCAGAGGGGCTTGTTCATCACTTTCAGCTGCTCTGGTGCACTAGAGGGGGGGCAACAATGAGATGACCCCCAAAACAGGAATGAATGGTTTAACAGTTGGAGGGAGGCCACTAACATTTTTCCCCAACTCGTCTTCATTTGGCTACAGTCAGTGTTACTACTGGTAGCATGAGGCCATACCTGGACCCTAAAGACCTGGCACAGGTAGTCCAACTTCTCCAGGATGGCACATCAATACGTGTCATTGCCAGAAGGTTTCCTGTGTCTCCCAGAACAGTCTCAAGGGCATGGAGGAGATTCCAGGAGACAGGTAGGCAGTTCCTCTAGGAGAGCTGGACAGGGCACTTCGTAGAAGGTCCTTAACCCATCAGCAGGATCCTCCGGTATCTGCTCCTTTGGCCAAGGAGGACCAGGATGAGCACTGCCAGAGCCTACAAAATTACCTCTAGCAGGCAGGCAGAACACTGGTGTGAATGTTTCTGAGCAAACAATTGGAAACAGACTTCATGAGGGTGGCCTGAGGGTCTGACGTCCTCTATTGGACACCATGGAGCTCGATTGACATTTGCCATAGAATTCCAGCATCGGCAGGTCCACCACTAGCTCCCTGTGCTTTACACAGATGACAGCAGGTTCACCCTGAGCACATGTGAAAGACATGAAAGGGTCTGGAGAAGCCGTGGAGAACGTTCTGCTGCCTGTAACATCGTTCAGCATGACTGATTTGGTGGTGGGTCAGGGATGGTCTCTCTGGGGGATGGGTATATCCATGGAGGGACTCACAGACCTCTACAGACTAGACAACGGCACCTTGAATGCCATTGGGTATCGGGATGAAATCCTTGGACCCATTGTCAGACCCTATGCTGGTGTAGTGGGTCCTAGGTTCCTCCTGGTACACAACAATGCCCGGCCTGATGTGGCGAGAGTATGAAGGAATTCATACCATTGACTGCCCCTCCCCCCACGCTCACTCGCCTGACCTCAATCCAATAAAACACTTCTGGGTGGGATGTTGTGTTTCGGTCCAGCTGATGCCTCCGACTGTCCTTGGAGCTCAGTGATGCACTGGTCCAGATCTGGCAGGAGATCCACCAGGACACCAGCCATCAAGGACATTATCAGGAATGGGAGGGGGGGTGTGGGGGTATACAGACTACTGAGTGCGATTAGGAGTTCGCCTGCCTGCCTGCCACATCATTTTTTCCCTTTGATTTTCGGGGTGTCTTTGAATTCAGCCCTCTGTAGGTTCATCATTTTCATTTCCATCAAATGATACATACATATATATATTTACACACTAGGAGATTACCCAGTGGCATTCGAGTTGAATGTGTATTTGCGCCAGAAATAAGACAACAACGGTTCAGGTGGATGGCTTAAAAGTGTTAATTTCACTTTACCGTCTGAACAACTCATCCCACGTGATTCAAATTTAAACTTAAGTGCTTGGCTGTACTCACACACAATGTCCATTTCTCCTATTGTAACTTTGGGATGTAGGCAATAATCTTTTTCAATGATTCAATAATTGAATCCCTCCATATACAGACCCTAACACCTGTGTGACGTGGTAGCCTGTGAATACTGCATCCGTCGAATTCGATTCTGTTCAGCACGTTGTTCGGGTGTTTATGAGGCCCTCAACTGTGATTGTCGTATACGTTGATCAGCGAGCCTTCTCTCTCGATCTGCTTCTGTCCCACTTTCTCTGTGTAACCTGACTCTTGTGTTCATATGTAATTTCCATTTCAAACTCAAAAAGAATTTTAAATATATATATACTTGGGGACCCCGTGATCTGTAGTATTTTCCATTAAAATGGAAGTGGTGTTTTGACAAAGTGATATTAGATGCATTATGTCCGCAGTCTCAAACTCCAGTCCTGGAGGTGGCCCAATGGCTGCAGGTTTTCGTAATGAGTGACCTGTTTTTTCTGCTAATTAACTTCTTTTGAATTCATTTTTAATTGACTTGCTCTTGAAGACTCTGACCCCGTAATTGTTTCTTTTTCCTTAATTAGCAGCCAAACAAAAATGAGATACAAAATGAGCCAAAAACGACAGGTGTCCATCATACAATATCTGAAAATAAAGAAAGGTGAAGGTCTGAGGAATGCTCATCTGCTCAGGTCCACAAAATGTTTTAACAGAACTCTTAGAAAAGAGAAAATCAACAATTTCAGAAATGTCTGCTATTACACAATGAAAGCAGCAACAAGCCATGGAATTGAAGATCGGGTTTAATTAATAACAAGAATTAGCGCCTCATTAAGCAACTGGCTGGAGTGAAATTGGTTGGAGTTTGAGGCCCTGACTTAGTTTGTCTTCTGTTGGCTCGGCTCACTTCACATTTAATTTCCGATTAAGGAATGAAAGGAAGCAATTCAGAGGAGCAAGAAACGGGCAGCGATCGCTCCCCTCCGTTCCATCCAGCCTGTGTCCAGTCCAGTCAGGAGCAGTAGCTGCAGCGGCGTGGTGGCCGGGCAGTGAACTGCCCCATCAAGCCTCCGTCCTGCACACAAGTGATAGACTATGGACCACGGGTCACTGCTTGCCGCTGGGAGTAGCCCGAATGACACTAAACTACACTACGCGAGCGGCAAAATCGCCCCCCTCCAGCCTCCGTCCGGCCACCTCTTGCAGTGTCCCCAGGCCAAAGATGACAGAGCGGCAGTTTCTGAGGCGCATGCGTCGTAGCTGCGGCTCCGTTCGTAAGTCGTAGGTCGGATGTCCATAACCTGGGGACTACCTGTACTATTCATTAACAGGTGCAATAACAATAATGCTGCTGTACTTTGAGCAATAATCATTTGCTCTGGTTATTTGATGACTTAACACTGTATACGACATATTTGGAATTATTTGACTTTTCTTTAAATGCACCATGGGACTGTCACAAAAAGTAATTTCGTTGTATTACACAATGCCAATAATGTGCTTGAACTTAAACTTGAATTGATCGTGTGGATCATGGGCTGACATTCTGCCCTCTCATGTGCAGGCAACAGAATTAATATTATAAGAAAAGCGTGCAACAGAACACATGTCGACTGTTCCGATGGTGACCGTCTCCAAACATGTCACACGATGGACGTGTACTAAATCTGAGTGAACTCTCTACAGGTGTTTCCTACTGCATTTATGTTGACAGTTGGTACTTACTGGTTCTGTTACACGTAATAACAGTTTTTCATGTTGTTAGAAATTCACATTTTTTTGATTTGTTTTTTCCACAGTTAAATGTAACGCTAACGTGGTGAAATAAAAATGAACGGCAGCAAAGTGACCTGTGATCGTGTGTTTACAGTTGAATCGATCACAAAACAAAGTGGCAAGAAAAAGAAGAGCAGCAACATCTGCTGAGCGTGAGGTGTGACTACCAGGGTCATTGATGAACCCCAAACCTCAGACACAAGTTACCAGTATAAGTAAAAGGTTTATTAACAATAATACAGTAAATTACAGAAAGGCATCAGGAGTGGTATAAATGCAAGCACATTTCTCTCTCTCTCTGTTTTTATCTTCTCCTCCATACTTTCCAGGCGTGCTTTGTTCATCCTCCACAACCGACTGACTCCAACTCACCTGGGTGAGATCAAGCAGCTTCTTTTATGTTGGTCCAGGATCCGTCGGAAGTCCTGGAAAGAAGGAATTACTAATCCAGGTGGCACCCATGGAACTAGACAAGCCGGCCCCTACAGGGCTTCAATACCCGGTGTGCCTTCCGGATGTCCGCACAGGTAGTGATGCCCAAGGAGGCCACCACCTAGTGTGTGCGTTTCATCTAGTCCGGCCAGGTTGTCTCCCCTTGTCCTTCCGCCCCACTAGCTTCCCAGCTGGATATTGTTCCTTGGTCCAACTCTGCCCGGATGCCAAGGTGTACCCACTGCCATACTGGCATCTTCTACCTGTCTCTTGGTTGAGGTAGGGTGATCTTTGCCCAGTTTCTTGTGCCTTTGAAGTGCTGGCCTTCAGGTAAGGAACCTTGCCATATCTTGGCCAGGGTGCTCTTCATCCATCACACAGGCAAATGACAGAAAATGATGAAGATTGATAAAGAATACGGTGACACAATGCAGAACCAATTTAACAAGCAAGATGTCATCCTGAATATGCAGCAGTTGGTGAATGTGATAGCTCAATTGGGCTTGCAAGATGCATTCGGTATCCTAGAATTTAAGAACGATGAGAAAGAGAAATGCACGATGCAAGGCCATGAGAACATCCACCCATTGGTAAGCCTTGAATTTTACATTCCTGTGTCCGTGTTTCTTTGAAGACCACTTCTAAACATAAGTCATTGAACACGGAAACATCAAGAGTAATGAATTCAAATGCACAAAAGAAACACAATTAGAAAGAAAATGGGAACCAGTCCTGGCTCTGACACACAGAAGCACATTAGCTGGGTGCCGGGCAGGAGGGTTTGAAAACTAACTGGAAGCCAGTGAAGGGAAGCCAAAATCGGGATAACGTGCTCATGTTTTCTCGTACCAGTTAAAAATCGAGCAGCAGCATTTTGCACCAGCTGTAGGCGATCAATGGAGGTCTGGCTAATTCTAGAAAGAAGCACATTGCAGTAATCTAGGCGAGATGTTATTAAAGCAGGTATCCCTGTTTCAAGGTTGCATTTAGACAAAACAGGCCTGATTTTTGACAGCCGCCTCACCTGGAAAAAGCAGGATCTCACCACTGCGTTCACATGGCTATCAAGTTTTAAAGTGGAATCCGTTTTTACACCTAAATTAGTGATCATGGATTTCTCAAATTGAGCCACAGTGGAAAGGTCGATGGGGGTGCCGCTGGTGCCATTGGGTCTAAACAGCACGACTTCTGTCTTGTTCTCATTATAATTTAGAAAATGTAATGCCATCCAACTCCTGATGTCAATAAGGCAATCAAGCAGGGACTGGACAGAACATGGACCTTGTGTTGTGTTACTAGGCCTCACATGTCAGTAAGTGAGTGTATTGGATCAACGCCTTGTCCAGAACGGTGTCACACCTTGCATTCAGATAGGCATCGAGCCCCCAGAAAGCACTTTCAGATTGTTATTATGTGTTTTGTATGAAGTGTTGCGTTTAACCCTTTCGGCCCTCACATCCTATTATTAGTACATACAGTATACAGTACGCGTATGCAGCTGTTTTTGTAAAGCACAGGTATGTGGGCAGCCATTGGAACCGGGCATGCTGCTATTAGCGCAGACTGGAGAGACTGGCATACAGTCCGCGAAACACAGAAGTGAAAAAGGTAGGACTGAAGTATTTGGCAGCAATCTTTATATATAATGTGTTACCGCGGCTGTCCGTTTGTCTGTCCAGAATATTAAATCACCTGTAGCTCGCAAACCGTTTGACCTGTTGACCTGAAATTTGGTACACACATACTACGTGATGTCCGCTGTCCACTTTCGGAGTGATGATTTTCATTACTTTTTATTTTTATTTTATTTTATTGTAGAATCGACTCTCAGCTGCGGCCAGCAGGGTGGTCGTTCAGCACACGCGTACGGGCGCCGTTCTCATCCCTACCACCTACACCATCACTTCCCCTACCTCTTCATATTTTAAATCATTCTTGCAGTTTGAAGACTTAAGTGTCAGCTTAAGTGAAAAATAAAAAAAAAAACGTACTAAGTAATTGCAACACAAACACTGACTTAATCAGTTTTAACGTGAAAAGATGCCGACGGAAGAAGAGAAGAAGCGGGCCACTGGGGTGAAGAAAAGAAGAGCTGCTCAGGAACAAGCAAGCGCATCAGCCTCTGAGCAAATGAATGATAAACGTACAGAGAAAGAGAACTATAAGTCGAGTGTATTCACTGCAAGTTATCGTTATAGCAGTGCCCCGATACTGGCTGATGAATAATAATCCATCCATTGTCCAACTTGCTATATCCTAACTACAGGGTCACGGGGATCTTCTGGAGCCAATCCCAGCCAACACAGGGTGCAAGGCAGGAAACAAACCCCGGGCAGGGCGCCAGCCCACCGCAGATGAATAATAATGATATTTTTTTTTTGTTTCATTTTTGAGCTTCCTAGACACCCCAAAGGTAGAATATCTCAAAAAACTATTTTTCCCATAAAAACAGAAAATCCAGGGCCCAAAGGGTTAAAATCTCAACAATTGCACAGTAAATCATTTTTTTTTTTTATAAATATCTGTCTATAAATTGTGAAGGATAGGGGGCGCCAGAAAGCCCCAAGCCTCAAACACAAATACACAAAGACAGTCACAGGTTCAAGTAAGGGGTGTTTTATTACACATTATCTCAGCATTAAGCACAAAAAATAAGTTGTTGTCTGTTCTCTAATTCTGCTCTCCTCTCTCCACCGCACTGCCTTCCTCCAGTTGAGTTTTGCCTTCCTTCCTCCCAGGTCTGACTTGCCTGGACAAGGGAGTGCAGTTCCTTTTTATTGAGGACCCCAGAGTACTTCCAGTGCTAGGGATGTTGCCCGCTGGAAGCACTTCCAGGTCACACGGAATTCCTACATAGTAGGGAGAACATCACCCTGCAGCGCCATCTTGTGGCACCCACGGACCCCAGCAGGGTTGCACTGCTGGACTGCAATTCCTGTCGTTTCTTGAATGGGCGCCAGTATCGAGAGCTGCTGCCATCTAGTGACTGGGGTGTAATAAACCCATCCCCGAGACAGTTGTTCCCTGTCCTTCACTTTCATCTTGGCCAGGGAAGGTATTACAACTATATTCTAATCGGGACACCTGTGCATTTGTCTGGGGCTTCCCAGGTGGTAAGGAATTTCCTGCTCACGGTGTCCATCAATCCACCCGAGAGATCACTTTTGGGTCAGGCACTTTTCTCTCCTTTGGCCGAGAGGCCTGTTTGTCTTGTAGGAGCCTTCCGTCCGGGTAAGAAACCATCTTCCTCTTCTAGTCAGGATGCCCATCCATTCCATGTGGCACTTACTCTATCTATCTATCTATGTAATCCTGTCAACTACGCTATCTATCTATCTATCTATCTATCTATCTATCTATCTATCTATCTATCTATCTATCTATCTATCTATCTATCTATCTATCTATCTATCTATCTATCTATCTATCTATCTATCTATCTATCTATCTATCTGTCACATTCAAATGCAATGCATTCTGGAGGACTCATTCTCCAAAATGAGCATAAGTCGCAAACAACAGGAGGGATTTTTCACCCATAATAATTTTTCATTTTCTCATGCAGTCTGACCTCGAAAAGTCCAATGTGTGCAAAATGTGCCATTAATGATGCTTCTTTAATATATAAATTAGGAAGTACCTTCCTCCTCTGGCCTTGTTTTTTAGCCCCTGGGACTTGGAAATGAATGAAACATTCATGCCTCGCGGTGTTAAGCAGCCCAGAAGGATATTAGAGCAGCAGGCCCAATAAATTGAGCGCTGTCAGCATTTCGCATCAGGGACCTCATTTTTTTTTTTTTTTTTTTTTCAGTCCCCAGAGACCTCTTCACAGCCTCTTGTTGCAAAGCCGAATTGTAAATCTTTTGCCGGAGAGTTCACTTCCTGTAGCTGGAAGCCTGCACATGCCCTTTGGCTGTCTGCAGCATGGGGCGGCTTGGTTTGGCAGCACTCATTAATCTCACCGTTTTTGCACTGCAGAAGGGCCAGCTAGTGTGCCGTGTCTCTTGGATGGCTCCCGTCTTCTTGCCTTTGCCATATAATCAGCTCTCAGTCGGCTCTCCGATATTCTTATTTAATTATCTGATTCTAGAGCATCAGTAAAGAGTTGCTCAGTTTGGATCAGGAGGACTTTGCACTGCCTTGTGTGCCTGTCCTGTCCCTTTACCAAGTTTCTGTGGATCGTCTGGGCAACGTTAGCCGAAGCTAAACCACACCAAGATATCGTGTCGTCATCACCTGCCCGCCAGTCAGACAGCTGAGATCTTCAGACGTGGGCACTCTGATGACTTAGCATACGTTTAGTTATGTATTGTATATGGCTTCTGTTCTCTCGTGAAGCTCCGTCCTTGGGCACATTCACCTCTGTGGTCTTCACTTAGTCACCTAGGCCTGGAGCTTGATTCTCTACGTTAAGATGGCCATAATGATTTGGAGTCTCACACTGTCCCCTCATATCATAACTTGAGAAAAATAAAGCCGATCCATCAGAATTCATTTTAATTCACTTGGGAGTCACATACACGAGGGATGGTGTAGATTGGCGAAATTCACCAAAGAGTTTTCCACACTATATATAATGTGTTTGCCTGTGGTCCTCTTCGCCGAATATTTCCTTGCAAATTTGCTCTGCGGCCATCTTAGTTGAACAATTTTATTCCCCAACAACACCCCACGATGCTTTATGAAGGCCAGCTGCACATCACGGAGCTGTATCAGCCATGTGTAGAAGTTTTTACATATGCCAGCTGCAAGATTGTTGCAGGGTCGTAGGCACACAGGACAGCCATGCCACCTGCACTTCAGAGGAATTCATCTACCTGAAGCTAAGCACGTTCAGGCCCGGCCAGTACATGGAAAGGAGACCATCTAGGAAACTCTTGTTCCTACTGGAAGAGGTGTTGGTAAGGCCAGCAGGAGGCGCTTACCCAGTGGTCTGAATGTGGATCCCCATGCCCTGTGCAGGGAGGGGGTGGGTTATGGTGCCGCAAAAAATGGTGCCAACCTTTGCATGAGACACAAAACCTGAGGTCCTGACTGTCTATGGTGATTAAAGATCCCTGGGCATCCTTCATAAAGAGTAGGGTGTATCCCGATGTCCATGCTGAACTGCCCACCATGGCCCAGTCTTTTTGGCCCCCTAATCATCCCCTGCCTCTACTTGGCTCTTTCTCTCACAACTTTACCACCTAACAGTTGAGCGTATTGGTGTATAAATGGCTGCCGTCACATCGTCCAGGTGGGTGCTGCACATTAGTGGTGGTTGAAGTGGCTCCTCGCTCACTGAAGTGCTTTGAGTAGTGAGAAGAGTGCTATATAAATGTAAAGAATTATTATTATTATTATTATTATGTAAGAAAAAAAAGCGGTTTCAGCTAATGAGATGCGCCAAAAGTACAACCCGTCTGTAAGAGCCATTTTCCTAGTTCTGTAAGATTCATGAATATTTTACTAGATGACAATCCATAATCTATTGGAGGTTCCTAAAACCCCCATAAGTAGAATTGCATTGGTATATTCTTGCCATTTCTACCACTTTTGAGTAAACATTATTCTTCAGTTAGCGACCAGCCTTGCCACGTGTAAGGCGTAGAAGGTGGCAACAACAACAACATTTATTTCTATAGCACATTTCCATACAAAAAAGTAGCTCAAAGTGCTTTACATAATGAAGAATAGAAAAATAAAAGACACTATAAGAAATTAAAATAAGACAACAAAATAAAATCTGCAGGGGGTCCGAGGCCACAAGACCAGCCAGTCCCCTCTGGGCATTCTACCTAACATAAATGAAATAGTCCACTTTGTAGTTAGTAGTTTGTAGTTTAACGCTCTTGATGATGATGGTCATGCAGACTTATAAGGTTTTAAACCGTGCCTGCGGGCTTACGGGCCTTTTGAGCGAGTAAAACAACTCTAAGAAAACAGTGCTTATTTAAGTACTGTACCGTACGCTTAAGGCGTACAGTAGAAAAAATTATGAACCTTTAAGTATACAAAGAAAAAGTAAAGAACTTTTAAGAACAGAAATAACTAAAGTTTCTCAAGAAAAGCTAAGTTTATAGAAGATACATTTTGCCTTCTTTTTGCCTTTTATTCTACGTGTGTAACTATATTTCCTTTATTCTTGTGTGGATTATTTGCTTTTAACTTTCACTAAATATTTTTAAAACAAACTTTTGGACTGAGACATTTCTTTCGGCACACGTTTTACCCGTGCTTGATCTTGCCCTACATTTCGGCGGCTACACCGTCCATAGAAACGTTTCACAGTCCTGTGCGATTATTTTTCTCCGTCTCTAACCGTGCTTGTTTCTTCCATTCCTGTTAGTTTCAACCCTAAGGTCTCTTCCATTGCTGCTTGTGGGTCTTCAATGAACTTAAAAAGGTAAAAATGAGCTCCAATGCCTCATAGGTTGATCCCATATTCGTTTGGGTAAAACCAAAATAAATAAATAAATGAACTTGCCGTGTTAGGAGTACTGCCAGCAGATATCATCTAACATTGATCCCTGTGGCCTGGCAGCGCAGCACCGCATGGCTAATTTATGCATTCAGATTAGCCGTGTGCCCAGCAACAATAAAAACACCGGACACGGCGTAAATTAATAAAAAACAACAACAACATTTATTACAATTTACAAGCCGCTTCTTCTTGATGGACGACAAAAAGCGCAAAGCATCTGCACAGATTCATGGGAAAGAAAAACGATGTTCCCTCTGTGCCCAAGGCCATGACTTCTAACAGTGGAACGAGTCACTCTGTGCTCTATTTGACGTGCTTATTGCTAATTGGGGGCCATTTATTGTATTTTGGTTGTGGTATTTGTTCTGTCTTTGTCTTTTTTTTTTTTTTTTTTTTTTTTCCCTCAAGTCACAGTGGTTGGCACTGTTGCCTTACAGCTCAGATCACATATTTGACTATGATTGTTGGTCCAGCATAGCTGGCAGGCTTTTCCCTACTCTCAGGGAAGCTTAATATTTATCATTAATATATGTAACATGTTAAAGGGGAAGTGCCTGCAACACCGGAAACATAAACTCCAGTGAGCGTGTATGGTGGAGAAAATAAGCTACCAGGGCTGGCGAGGCTGTAAGAAACACCAGCCTCACCTGGGCACTGTGATAGTGCGATTAACTCAAAGAAAAATCTGAGAAGACTTGATGTTGCAGGTATTGTTGTAGTGGCGGTGTCCTTCCAAGTTGCCGACTATAGAGTACTTAGGCCTGATGGTAATGATTGGGGTTCCAGGAAGAGAACGCAAATAAAACAATCTTCAGTGCCCTCTATATTGTTTGGCACACAGACCCATTCTCCTTGATTTGCCCCTCTGCTCCACAGTTTAAAATGACAAATAAAACAATTCAGACTTTGGGATTAAAGTGCACATTGCAGACGTTCATTGAAGGGGATTTGAACACATTTCAGTCTCTCTACGGTCCCCCCTTTTCATGGCAGGTTTATTGAAGCCGTTGTCATATTTAGTTCTTTGTCCGCTTATCCCTCACATGAAGTGACTGCTTGACATCTGCGATTCACAGACATCATCCGAGGGTCTTCTCTCGTGATGCTCTGCCAAGCCTCTCATGCAGCCATCTTCAGGTCCTGCTTGTTTTGGGGGGCTTGTCCCCTTCAGTTTTCTCTTCAGCATATGGAAGGCCTGCTAAAGTAGATTTCAATCAGGTGACTGGCTTGTCCATTCTGAAATTTTCCCTTCTTTTAGTTTAGATAAACTCCTGTGTCCTCAGCAGTGTGTTTGGAGGACTGTACTGGAGCTCGAGCTGATCAGATGTTTCTACACACTTCAGAATACATTGTGCTGTCAGCAGGTCCATCATCAATGAAGAGAAGTGTGCCAGGATCTTAGGCAGCCATACATAGCCAAGCCATAACACCTCTAGTGTCGCCATGTTTAACAGATGAGGTAGTCTGCTTTGGATCTCGGACAGTTCCTTCTTGTCTCCATATTTTGCTCTCGCCATCACTCTGATGAGGTTCATCTTCATCTCGTTTGCCTACAAGACCTTTTCCCAGAATTCTGCAGGCTCTTTGAAGTCCTTTCTGGCCATCCTGTGCTTGTGGTGTTCACCTTGCAGTGTGTTTTTGTTCAAGGAGTCTCCTGCTGATAGTTGTCTCTGACACGTTCACATCGGCCCCCCTGAAGACTGTTTCTGGTCTGTCAGACAGGCACTGGGGGCTTTTTCTTTACCACAATGAGGATTCTTCTGTCATCAGCAGTGGAGGTCTTCCTTGGCCTAGCACCCCCTTTGTGATTTCTGAACCCACCAGTGTGTCCCTCCTTCTTCATGATATTCCAGATGATTTTGGTCATCCTAAGGTGTCTGATGGTTTTATTCTAGTTTTTCAGCTTCATGATGGCTTCTTAGACTTTCATTGGCACAGCTATTTTGAACAATGGCAGCTATAGACTCTAAAGGGTAGAAGCTGGCCGAGATATCTTATGAAGCTATGAAACCCACCTGAGTGATCACAAACACCTGAGACACCAATTATCACAAATATCATGGTGTCCTGAATTGGGGGTCCTGTGTAGAAAAAATGTCATGTGATCCTATTAAATAAAAGTCTGCAATGTGCACTTTAATCACAATTTCTGAATTGCTTGATTTGTAATTTTAAAATGTGGAGCTGAGGGGTAGATCAAGGAGAGATGGGTCTTAGTCCCAGACACTACGAAGGGAGCTGCAAGAAAGACCAAGACAGGAGTGAGACGCCGACTAGCAGGCACGCCTAACTGAGTAATGAGCCGAGTGAAATGGATGAGAGGAATTCTGTCAGCTTCAGCGACCTGCCAGCAGATGGCAGCCTTGCACTCTTTATTTGAGATGGCAGCCATTGACTAGAAGCTGCTTTCTATAAATGGCTGAGTGTTTACAAGGATATCCTGCTTGAAGTCACCTTTTAAAATAAGTGTAACCCTGGTCTGGTACACTCCTAATTAGGACTCTTTGGAATTCTAAATTGATGGCTACGTGTCATGGTGCCTTCATTCTCCTGTAAGAAATGCATTGTGGAAATTACAGTGGCTTCTAGGGTTATGATTTCTTTAAAAAAACAGATTACAAAAATGATTGTATTTGGGCCGCATACATTTAACAGAAATGAGTTTTGTTCGGTCGGTGGGGTCAGTGGGTTGTTTCCTAATATGCACTTTAATACTGGCACTCTTACAATTTCTCCTCATTTTAAGATTAATGGAAGGCTGAGATGACCTGTAAAGCACCCACTTTAGCTGTCTGTCTGTTTTCCAAAGCTGTAGCTTCTAGTTTTTGTTTTTATATTCAATACTTGCTGTCCGCCCGTGTAGTAGTGAAACAGGACAAACTTTCAAAATCAATAAAAAAAAATGTAATAACTTGTATTAGGAAGAATTTCTATTGATAGGCTTTTGTATCTGAGGGTCTCTTGATATTTAGTATTTTTGGTTTGGCTACCAGGGGTGAGAATGTAGCTGGGATCTTTTTGCCAAAAATGTAAAAAGTTGGCAAGGTATCTCTGGCCAAGTGGAAGGTAGGTACACTCTGACGTCTAACATCGGCACTGTATCCGATCGTGTTCAGTTCTGACGGGAGAGCGTCGTCCACTCGGGGAGAAATTCACATGGCCGTGATATCTTTGTGCCAATCAGCAGCTACCCTCAAAAACGGGTCTCCAAATCCGGTCCTGGAGGACCACCGTGGCTGCAGGTTTTCATTCTAACCCTTTTCTTAATGAGTGACCTGTTTTTGCTGCTAATTAACTTCTTTCGAAATAATTGTAATTGACTTGCTCTTGAACACTCCGACCCCTTAATTGTTTATTTTTCCTTAATTAGCAGCCAAACAATAAGGAGATACAAAATGAGCCAAAACAACTGGGGTTCATCACACAATATCTGATAATAAAGAAAGGTGAAGGTCTCAGAGATGTTGATCTGCTCAGGTCCACAAAACATTAGACCAGAGCTCTTAGAAAGAGAAAATCAACAATTTTAGAAATGTCTGCTAATGCACAACTCGAGCAGCAACAAGCCACAGAATTAAAGAACGAGTTTAATTAACAACAAGAATTGGCGCCTCATTAAAAAACTGGTTGGAGTTTGAGGCTCTGACTTAGTTTGTCTTTTGTTGGCTAACTCACTTGACATTTCATTTCTGTTTGGCTGCCATTTAAGGAAAGAAATGAAGCAATTCAGAGGAACGAATTCTCATTCAGGGGAAAATTCTTAAAAAAGCTATTTAATTAAAATGAATTCACAAATAGTTAATTAGCACAAACAGGGCACTCATTTAAAAAAAGGGTTAGAATGAAAACCTGCAGTCATGGTGGTCGTCCAGGACCGGACTTGGCGACCCCTGGTCTACAACACATGTCGCTCTGATGTCTCTCTCAAAAATGTGAAACGTTACTACTTAACAATCTCAAGATGATAATGTCTGGTACAAACAGGCATCACTAGCTAAGTGGAGGCAAGGTGCGCTCCAACACATGGCGTGTGGTAGAGCTACTTGAACAGAGGCTGAAGCGTGAGTGAGCCTCCAGCCTCTCTCTCAGATTTGTGCAAATAAATCAATGCCGCAAGCAAAATATGATACTGAGTACAATGAGAGAAGTCGCAAAATCAACCGGATTGTTCAACCAAAATATAGAAAAAAAAATGATCTAAATCCATGAAGTAGTTCTCTCGTTCGCTAGCTTAGCAGAGGTAAGATACGGCCTGAGGCTGGCGCATGAGTGAGGAGGGCCTCAGCCTGCAGCCTCTCGCTCAGATTCATGCAAATAAATCGGTACCACAAGCAAACTCTAATACTTAGCACGATGAGAGGAGTTGCAGAATCAACCTTAACGTTGAAGCAAATTAAAGAAAAAAACTCTGTTAAGTAGTTCTCTTTTGAAAAACAGACAGACAGATGTTGGATTTTTTATTTATATATTGTCAAGGACCGAGGAGACAGCAATAAGGGTTGGGGTTTCCGGCCCCGTATATTGTACAGAACTTTCGCAAAACAAAAAGAAAACCAGGTCAAAGCATAAACTAAACAGTTCATAACGCGACGCCGACTCCTGGCGTCGCGGCCATTTTATTGGGGTGGAGCCGGAAGTGGAGGAATGCTGGGAAGGACCGCAAGGGAGGATGGGAAGGATGACGTCAGGGCAAGATGGCGGAGGAAGGGCGGAAGTACCGCACTGCGGTCAATCCAGGCCTATGGTGCAGGAAGGTCTTTCTTTCTATGAGGAAGCAGAGGGAGAAAGTTAATACCCCGCCATTCCCTGGCGGCGAATGGTTTCCCAGGTGCTATCGAATCAATCCGCGGCCTCCTACTCGCGCGTGCGTGACACGATCCCCCCCTTAGCCCAGGACCGTCAGGTCGGGCGGACCTAACCGAGAGGTCGTGAATACGAGAGAGGGCATCGGCATTGGCCTGAAGGGTGCCCGCCGATAAGTGACAGTGAACTTATACGGCTGTAAGTCCAGGAACCACCTGGTGACCCGCGGATTCGACTCTTTGTGTAGGGACATCCACTGAAGTGCAGCGTGATCAGTCACCAGAGCGAATTCGCGACCCAGCAGGTAGTAACGGAGGTGGGTCACTGCCCACTTAATGGCCAAGGCCTCCCTCTCCACTGCCGCGTGCCGGGTCTCCCGGTCCATCAGTTTCCGCTAAGGTACATCACAGGGTGCTCGACACCATCGGCGCTTTGGCTCAGCACGGCACCCAGGCCTGTGTCCGGCGTCGGTCTGGAGAATAAACGGGAGCCCAAAATCGGGCGTCCGTAACACAGGTGCCGGCGTTAGGGCCTTCTTTAGGTCACTGAGCGCGTGTTCTGCTTTGTCGGTCCACACCACGTATAGGGGCGCCCTTTTTGTCAGGTCAGTCAAGGGTGCTGCTCTTCGAGAAACGGGAACAAACCGGCGGTAGTAACCCGCAAGCCCCAAGAAAGCCTGCACCTGTTTCTTGGTATTGGACGGGCCATTCTAAGATGTCTTTAACTTTGGAGCTCTGTGGCCGCACCTGTCCTTGTCCCACGAGGTAGCCTAAATATTTGGCCTCCTTTAATCCAAAAACACTTCCGGGGTTTATGCGGAGGCCGGCTTTAGCCAGTGTTCGGAGGACAGCTGCGACCTGCAGTAGATGCTCCTCCCAGGTGCGGAATAGATGACAACGCCATCCAGGTAGGCGGCACTATAGGACTGGTGGGGCTTCAGCACTCTATCTACCAGGCGTTGGAAGGTCGCCGGGCCCGTGCAGCCCAAATGGGAGGACCTTGTACTGCCAGTGCCCGCTAGGGGTGCTAAAGGCCGTTTTTCCTTTGCGGATGCCGTTAAAGGAATTTGCCAATACCCTTTTGTCATGTCAAGGGTAGTCAGATATCGAGCCGCACTCCAGCCGCTCAAGGAGGTCGTCAATGCGGGGCATGGGGTAGGCATCGAACTTGGAGATCTGATTCAGACGCCTAAAGTCATTACAGAACCTCCAGGAGCCGCCTGGCTTGGAGACGAGGACAATAGGGCTGGACCAGGGACTATGGCTCTCTTCAATTATGTCCATGTCCAACATACGTTTCACCTCCAGTTCGACCTCTGCGCGTTTGCCTCCGGAGTCGGTAGGGCCTCTCCCGGACGATTACCCGGGCTCCGTGACTATATCGTGGCAATCAGCGGTCCGCCGGGTGACTCGCTCACTACCTCGGGATGGCTCGGAGTGTTTGGGCTAACTCCTGCCGCTGCTTGGGGTCAGCTCTTCGCCGAGGTTAAGGGCAGTTGTGCTTGCGAAAGGGAGAGTGACCTATGGGAGCTGGGAGCTCCTCTCTATCTCTCAGGGCTTTAACAGGTTGACATGATAGATCCTCTCACTTTCGGTCGACGCATTGGGCTGTTTCACCAAATAGTCGACGCAGTCCTTTCTCTCCTTAACCTCGTAAGGCCCTTGCCAGTGAGCGAGCAGCTTCGAAAGTGGGAGGTCGGGGCGAGCACCATAACTCGGTCCCCGGGCGGAACTCCCTGAGGACGGAGTTGCGGTTGTAACACCGGCCTGCGCTGCTTGCGCACGAGTCACGTGCTCTTTTAGGAGGGGCCTGATCTTTGTGAGTCGGTCGCGCAGTTGCGCCACGCTCTCAAAATGTTAGAGGAGGGAAGAGCCTCGCCTCCCAGCCTTCTTTTAGGATGTCGAGGATTCCCGGGGTTGTCGCCCGTATAGTAATTCAAATGGGGAGAAGCCTGTAGAGGCCTGGGGTACCTCCCGGTAGGCAAAAGCACGAGGGAGGAGCTGGTCCCAGTTCCTGCCGTCCGCTGACTACCTTGCGGAGCATCTGCTTAAGCGCCTGATTAAACGCTCACCAACCCGCCAGTTTGCGGGTGATAGACTGACGCTTTCAGGTGCTTTATCTGCAGTAATTTGGCTACCTCCTTGAACGTATCCGAAGTGAAGGGCGTACCCTGGTCCGTGAGGACCTCCTTGGGTATGCCCACGCTGAAAACAAATTAACCAGTTCCCGTGCGATGCTTTTAGTATTAGCGGAGCGCAGGGGAACCGCCTCTGGGTACCGGGTGGCATAGTCCACCATGACTAGGATATACTTGTGGCCACGGGTTGAGGGCTCCAGGGGTCCCACCAAATCGACCCCTATCCTTTCAAAGGGGATGTCCACGAGGGGAATAGGGACTAGAGGAGCACGGTCCCTCCTAGGAATCTGGCGGGTCTGGCACTCGGACAGGATTGACAGAACCGCCGGACCTCCTCATTGATCCCAGGCCAGTAAAAGCGGGCTTAATCCTCTCCAGTGTTTTTCGCCCCAGGTGGGCTAGGAGGTGAGCATGTGCCAACTCGCATATCTCCGCCGGAAGGTACGCTGAATTAGCAACAACTTCCGCACTCGCCCTCATGGGTAGCCACTTTCGGTACAACAGATCATTCTCAAGGACAAAGAAGGGTTCCCGCGTGTGGATCCGTCCGCTGTTGAGCTGTTAGGCAGAACGACGCATTCCGGCAAAGCGCAGGGAGTCATCATTCCACTGCTCCCTCTTAAAGGAGGCCGGCGTGGACCGAAATTGATGGTCCAGGCGCCGAGAGGGTCTTGGGGCCTGGGCCCGGGAAGAGTTCCCTGGCTAGTCCCTTCTCCGGCGGAATCTTCCGGGTCAAGGTCCGTAGCCACGGAAAGGTCCCCCGAGACACCAGCGCCCATAGGGCCTGCCCTTGTGCACGGCGTGGAGGCCGCGGGAGGGGTGCCTTTTCCCCTCATAACAAGATCCAACGAGGCCCGGGGCGCGAATGGCTTACCGCTGATTCTTTTAGACCAGTCTTGTCCCAAAATCACTGGGAAGGGGGTCAGGTAACACAGCGACCGCCATTTGGATTGGTTCCCCTTCCAGGTGACATAGCAGTGAGCGGAACGATATGACCTAGTCCCCCATGCACACAGGTGACCAACAAATGCTGTTTTAACCACTGTTGCGGTAAGACAAAGCGGCGAGCAACAATGGTAATGTTGCTGCGGAATCAAACAAAGCCACCACGGCGTGCCCATTTAGCAACACCACTCCCGTATTCGGACTCGCCAAGGGATGCGGCGGGGTACAATACCTCTCCGACGACGTCCAGCTGCAGTCCATAGGCTCCGGGGCGATGTGATGCGGGCAGTTTGGTAGCAGGTGACCGGTCTCGCCACACTTGAAACAGCGCGGCGGGCCCGGCTCCTCTCTGGCTCTGGCTGGCGCTTCTGCAGCGCGTCGAGGGGCTCGGGGTGGCCGCCCGTCCCTGCGGTTCCCGCGAGCAGGCTTTTCTGACCCCCCAAGTCGGAGGACCGCCAACTGACGCTCCAGGACGTCGAGGAGGCCCGACATGTTTGATAGCGTGTCCCCGACCTGCTGGGCGAGGGAACTGGGCATCGCATTGACCAGGCCTTCACAGGCCACCCGCCGACCACTTTCCGCCCGCCGGGTCCTCTGGCCGTAGCCAGCGCCCATCTTGCCCCAGAACTCGAACGCCTGGGCGCGAGCGGGCTTTTCAGGGTCAAAGACCCAGTTCCGCCATTCGGCCGCCTGCTGGCCCGGGCTAATGCCGTAGCGGGCCAGTATTTCGGGCTTGAGGAGGTCGTAATTAGCGCCTCCTCCTCAGGGAGGTCATAATAGGCCCGCAGCGCTGGTCCTTCAGGTATGGCGCCAGGATGGACGCCCACTGACCGCTGCCACTGTTCCGGGTGGCCGTCCTCTCAAACATGCCCAGGTAGGCCGACGTCCTCGAAGGGCCCATCGGACTAAAGGAGGCGGCTGCCTGCGGGTCTGGTCTCGCCCGTTGGGCTTCCACTAACCTGGCCTTCGTGGCCTCCAGCTCCCGGTGGTGGCGGCTTGCGCAGCTGCAGCCTGGAGCTGGTCATTCATCCTGCAGCACCGTGTTGAGGTCCTGTCCCTCCGTCATTCCGGGATCTCTATCCTGCCGCTCGCCACTTGTAAAGGACCGAGGAGACAGCAAGGGTTGGGGTTTCCGCCCCGTATATTGTACAGAACACAAAACAAAAAAAACAGGTCAAAGCATAAACAAACAGTTCATAGCGACGCCGACTCCTGGCGTCGCCATTTTATTGGGGAGGAGCGGAAGTGGAGGAATGCTGGGAAGGACCGCAAGGGAGGATGGGAAGGATGACGCCAGGGCAAGATGGCGGAGGAAGGGCGGAAGTACGCACTGCGTCAATCCAGGCCTATGGTGCAGGAAGGTCTTTCTTTCTATGAGGAAGCAGAGGGAGAAAGTTAATACCCCGCCATTCCCTGGCGCTAATGGTTTCCCAGGTGCTATCGAATCAATCCGCTGCCTCCTACTGCAGCGTGCGTGATATATATATATATATATATATATATATATATATATATATACACACACAGTAAAACCTCTGGTTTACAAACATTTCGAACACGTACAAATCGGGTTACAATCAAAAAGTTCACCAAACTTTTGCATCTGTTCACGAACACACACTCAGGTGGTGAACAAAAACACTGGCAGCCAGCCAGTTTCCCTTCCGGTTCGTACTCGCCATTGATTTCTGCACGTGTTCAGTCTCTCCCTGTATATTGTTCTCGGTCAGACGTGTGTGCATTCGCTGTGAACTCTGTGCTATGTTTCATGTGCTTTTGCATTACTTTTGCAATTAACCATGGCCTCTAAGCAAGTGAAGAGTGGCAGTGTTGGTGAGAAGAAAGGTTTGAAGAAAATGGAAATTGAATTAAAGATAAACATGATGAACAACCATATCGTCTCGCATTTCCAAAAAAATTTTAATACACAGGAAAAGGCAAGTCAATGCTAGACCGATATTTCGTGAAGTTTGATCCACCAGCTAAACAGCTAAAAACACCAGAAACGCAAGAAATCACAAGAGAGAAAACACCTGAAGGAGAACATCCCTCCATCACGCAGGGGGACTCTCCCTCAAAACTGTAACCTCCTCTCCACCCAGTTCCTCCTCACTTCCGTCATGCCAGAATTGAACTCATGCAAGGTTAGTTTTCTTGGTTGTTTATGGTTAGTTTTTGTATAAATTAAGAATTTTTCAAATTTTCATTTTTTTCCCTGTGCTTAAAACTCATTTAAAAAAAGTGTTTACAGCAAGCGGTTCGTAAGGCTGTAGCGTGAACTCTTGCAATGTTAGTTTTTTAAGTGTTTTTACATTCAGTTTACTATTACACTGTGCATTCTATGGTATAATAAAAAAATATATATATTTGCATTCAGTTCATACGGTCTGGAACGGATTAATTGTATTAACATACAATCTTATGGGGGAAATTAGTTTGGGTTGCGACCAGAGTTTTGGAATGAATTACAGTCGTGATGAGAGGTTCCATTGTGTGTATGTGTGTGTATATATATCTATACTAATAAAAGGCAAAGCCCTCACTCACTCACTCACTGACTCATCACTAATTCTCCAACTTCCCGTGTGGGTGGAAGGCTGAAATTTGGCAGGTTCTTTCCTTACAGCTTCCTTACAAAAGTTGGGCAGGTTTCATTTCGAAATTCTACGCGTAATGGTCAAAACTGGAATACTGTAATGGAGATGAACTTGAACGCCGTGGGGGCGGAGTCCCGTGTGACATCATCACGCCTCCCACGTAATCACGCAGTATATAGAAAACCAGGAAGACCTCCAAAAAGCTCTGAAGAAAACATGCATTATATAATTGAGAAGGCAGCGAAACAATAAGAAGCGAGCGAGTGACATATACAATAATATTGATGAGTTCTGCGACTTCGGAAACAAAGCACGATGTAAACCTACACTTTAAATTAAGTTCATAGACAGGCTGCCGCTGGCGTTTGTAATTTAGTGCCTGCCCATATAAGGCCGTCCGTCAGCGGCAATCCAATAGCAAACTCCCACTAAATATTCACGGGTGAAGGACTGTGCTTATGCAGAGGAAGATGAGATGGTCAGGGTGGTGTTTGACACAAACTCAGCGAAACTGCGAGAGAAAGTTTTAAGTGCCAGGACTAAGGTAACATTAAATATAGCCATGGACATAGCACGAGATGGCACCAGCACAGCTGGGAACCTTCGATGCATGTACACCGAGCGGCCGCTAAAGGAAGACAGTGTAAAAAAAAAACCCGTGCATGCAGTGTGTCACGTCTCAGATAAAGAAGAAGACGAGCTGTTTATTGATGCAGTAAGAAACGAATCGATGAATGAAACCTGTCATCTTTACAACGATTGACAAACACGGAATGTAACTTGAACACAACACATCCTACAAATACGAACCTGATTGAAAGAAATAATGATAATCAAATCCTTGATGACAGCAGCACTCAGTAACACTCACAAAACAAATACTGTATATTGACAGTCATGTTACGTTATTTTTAAAATGTTCCCTTTTCTTTTTCTAGCTTTTTTAACACACTACTTCTCCGCTGCGATACGCAGGTATATATATATGTATATATATATATATCCCGATCTACATACTCGAATAATGGATACTTTATTTGCCATCAATGATTGTTTTGGTAAACTCAGTGTATTCATTAGATGAACGGTAAAAAAGTAAGAGCGAGGGGAGGATGACTCATTGAGGCATGCAGGCTGTAGTGCGCGTCAACTCTATCTGAATTGCGCGATCACATTTTAAAAAATATTTCTTTTCAAGTTCCATTTAGTCCATATGTGTCAAACTCAATTGCCGTGGGCCACATCCGGCCCAGCGTGTAATTATATCCGGCCCGCGAGATCATTTTATATACTGTATTATTGTTATTAAAGCCCGGGTATATGAAGCTGGTAACACAATAAACTACAGATCCCATAATGCAGCGCTTCAGCTGCCTTGGCCGAATACTTACGCGTAATCAAGTCTAGCTTATGATGCTGCAAGTTATTGCGAAGCTAGCTCACACGATGCTGAAGAGAAAAGTTGATTCTGAAAATAGAGCCTTTAAAAACCGATGGGAGGCTGAGTATATGTTTACTGAACCCGTGTGTCTCATTTGTGGAGCTAATGTGGCTGTAATTACAGAATTTAATCTAAGACGGCACTATGAGACAAAACATCAGGGTAACCTGAAAGACCTGAATGCAATGCAGAAGATACAGAAAGCAGAAGAATTAAATAAGAATCTGACACTTCAGCGGACGTTTTTACCGTGCACAATCACAAAGTGATTTCAAGTGAAGCTGCTTTTATGGGAGACACAAATGCACCAGTTCACCTTGCCCCACTTTCCCTGTTGCCAAGTAATGTTAAACCAAGTCGTCACTACGGTGTTCCCAAATACGCACTTTGCTGATAAACTGAGTGCACTGAGTTTGCACAGCGCTTTGGTGACTTTGAAGAACAAAAAAAGTCCGTCTACATGCGGCTCGAACCTTGTGCATGTTTGGTAGCACATATCTGTGTGAGAAGCTCTTCTCAGTGATAAAGACTAACAAAACAGCACACAGGAGTCGCCTCACTGATGAGCACCTGCAGTCCATCCTGAGAATCTCCACAACACAGAACCTCACAGCAAACAGAAACGAACCTGTGGACAAAAAAAGATGCCAGGCGTCCAGCTCTAAAATGACATATGAGGAAAGACAACTGAATGATTTGATTTGTTATTGCTGAAAGGAACACATTTGATTTATATTTCCAGGTTTTGTTATGCAGCATGTTCATATTTGAATTTGTATCATTTTGACAGGATATATTTTTATATTTTTTATATTATAAGTTGTTTAAGGTTTGAGTTGATTTATTCAGGAATAATATTCCTGTCTGTTTTTACCATTCCTACCAAAGATATTTCTGTCGACTAAATAAAAATTCCTTCTATTTAAAATTTAAATAGAACTTGAACAAATACATAGTTCATAATATCCACGCACGTAAGAGCGGGAGTTATCCGTTTTAAAAAGCAGCATATTGCACTGATACGAAATAGCTGTGTGTGTATATATGTAGATATGTATGTATATGTATATATATGTTTATATATGTGTGTGTGTATGTATATATATATATATATGTATTTGTGTGTATATATGTGTGAGTATGTATATATGTATGTGTATATGTATAGATATGTATATATATATGTTTATGTGTGTGTGTGTAAATATATATATATATATATGACAGCAACACTCATCACTCACAACAGTCACAAAACAATTACATTGACAATCAGGTTACGTTATTTTGAAAATGTTTCCTTTTCTTTTTCATTACTTTTTTAACACACTACTTCTCCGCTGCGAAGCGCGGGTATTTTGCTAGTATACTAATAAAAGGCAAAGCCCTCACTGACTGACTCACTCATCACTAATTCTCCAACTTCCCGTGTAGGTAGAAGGCTGAAACTTGGCAGGCTCATTCATTACAACTTACTTACAAAAGTTAAGCAGGTTTTATTTCGAAATTCTACGCGTAACGGTCATAACGGTCAACAACGTCCGCCATGTTGAACTTTCTTATTTATGGCCCCATCTTCACGAAATTTGGTAGGCGGCCTCCCTGCGCTAACCTAAACCAATGTACGTACTTATTTCAGTGGTATGACGCCACTTTCGGCCGCCATATTGAACTTTCCAACATCACTAATTTTCCAACTCCCCTGTAGGTAGAAGGCTGAAATTTGGTACTTATTTCGGTGGTATGATGCCACTGTTGGCCGCCATGTTGAACTTTTCAACGGTCTTTGTTACTTATGGGCCCATCTTCAAGAAATTTGGTACGCGGGTTTCCAACGCTAACTGAATCCTACTTACGTACATATATACTTCCATAGCCTGCAGCTCGGTCACTGTGTGAGGCGGCGCTAGTCCCCATCCCAACGCCTCCCACGTTGATGGCTGCCTGCCTATATAAGGCCGTCCGTCGCTCCGGTCTCTACATTCCCTTCCTTGCTACGCCACGAAATTCACGTCTCCCTGCTGATAACTACAGCCTTTTTATTTAATCCATGGCTTCTCCGCTGTTTTATTGTTCATTTATTAAGATTATAGTTATTGTGTAGGTATTTTAGACTTACTGTACATTGTTCAGGTGCCCATTTCCTTTATCATTCCAACCGTACCCCCATTAACATGTCTATCGAGGTGATCACCATCGATCAAAGAACTGTCACTTACCGAGTGGTTTCCATGCCCAGAGATGGCACCTGCCTTTTCCATTCTCTGTGTTACATATTGCACGGACATATCAGGCTCACTCTTGATATCCATTGTGTCTTATGTATTGAATGACTGGCAGGTTCAAGGTGTGGACTGATGACGGTACAGGAGATAATTAGACTACACAGGAGCACTAGAAGAGTGAAATGCTTAAGCCCTTCACCTATGGATCTGCATGTAAGTTGATGGCTGCCGCTGAATTGTTCGGTTGTCGCTTTCAAGTGTACCGAAATGGCCAATTATTTTACTTGGCCTTTTGACAACCGCCAATGCCTCTTCAACATCTTAGATTCACAGGTGACGATTTCAGTAGTGGACACTTTGATGTTTATGAATGTTTAAACTCTCAAAAGCTGGATGTGAAGTTATCAATGAAACCGGTTGTACACTTACAACTCTTGACAGATGCTGAATGTCACTTCAACACAAGTCCTACAAATACTGTCGTCATTGAAACAAACCATGAAACTCAAAGCGATTATGACAGCAGCAATCCAAGCTGTGAGATTTGAGACAAGATTACTGTTCACATGGCCAACTGTACGTTGCATGTTCAAGAGTAAGCTCAGCGCACAGCTTGGTCATGTTACAACCGGAGGGCCGAACTCACAATGTGGAATACAAAGAGATCCTTAACAAATAATTATTGGCATATTTTCCCTCAGTTTAAAAAGGTTTAATTTTCTTCTTAATAAAAATTTTAAGGCAGTACTTCACCGCTGTGAAACGAGGGTATTTTGCTAGTATATATGTATAATTGTTACGACCTACTTTAGATTTTTGTTTTTATATTCTAATTTGGGGTTTACTTTAATTGGGTCCTGCCCTAATTATCCACTTAAGTTGTTTATTAATTAACTCACCTGAGTTATGGGTGAGGTGTAGGTTTATAAATTAAGTTTCTTTGGGGTTTAGGAGGGAGAGAGAGAGTGTGAGAGAGAGGTGAAGGACAAAGCAAGGTGTGGAGAGTTAGGGTTGGATGGCCTGGCTTTGGGTTTTTGGTTGCTTATTAAAGAAATAACTGTAAGCTAGCCATCTAAGTAATAAATACAAATAGTTTGTACTTTGAAGTTAGACAGCTATGTTAGTGTGGTTCTCCTGCCTTGCTTGTTCTGTGCAGTTTCTTCCTCCTACATTATGGCAGTTTATTCTTGGGAAGAGCCAGAAATAACAAGGGGGCAACGTTAGTTGAATAAGGGTCCTGGTGATCCAGTTTGGTTTACTGATTCCTGGGCCAGGATGTTGTGAACTCTGAGCATGTCCTGGCTTGGAGCATTGTCATGTATGGATGAGCCCCTTCTGATGTTCTCATCACCTCCTTGAAGCTCTTGTGCCACTCAGTGCCACTTGACTTTGTCACAGCATTCTCACCGTGTGTCACTTTCAGCAGCGGTAACATTTGGATTTGAACTTTGAACTATATTGCCTGGCCACATGGTTGCTATGAATTTCTCTTGGTGTTCCATCCATACACATAGCAAGGTACACAGAATTAAACAACACAACAATACAATAAATGAGCCCATCACAGCATTCTATACACTAAACACAGACATACAAAATAATAACAGTAAAGTAGAACTGCACTCCTGCCCAGTGATATATTAGGGTTAGGGTAAGAACAACATTAAATGAGCAAGAATAATAATTCATAACTTTTATTTATATAGTGCCTTTCTGATGCTCAAGGCACTTCATTTATATTGAATGGAGGAAAACAGAAATCGGGAACGACGACGACATTTATTTCCATGGCACATTTTCATGCAAGCGCTCTATAGCTTAAAGTGCTTTACAACAAGTCAATGAAGTAAAAGAAAACCAAATTAAATTTAGATAAGAGTCAAAATGAATAATAAATAGTATACAGAAGATAAATACATTATGCACACTTGCATTAAAGAGATAATTGAGAAGTAGAGTCCCATAAAAGAATTAGAAACGTATAAGGTTCTAAATGACTGTCTAATGATGAGGTCAAATGTCCAGGGTAGACAGAAAACATCCAAAAAAAAAAAAATACTTCAGTTAAGCTGGAGAAAAAATCGGCGGGGTGGGCGGCAAAAGACCACCTAGCCGCCACTGGGTCTTCTGCTCAACGTAAATGCTCATAAGTAGTTCTTTTTAGGCTTCTCCTTAGTTGGTTTTTGTCACAAGTTAGGGTATCAGCTTGCATTCAGATGTTACAGGTGGCTACACGGGACTTTGATCAGCGGATGGTGGCGCAGAATACCACCACAGAAAGAACAGTAAAGAAAACTGGAGAAATGTAAAATATATCAAAATATCATGATGATACTGTGCCTATCTAGTTTATTCAGAGTAGACCTAAATTGAAGCTTTGAAAAAGCAAAATTTTAAAAAATTCAAGGAGTTTTGTAAAATGTTCCAAAGTTGTTAACCTGGAATATCTCAGTTGGTAAAATTTTGGTCCATAACTGCAAAATGCCACCTCAAAATCTTATTTTCAGCTCGCCTCTTAGAATAACAAGCAGACCACCAGTAGAAGATCTCAGGTTGTCACTTGGAATGAAGGGGAACAGGCACTTCCAAGATATAGGAAGGCTTTATACACCCTTAGTAGTATCGATTCTAAAGGACCAAAGACAAAAGGTGAACATGAGAAGAGAGATCAGACGTTTAGGTATTTCAGTCTCGATATATTAAACAGCGTAGAACTGAGGACATACTGTATCAAACCACCCAGTTTTCTAAGTGAGCAGAAGTATTGGAAGAGAATGTTTTCAAGTCAGAAGTACTTCTACAGCAGAACCTCTGGTCACAAACATTTCCAAACACGTACAAGTCGGGTTACGATCAAAAAGTTTGCCAAAATTTTGCAACTGTCCACGACCACACGCTCTGGTGGCGAATAAAAACACTGGCGGCCAGTTACTCTACGTGCGTTCGTACGTGCCAATGATTTCCCATTCTCAAAAGAGTTACAACGTTAACCAAGCAGAGGCCTCAAGTGCTGGAAGAGGTGGAAAACCAGTTGCTAGTGTGTTTGAACGAGAAGCAACTTGCAGTGGATAGCATAAGCGAGGCGACCATATGCGAGAAAGCCAGGAAGATTCATGCTGATTTGCTGAAAAAAAAAATCCGTCTTCATGTGGCGAAAGTGAGGCATTTAAAGCCAGTAGAGGAAAAGTTTTGCAAGAGAAATGGCATTTAATTTTTTTTTCCCCTGTGCTTAAAACTCGAGTGGTTTGTAAGGGTCTAGCGCAAACTCTTACAGTGTTAGTTCAAAGTTTTCTTAGTGTTATTCAATGTTTTTACATTTAGTTTACTATTACACTGTGCGTTCTATGATATAATTAATTATTGTTGTGCTTAAAAAACGTTAAAAATATATATATATTTACATACAGTTTGTACGGTCTTTAGCGGATTTATTGTATTTACATACAACCCTATGGGGAAATTACGTTCGGGTCGCAACCAAATTGGTTCGCATCCAGAGTTTTGGAATGAATTACAGTCGTGACCTTAGGTACCACTGTATTTGGTTGTGTATTCCTTGCTCGCTCAAAATAACTGCCTCGAGCCTACGACCCTTAGACCAGCAGATTTCTCGTTGCTTCTCTGGGTTTGCCCTTCCTGGCTTTTACCATAGCATCTTTTGGTTGTTGCCTGTGTTTTGTGAGGTTTCTTCCTTCAGTCTTCATTTCAGGAGGTGACTTGCCCGTTCACTGGGATCTGCACGTTGACTTGGCCAGTACAAAACTTTCCGTTATTTCCCCAGATGAAGCCCTCTGTTGAGGAGGCATCACTGTCTTGCTGCACAATGAAGTTCCTCCCGATTACCGTATACAGTGAACCCTTGTTTATCACGGTTAATCCGTTCCAGACTCTACCGTGATAAATGAATTTTCGCGAAGTAGGATTCTTTATTTATAAATCAAATATTTTCACAGTTAGAGTATAGAAAACCTGTTTACGACCTTCTAAATACGTTTTTTAACATTATTAGAGCCCTCTAGACATGAAATAACACCCTTTAGTCACCATTACACTCGTATTACCCAATAAGAGAAAATAAGACATATTAGACCTTACAAATATCATATTACTAGGCGCACTCGCCTTGTAAGGCGACCGACTTTTATCCTCAATTTGTGTGCGCTCCATGTGTACATCAGGCATGTAAGTGTAGGGAATGAGAACATCAAAGTGCCCATTCATAACATCTCCCGAAAAGTGCCTGTCCAAAGTCGTACAATGTCAGCCTGAATCTGTACCGCTAAAGACGGAGTTTCATGCGCTAAATAAGCTATAGATGAGAATAAGCAAGCACCGTCTCCCCTGATATTTACTACGCGGTGAGGCATTTGTACTCCATCAACATTAATTATTTCCAGAGACATCATTTTGTCTATTTTTCCAGTGCATCGCGCACAAAAGCAAGGGAAAGGTTGGAGCACCAGAACTCTGCTCACATCGCGTCGCTTCGTACCTCAAGCCGCAAGTAGTAAGTCTGTAATAAGTGGAATACCGCTACGCTTTGCACTCACGGGACGGAAGGACAATTCCGAACGCTTTTTATATAGTAGATTATTGTACTGTACATTTAATTGCACACAACCACTAACCTATGAAGGCACGACCACAGTAGGAGAGTCTTCAGAGGTGGTGCAGTATCTTCAGCAGGTGCGTCGTTGTCTTCAGTGAAGGAGTACTAGGAGTAGGCAGTGGGTGTCTGGGTGCGCGGCTGAAGAACATCTTGATAGGCAGTTGCTGGCGCTGTCTTTTCATATGCGTGAGGAGGCTTTTGTAGGGTATTGCCATCTTTAATCATATCCAAGAGTTTCACCTTCTCCTGGATAGTAAGCATCTTCCTCCGGCGCTTAGTTTTATTGTCAGAAGGCTTAGAAAAGCAGCACGTTTAGGAGTCATCGTAGGGCTTAGATAAAAGTTCTCAGAAAGCGCATGCGTAGTGACGTAAGAGTGTACGAGAAAAAAAAGTGAAGCCGCGAAAGTCGAAGCATGATATAGCGAGGGATCACTGTGTATTCGCGTAGACCTTGTGCTGATCTAAAACAAAAGATGCTGATGACGAGGTGCGAGGGAATTTAAGGTGGCCCACGATTACGACTTTTTTTTTTTGTAGGCTTCAGTGATTCTAGTGTTAAGGTCCAGTGCCATCTCTGTCATTGATCACAGCGCATCTACTCTCCGGTTTAACTGCAGTCTCTCATAATGACAGCAGACATCAAGAAGAGAACGGAATGCCTACTATTGGGAGTTCTGCATTCATTTAAAATGTGTCGCCAATGTCCGCTCTCTAGGCTTGTTTGTAAGCTAACACAGAATTTGGAGAAAATTCAGACTCTCTAGACCACCCAGCTTGGAATCATGCCAAGGCCTTGCTTTTATCTCAGAGCCCCATCTGTCCCCCCCCCCCTTTTTTAAATGGGACTCATTATCTCATTCCAACATTCTTTTGGTCATTGTCTAAGTAGTTAGTGGCCATAAATCAGCAATGAGATGTAGACAATATTTCACTTGTACAAGATAATAACACGGTCTGAGTGTAAGTTGAATTGTTTTGTTTCCTTGTCTTACTTTCCCATCCTCACAGCTCCATCACAGCAAGATGGGGGGGAGAATAGAAGCTAACCTTAACTGGGGCGGAGATGCCAGTGCTTCATGTCTTCTGTGTTCCTGAGCTGCCCTCTCATCCTATAGTAGGCAGGGCAGACTGGGCCTCAGCTGCAATGCTGGGTAACCTTAGATGTTCACCTGTCTAATGCAAGTGCACTGGGGCGGGCCAATGTCTCGTTCCCCCCACCCCACCACGAAAAAAGAAGAACCCACAATTGTGTCTGAAATAACTTGAAACTGTCAAAAGTAATTGGCACCCATTGCGGTTTATTCCATACTCGACAAGAATTAGAATTTGCTTTAGAGTTTTGATTCAAGAGCATATTTCAAATCAGAAGACAAATCAAGAAGACATGGACAAAAATGATGGGACCCTTCACCTCCTATTTTGTTGCACAGCCTTTAGAGTTTGCAATTCCTGGAGCTCTCCATGAGATGTCTGCACCTGTCCACAGCTCGTTCGGCCCACTCGTTCTGAGCAAACAGCAGTGTCAGGTTTGAAGGTGGAGGTCTTCTCCAGACTGCGTGTTTCAGTTCTTTCCAAAGATGTCCGGTAGGACTCAAATCGGGGTTCACAGAAGGCCCCTTCAGAATAGTCCAATTTTCTTCACCCTCCTTGGTTGTTTTTAGCCATATGTTTTGACTCATTATACTGTTGGAGGGTCCATGACCTGCAACTGAGACAATTTTCTGATACTGGGCAGTACATTTTGCTCCAGAATGTCTTGACGGGTCTTGATTTCATTGTTCCCTGCAAAGACTCAATGCCCCCCATGCCATATGCAGTAAAGCAGCCCCAAAACATAAGTGAGCCTCCTCCATGTTTCACAGTAGCTATGGTGTTGTTTTCTTTGAAAGCTTCATTTTATTGTCTATGGACATGGAGCTGATGTGACCTGCCAGAAACCTGCAGTTTTGTCTCATCTTTCCATCTGTGACTTGTCAATATGCATTTTAGCAAATTCCAGTCTTTTACAGTCGAGTCCTCTGGTGTCTTCTTCCATTGAGTCCATTGTCACTCAGATGATATGATCAGACACTGATGGGCCTCGACCTTGGCATTCAGCTTGGATCTCTTTGGAAGTTTTCCTTGGCTTTTTGTCTACCATTCTCACTCTCCTTCTGCCCTTTCTGGGGTCGATTTTCCTCTGGAGGTTTGGCTGCAGTCCCATGGATCTTCAGTCAGTCATTTTCCAACCCACTATATCCTAACTACAGTGTCACGGGGGTCTGCTGGAGCCAATCCCAGCCAGCACAGGATGCAAGGCAGGAAAAAATCCTTGGGCAGTGCACAAGCACACTCTAGGGAAAAATTTAGGATCGCCAGTACACCTACACTAAGTAGTCTGCATGTCTTTGGACTGTGGGAGAAAACCGGAGCACCCAGGGGAAAACCCATGCAGACACGGGGAGAACATGCAAACTCCATGCAGGGTGGACCTGGGAAGCGAACTCTGGTCTCTACCACTGCGCCACCGTGCCGCCCACCCTGGATTTTCAAATTCTTCAAAATATTTGCAACTGTTGTCACAGGAAGATCACGCTGCTAGATGGTGGTCTTCTAGCCTTGGCCTTTCCCATGCTTGTCTGTCATTCTCTTTCTGATCTCCTCAGACGACTCTCTCCTTTGCTTTCTCTGTTTCATGTTAAGTGTGGGACACACGATGACACCAAACAGCCGAGTGACTACTCTTCTCCGTTTCAATCGGCGGAGTGACTAACTGCACAATTGAAGACGAGTGTGATATGCTTTCAAGAAAACGGCTAGTTTGGCCAATCGCTCGATTCCAGTTATTTAGGATCTTTTCTAGTGGTCCCAGGCCATTTTACAAGATCTTTGCAGAATAAACAACACTTGATCTCTTGTCACACTTGCTTTGCTTTACTCGACGAAATCTCCAAGGCGTGCAGGTACACAGGGGATAGTTTGCTTGAGGTTAGGGATCTGCACTGGGGCTTAGAAGGTTGCCAGTTTGAATCCTGTAAATGCCAAAAGGGACTCTGCTCTGTTGGGCCCTTGAGCGAGGCCCTTAACCTTTCTTCTTCTTCTTCTTCTTCTTCTTCTTCTTCTTCTTCTTCTTCTTCTTCTTCTTCTTCTTCTTCTTCTTCTTCTTCTTCTTCTTCTTCTTCTTCTTCTTCTTCTTCTTCTTCTTCTTCTTCTTCTTCTTCTTCTTCTTCTTCTTCTTCTTCTTCTTCTTCTTCTTCTTCTTCTTCTTCTTCTTCTTCTTCTTCTTCTTCTTCTTCTTCTTCTTCTTCTTCTATTTGGCAATGAGCTGGAAGGGGACAAAGACATTTGTCCAAATCTGATGGTAGATTTTTTACTTTCTTGTATACCATTTTTGGAATTACAGTATGTCTTTGTGTCTGTTTGTGTGTAAACACGATAACTTGAGTTCGCTTTTAGACCTCCCCGACTTTCTTGTATATGAAGTATAGGGAAAGTATTGTAATCAGCCAAAGATTCGATGTCGAGATTTTGATTTTAGACCTCTCGGATTCTGAAAATACCACTTTTGGAATTCTGTGTGTGAGTGTTGTGGAAGATCAGCTTGGACACAGATAGACGCAGGACCTACAGAAGTCCAAAATACACGCTTTTATTTCTCCTTTGCTTCTACAGCACACACACAGTGCACAGATCACCACCAAAACTCCGTCCTCGTCCTTTTCTCTCTATTTCTTCTCTTTTCATTTGCCGCCTACACTCCTCTCCCACAAGCTCAGAGTGAGGCGGCCCCTTTTACGTTGCACCCGGATGTGCTCCAGAGCAGGGGTCGCCAAGTCCGGTCCTGGAGGACCACCGTGGCTGCAGGTTTTCATTCTAACCGTTTTTTTTTTTTCCTCTAAATGAGTGCCCTGTTTGTGCTGCTAATTAACGTCTTGTGAATTCATTTTAATTGAATTGTTCCTCTTCATTGCTTCATTTCTTTCCTTAAATGACACCCAAACAGAAATGAAATGTGAAGTGAGGGAGCCAGCAGAAGACCAAGTAAGTCAGGGTCTCAAACGCCAACCAATTTCACTCCAACCAGCTGCTTAATGAGGTCCGAGTCTTGTTGTTAATTAAACCCGCTCTTTCATTTCGTGGCTTGTTGCTGCTCTTATTGTGCCATAACAGACATTTCTGAAATTGTTGATTTTCTCTTTTCTTAGAGTTGTGTTCAAATGTTTTGTGGAGCTGAGCAGATCAACATTCCTGAGGCCTTCATCTTTCTTTATTTTCAGATATTGTACAATGGACACCAGTTGTTTTTGGCTCATTTTATTTCTCACTATTGTTTGGCTGCTAATTAAGGAAAAAAAAAACATTAAGGGGTCTGAGTCTTCAAGAAAAAGTCAATTAAAATTAGTTGAAAAGAAGTTAATTAGCAACAAAAACTCATTCAGAAAAGGGTTACAATGAAAACCTGCAGCCACGGTGGTCCTCCAGAACCGGAGTTGGCAACCCCTGCTCCAGGTGCACCCTGATGAATTTTCTGCAGCACTCTCGGATGTGGTGGCAGTGCTGCATGGGCAACAAGAAGCACTCCTGGTGCATTCAGCTCCTCTTCCGGTGGTACGTCCTGGCGTGGCCCAAGTGCTGCAGTCCATGGCTCCAGGAATGATCTGGGCGTCCCCTGGCGGGAGGCCACAAGAAGAGAATCCATTCCCACATTCCTGGGAATGAAACTGCTGGAATTCCCAGCTGAACGGGAATGGCCAAGCTCACATATATAGCGTGTCAAAGTGTAAAAATCAATCGTTTATAGTTGAAAATAATTAAGTGACACGGTTTTCTGGCCCTCTGATGACTGTGCCGCCTACATCAGTGGAGGCAGAGCGTGCTTTCTCAGCGGCTGGCGTACTCTGCACGGAGAATATTTCTGACAAAATTAAATAAATAAATAAATACGCAAATAAATAAAAGTACCTTAAAATGTGAGCATAAATAAATAAATGTGTCACGAAATATGTTTTTCGTTGCTTATTTATTTATTTTATTTTGTCCGTAACATTCCTGCAAACCGTCATGAAATCCGACTTGAAATAAAACTGTCACTTTCACTCGTCAAAGTTGAGAGGGTGGGCTCTAACACGCCCTCTAGTTACTGATTGGTGAATCGATAGCACAAGAATTAATTAGAAAAATGCTTACTACTGCCGATGAAATGGATTCTGCCCAAGATATTACGTATTTCAAAGAGAGAATTGAAGATTTATCGGAAGAAATTGTAATGTTGTTACAATGTTTGCCACCAATCAGAGTTGTAAAGTTGTTTGAAAAAGTAGGTGCGAATACGCACCTGACTTTATACTCGTAAAACAAGGGTCAGATACTCAGTTCAAAATATTAGTTGGAGCTGCTCTGGGCATTCCATGTCAAAGTACCTAAACTAATACAGCCGTTGCAGCTTACCGTATATCAAACTGGCTCATTAAGCCTTGTGATCGTCTTCTCCGATACACCATATAGATCTGCAGTCTGTCATACTTTTAAACCGCATAACAGAAGGTGTTCTATTGACTCAGCTGGAATGTCAAAAGATGGACGTCCAGAGCAGGGAACTGCATCACCTGAACTGGAGTGTAGTAGAGTCCGTTCCACTTGTTCTTCGATAATTTCAAAAATAGTTTAATCTATATCGGAGTCTAAAAGGGCCGCCAACATTGTAATTTCTTCCGATAAATCTTCAATTCTCTCTCTGAAATACGTAATATCTTCGGCAGAATCCATTTCATCGGCAGTAGTAAGCATTTTTCTAATTCATTCCTGTGCTATCGATTCACCAATCAGTAACTAGAGGGCGTGTTAGAGCCCGCCCTCTCAACTTTGACGAGTGAAAGTGACAGTTTTATTTCAAGTCGGATTTCATGACGGTTTGCAGGAATGTTACGGACAAAATAAAATAAATAAGCAACGAAAAACATATTGCGTGACACATTTATTTATTTAGGCTCTCATTTCATGACACATTTATTTATTTATGCTCACATTTCACAGTACTTTTATTTGTTTGTGCATTTATTTATTTATTTAATTTTGTCCGAAATATTCCTCCATAGGCCGCACACTCGAGATGTTGTGCTTTCTACGCTCTTATTAACTCAACTAACTAGATACGTGTACTTATATGACAGCATGAACTGCTTGTAGTTAGGCTTAGTCTTTTATCAGTGTCAATATATTGCAGTAGTTTTATTAAAAACGAGTGTCGCTCATTCTAAAACCGTTCACATGTGAGATGCCCATGCACTGTGTCATTCCCGGGAATGACATGGAGGATTCCCAAATTCCTGGGAATGGATAAACCTGTCCGGAAATGGATTCCCTAGCCACAAGCCCCAACAGGGTTGAGCTTCCAGGCTCCATTGCCGTGGCCCCAAGGGGCTGCCCTCTTCCGTCCTGGGGAAGATTACGCCTCTCTACCGGTCCTTCCGTTCTCCAGGCGTCCCCGCGGGGCAAGGGTCCCAGTCGTCCACCGCAGTGTGTATGTAAACACAATAACTTGAGTGCGCCTTCACTTCGGTCAACCAAATTGTGCATACAAGTATTATGTACAAAATGTAGGTTTCTGTCAACTGTTGGGCTGTTCCCGCTAACCGGAAGTGTTACTTTACCTTTTATTCATGCAGCTGCAGTCTCCGATTTATTCAACTTTCCTTTTATAATAATTTGTTATTGATGGTTCTTTAATGTACATAATATTAAAATATAATCATCGTCTTGTGTCTTACTCTTCCAATATCCAGCCCCATATCTGAGTATACGAGAAAGTCGAGGGGACACCACTCCCGATTTTTTTTTTTTAAACTTAGTAGACCACGGTGGTGACTGCGTTTGATGTGACGATATTGTGGTGGCACAAGAGGCGAATGCCATTGGCAGATCTTGTTTGTTTCTTTAATCTGCCACCACACATCACAGGGCTTGCAGGCCTTCTAGCAGATGCTGTCTTCCATGGGAATTCTTGATGTTTTATTCCAGTGTAATAATAGGGGCTCAGTCTTTGATTCTGGGCGGCCTGCCATGTTTCGAGTCCAGAAACGGTCTCATGACCAGATTCCACAAAACCTCATGCTGCTTTCTTCCTTTATGTGCAACTGTTTCCAGTAAACAAGTTGAATGAAAAACTGCAAACTGGAATGAATGCCCTTGAATACTCAGAACTTGAGATGCTCCACTGTAAATGATTTCACATTAAAAATGCCTGAATTGGAGCATATGGTGTTTTCATTCCTTTGGTAATTCTGGGCAGTGTTTCCTGGGTTCCAAGGTGTTTGATTGTAAAGCACGTGGCTGCCAGCTCAGTCTCTATCTCTGAATCACTTATTGGACGCGTAGCAAAACTCTTGGCCTGCCTGTAAAAGCAGACATCTCAGCAGCCTGTGACAGTCGGGCCACATCCCTCAGCTGTTAGGCGAGTGTCGACAGCAGGATCCACTTCTCTTTAGACCTTACTGCTATGAGGCGTCCATCTTCGAAAATAACATACCTCCCTTCATGCTTATCCTAAACGAATCCCTAATTTGGACATGAACGTCAGTAGGCGTTGTACCTTCAAAACCAAGAGGCTTGCACTATTCTATAACATTTCAGTCTTTATTTACCTGCTCTGATGCTGATCTTTCTGATCCTAAAATAGGTCTCTACGATAGCAATTGACGAGAAGAAGTCATCGTTAATTGCAGAATTACGGTAGAGAGTCTCTTTCTCTTGCATGATTTGGCTCAAAAACTAATCAGCACATCGTCATCTCAAAACAGGCCCTAAGTTTCGAGTTTGGTATTTTTCCATACAGCCGTTTTAGCTCTAGAGCAGGGGTGCAAAATACGTCGATCGCGATCGACCAATAGATCGCAAAGGTAGTGCAGGTGGATCGCGTTAAATGTTAGTCTATCACATCTCCTCCCGATGGCATTTGCCACTTGATTGACTTACAGGGCGGCCAGTCTGAGATCTCTTCTCTTCTAACACACTGGTCATCCCGGACGCACAATCAAACGCACGCGCTACTGCAAAACTCCGGCTATCTAAGTGATCGAGTTAGCCTTCCAATTTATATCGACTAAAGAAGGGATTAAAAAAAATTGTTTGGGGAGGGTATGGGCTGGATGTGGAATGGGAAGAGGATTTTTTTTCTCTCACAATGTCACAATTGAAGTGTGTTTGTCTGATCTGTCGATCTATCATTGCTATTCCAAAGAAGGAAAATGTGGAAAGGCACTTTCAAACTGTTCATAAAAACTAAAAAAGAGAAATTAGAGGGAACTAAAATTGCAGTTAATCGGACAGCCGTCATTTTTCACTCGGCTGAATTCAAAAGCAAAGACAGACACACGGAAGCGTCGTTCCGGTTGAGCCACTTGATCATTAAGCTTAAGAAGTCCTTCCAAGATGGAGAGATGATAAAAGAGGCCTTCGTTGAGGCGGATGGCTAGGGGGAAATTCCTGCTGAGATTTCGAGACCCCTGGCCAGAGAAAAAGGAGTTTCTGCAGAATACAAGCAACTTAATATCGATCAATGGCCACTAGACTTGGCTTTTTTTTTTCTGATCTGACCAACATGTTGAGTGAGCTTAATTTACAGCTGCAAGGAAAAGAGAAAACCGATATGGTAAATATGATTAGCTCAGTTAGTGCTTTCAAACGAAAAATGCAACATCTGTCCTCAAAGCTGCAGCGCCTTGATTTGGGGAACATCGAAAACCTCGCGTCAGAGCTGGAGACGCAGTGGAAGGCGTGAGCGCAACTTGACAGCATCCAGTACACGGAGCAGATTGAAAATTATCTGTCAGACTTTATCTAATGGAAAAAAGTAACGAGTCGAGTGTTTCCCAATGTAGCTGAGTAAGAGTAGCGGTTCTTCTTCACAAATCTACTCAAGTAAAAGTAAAAAGTACGGTGAAGTAAAACTACTCTTAGAAGTACAATCTTTTAAAAAGTTATTCAAGTAAATGTAACTTGTTACTACCCACCTCTGATACTCAGTATGTGTGTGTGTATATATATATATATATATATATGTATATATATATATACATATATACATATACATATATATATGTGTATATATATATACCGTTTTTACTTGAGTACCACGCACCCTCGTGTAAGACGCACACACTAATTTTCTAATTTTTACAAAGAAAATCGCGAAAATTTTTTTGCCCCATGTACGACGCGTGTTGTGATTATATAGGAAGCGTTTCGAGAGAGAGAGAGAGAGAGAAGCGAGCAAGAGAGAGAGAGCACAAGCGAACAAGAGAGAGAGAGAGAGAGAGAGCGCAAGCGGCAAGCGTGAGAGAGAGAGAGCGCAAGCAAGCGTGAGAGAGAGAGAGCGCAAGCGAGCAAGAGAGAGAGAGACAGAGCAAGCGAGGGAGAGAGAGAGAGAGAGAGCGCAAGCGAGCAAGAGAGAGAGAGAGAGATAGAGAGAGAGCGCAAGCGAGCAAGAGAGAGAGAGAGAGCAAGCGAGAGAGAGAGAGAGCGAGAAAGAGAAAACGCAAGCGAGTGAGCGAGCGAGAGAGAGAGAGAGAGAGAGCGCAAGCGAGCGATAGAGAGAATATACGTGTGTATATATATATATATATATATATATATATATATATATATATATATATATATATATATATATATATATATATAAATATATATATATATATAAAATATATAGCATTTCTAATGTAGGTAGATCATTTTGACCTGGTTATTTTAAAAGTAGCTCGCAAGCTGAAAAAGTGGGCATCCCTACTCTAGAGCGTCCTCAAGAAATGGTGACACACACCCATCATTAAGATATCGATTGTTTCAGTATAAGGGGAACCTAAAATGCTGAAAACCAGAGATTGAAATTTTTGACGATTCTAAAGCTTTCACTCCTCCCCCATCGATGATAGGTTATGGTCAGGGAGGTGATCGAGTTGGTCCAAGTACCGATGGTCCAATAAGTTTACAGGTAACTTAACAGAAGGAATTGTTAAGATGGTGGTCAAGCAGCGCATGTATTAAACAGGAGTGGTTCACTAAGTGACCAGAATTCTATGAAGAAGCAGCAGCAGCAGACAATCAGAAAGGTGCCTTTCCTATTATTTATCTTTTGGTAAATTCCAACAAGAGAGCTTAGTGATCAGAATTAAAGAAGTGGGAGTTCATGATGTGCTCTGAAAGTGGATTCAAAATTGGCTCAAACACAAAGTATCAACGGAGTGTAGTGAGGGTGAGCTTATCGGAAAAAGGGTGATTGTCAAAGTGGGGTTCAGTGCTGGGGTGGCTGCTCTTGTTGAAATTCTTAAATCATCTGGACAATCCAGGAGGAATGTTTGAGAAGTGTCACAATTTGGTCCTCAAAAAATCCACCAGTGTTTATTTCCGCCTTTAGATCTTCTTCCAGTGTTGCTAGGGGCGTGGCCTCTGAGGTCGACGTGACGACAGGATGAAAAGACGGCTATAAGTGCAAATCCTTATCTGACCGGCGGATAACAAGTCTGTGAAATATTCAAAGTTTATCTTTGAACTCTTTTCTTGCTCGTTCTTTTGGTGTTGACCTCCTTGTTCTCTCGACCACAATGTCTGTCACTATTGAATTGGGCCTTTGGTTTTGTTTTGCTTTATATTCTCTCTTTGTTTTGTTTTTTATGCGCATGTCTCGGTTTTTGCTCAAAAGTTTATCTTCCAGTTTACTGGCAGAACAATAATCAAGGGACTTGGACAGCATAAAAAGTAAAAATGTGAGGTTTGAATACACAATGGGCGGTCGGAAAATTGAGACTCCACCTTAGGAGAAGGTTTAGAAGTCTTAGTGGACTCTAAGCTATCAACTGCCAGACAGAAGCAAATAAGAAGACAAACGGACTGTCAGGTTATATAGCGCCTTGATGTGTGGAGTACAAGTCACAGGAGGTTCTGCTCAAACTTCATAACACACTGGTGAAGCCTCATCTTGGGTCTTGTGGGCAGTTTGGGTCTCCAGACAACAAAAAGGACATAGCAGCACTAGAAATGGTCTAGAGAAGAGCGGACTAAGCTGACTGAGGACTGAGATGTGTGAACTATGACCGAAAGAGCTGAACCTCCTTAGTGTTCCTCGTGGGAAGGATTTAGGAGTTGTAGTGGACTCTAAGCTATCGACTTCCCGACAGTGTTCAGAACCATTAAGAAGGCTAACAAAATGTCAGGTTGTATAGCGCCTTGATGTGTGGAGTACAAGTCACAGGAGGTTCTGCTCAAGCTTTATAACACACTGGTGAGGCCTCATATGGAGTCCTTAAAAAGGACCTAGCAGCTCGGGTGGTAGGGTCTTTGGCTGAACTGCAGAGGAACAAGAAGAGAGAGGATAAGGTGAGAGCGCCATCTCCCTGTCTGGATGATGAGTAACACTCTCCGAGCCTGTAAACTGTGCAACCATACGCACATGTGTGACAATTCGTTATAGTGAACTATACATGACAATAAACTTGAACTTGAGATATTCTGTGTGGAAATAAGTTTGACCTAATCCTTCATAGTCCTTAAAGTAATTTAATATGGGGGGCTTCATCCAGTTTAAAGAATTACTTACGGAAGCACGCCGTTCACGAACGTTTTTTCTATAATGTTGTTGTCGACCTAGAAGAATACCCAAGTCCAGATGCTGGGGCACCATCCTGTTTATTGAAACAATTAAGTTCAAACACAATAACTGGTGCACTCTGGCACAAAACCGATCAATACTGCTGCCTGCTTTGGGCTAAAGCAGTGAGGGTCTGATGAGCCGTCAGGCTTCAGGTTGGCGTTCCATCCCCAAGTATGTGTGGCGCCTCCTTCTGGGAGGTCCCTGCTCTTATAGTCCTTGGGCCGGAAGGGGCGGAGTCAATTGTTCTCATTTGGCATCCTCTTGGAGCTGTTGGTGTGAAAAAAAAGGCAAGAGAGTCAGCGACAGCACCTCCTTGTGTCCTGGGGTGGTAGTGCTTACCTCTGACGAGCCTGGAGGATGACCTCCGACACACATGAGTGACAAGGTGTACAGCTGAAAAGATTCGTATTGATGTTGCTTTGAGGAATCATAAACTTTTGACACCAAGACAGCAATTTGTTAGCCAAAAAAAAAAACGGTGAATGATTTTCAGCTCATATCACAAAATGTCAATAGTTTTTGCACAGTTTTATTATTTAGATTTTTGTGTGTTCATCCAGATAATTTGAACAATGTTCTCTCTTTCTTTTACTCGCAGATGCAAGAAGGTAGTAAAAGTGTTCGTCTCGGCACGCTCATTGCACTTATGGTGGAAGAAGGCCAGGACTGGAAGCAGGTGGAGATCCCAGCACCCGAGAGCACAATGGCCGGTGGACCCCCTGCCCCCCCACCAGCCACCCCAGCAGTGGCTCCTGTGTCACACGCGCCAGGAACACAAACATTTCAGTAAGCCATTTTTTAACCTTGTGAGTGTTTATCTGTTATTCCTCTAAAGCTCACTGTCTGAACTCTTTGAGGGCTGAATATTATTTTACAAAACAACGCACTGCAAATGATTTCACATATCAATCAACATTAAACATCTGTTGCTTCATGCGGTGGCCATCAGTTTGGTTTCTCTTGTGGCTTGTGCCGCTCACGGGTAGCAGGCTCGCTGCCAGGCTGTCTTCATGTGGCATGGGCATTCGCAGTGCCACGCAGTGTGGTTTGACCCCTTGTCATTGTAAGTGGCGGTCCTCCCTGGCAAACATTTTTCAAGATGTCGATACCGTAAGTCGTCATGGGACCTTCTACTTTTGAATGCACCACTCTTCACAAATTGGTCAGAATGGAGAAGCCAGGTGAAGAAGCTGCCGTGATAACATTCTCAGTGTTTTTCTGAGTCATGAGGGGTCATGGGGCTCACCCTGGCATCACTGGGCCTAGGCCATCATGTGACCAACTCATACACACACTCACCGGGCCATTTTAGGATGCAAATCTGGACTTTCTGCACAAGTACCCATACTGACATGGGGAGAACAGGCACACTGCACACCGAGACAGAGCGGGCTTGTGGGATTCATACCCAGAATTCTTCTGACTCGCGCTGTCTGCTGTCAGTTATGAAGAAATCACGATGGAAGCTGAGTGAGTGAATATGAAGTCCATCTGTCTGTTACTGTTGAGGCCAAAAGCTTCCATCCACCTTGACTATAAAGACTTTCAGACTCCATGTCTGAACGACTCCGCACACGTCACATCGCCGTACATTCCCTGTGTTAACTCATTAACTCCCTAAGTGCTGAGGTCACAATAATGGCTAAGAGGCGGATTGATTTCACCCTTTATTCATAGGATCAGATTTCCATAATAATCCATAAAATTAGTGAATGGGGAGGTTAAAATATCCAATGAATAATTCCATTGAAACAAGGTTAAAACACAAGGGGTGAAGATTTTCTCTTTAAACACCTCAACACTTGGTGCTTCCTTCTAAAATCCGCCACCTTCCCTGTCTTACCTCTTTCAGATTTCGCAGCACGAGGAGACGTCCACTGACAGGCACAGGTAACCCTTATTCCAGCCTGGGCCCCTGTTGCCAGTCTCTTGGCATTTACAGGGTGCCATGCTGAGTTTTGCTCCTTTCTCCATCTCCTGCCACAGTCTGCCAGGCTTCCATGGGAGCCACGGGAGCACTTGGTCACTCGGAGCAGGCGCAACCCTCAGCCCCCTTTAGTGAGTACTGGCCACACACTCCTTACCCAGAGCTCACTTTTCCGTCTGCCTGTTTCTACTCTACACCGCACCGTCTCCCATCCCATTCCTGCCCTTTTCTCCATCCTTCTTTCCTTTAACCTCCATTCCTTCTTTTTCTTTCGGTTCTTTTTCTATCCTCCCTTCTGCTGTGCAGGCTCCTTTTTATATACGGCCTGACTTGGGCGCAGGTGTGGTACGCCACTACCTCTGGTGTGTGAATGAGGCAATCTAACCCCGGAGTGAAGCCCACTCGCGCACATCCGCACTTCACAGGACGCAATTATTTATTTATAAAACCAAACTGCTCCACGGACCTGTTATCACACATTTGAGTAATGAATAGAAATATTTCCTACCACTTTGTTTATCATTTTAACAACGATCTTCTTACAAGTCTGTTATCACCTCTAAAATGGACCTGCCAGTTAAAAATGGCGACACTTTAAAAACTAGTCAGAACATTTATGCATGGCAGACTGAGATCAATAGGCGAGTTTAAGGACTTTCTCAGTCTATTTCATTGTTGTGGTGGGCAAAGGATATCTCACCATAATTGGGAAAAGGATGAAAACGGGCCTGGGTAGGACAGGAGTCCACTCACTCACACGCACACACACACACACATCCCCACATTCACACACAGTGACAATTTACAGTTGTCAATTAACATATTGTGCCGTATACCGGGGCCTTTGCCTTGCCGGGACACCTCTACGTTGGAAGGAGTCTTTCCGGAGCATTGCCTCCCCCAAAGTGCAAGAGGGCAGCCCCCCTGGAGTGCAGTGTTTTCACGGGTTTGGAGCATGGAAGCTCAACCCTGTTGGGGCCAGGGGGTGCCTGGAGAACCATTGAACCCTTTGACTCGGCACTGCCACAACACCTGGAAACGCTGCCGGAAATCGGTCAACGAGCTCCTGGACCACTTCTGGGGGCCAGTTTATACTTCACCCTCACAACGCGTCCGCGCACACATCATGGCTGCCACGGTTCCAGGTGTTCATTTGACGCGTCTTCTGAGCAGGCCCTCAGAAATGAACGTGATGCGTGCGCGAGTTGTAGTACCAGCAAAAAGTTGTGGTGGGGGGGAGACGCGGTGTAGATAGATAGATAGATAAATAAATATGAAAGGCAATATATAATAGATAGATAGATAGATATGATAGGCACTATAAAATAGATAGATAGATAGATAAATATGAAAGGCACTATATGATAGATACAGTAGATATGAAAGGCACCATATGATAGATAACAACAACAACATTTATTTCTATAGCACATTTTCATACAAACAGTAGCTCAAAGTGCTTTACATAATAAAGAATAGAAAAATAAAAGACACAATAAGAAAACAAAATAAATCAACATTAATTAACATTGGATAAAAGTAAAGTTCAATGGCCCGGGGGGACAGAAAAATCAAAAACAAAAAAACTCCAGACGGCTGGAGAAAAAAATAAAATCTGTAGGGATTCCAGATAGATAGAAAAGATGAAAGGCACAATTAGATACAGTGGGATACAAAAGTTTGGGCAACCTTGTTAATAGTCATTATTTTCCTGTATAAATCGTTGGTTGATGTCAGTTAAATCTATCATATAGGAGACACACACAGTGATATTTGAGAAGTGAAATGAAGTTTATTGGATTTACAGAAAGTGTGCAATAATTGTTCAAACAAAATCAGGCAGGTGTATAAATTTGAGCACCACAAAAAAGAAATGAAATCAATATTTTGCAGAAATTCCAGCCTCTAAACGCTTCCTGTAGGTTCCAATGAGAGTCTGGATTGTGGCTGAAGGTATTTTGGACCATTCCTCTTTACAAAACATCTCGAGTTCATTCAGGTTTGATGGCTTCTGAGCATGGACAGCTCTCTTTAACTCACACCACAGATTTTCAATTCTATTCAGGTCTGGGGACTGAGATGGCCATTCCAGAACGTTGTACTTGTTCCTCTGCATGAATGCCTTAGTGGATTTTGAGCAGTGTTTCGGGTCGTTGTCTTGTTGAAAGATCCAGCCCCGGCGCAGCTTCAGCTTTGTCACTGATTTCTGGACATTGGTCTCCAGAATCTGCTGATACTGAGTGTAATCCATGCGCCCCTCAACTTTGACAGGATTCCCAGTCCCTGCACTGGCCACACAGCCCCACAGCATGATGGGACCACCACCATATTTTACTGTAGGTAGCAGGTGTTTTTCTAGGAATGCTGTGTTCTTTTTCCTCCATGCATAACGCCCCTTGTTATGCCCAAATAACTCCATTTTAGTTTCATCAGTCCACAGCACCTTATTCCAAAATGAAGCTGGCTTGTCCAAATGTGCTTGAGCAGACCTCAAGCGGCTCTGTTTGTGCTTCCTCTTCATCACTCTCGCATACAGCATCTCCTTGTGTAAAGTGCCAATGGTTGAACGATGCACAGTGACTCCATCTGCTGCAAGATGATGTTGTAGGTCTTTGGTGCTGGTCTGTGGGTTGACTCTGACTGTTCTCACCATTCGTCGCTTCTGTCTATCCGAAATCTTTCTTGGTCTGCCACTTCGAGCCTTAACTTGAACTGAGCCTGTGGTCTTCCATTTCCTCAATATGTTCCTAACTGTGGAAACAGACAGCTTCAATCTCTGGGACAGCTTTCTGTATCCTTCCCCTAAACCATGATGGTGAACAATCTTTGTCTTTAGGTCATTTGAGAGTTGTTTTGTGACCCCCATGTTGGGGTCACCAGGAGGAGCGGAGCGGAGCAGAGCAAAGACGAGAGAAAAGAAGAAAAGGTTTTGTGCTGACCTTTGCTTTGTGGAAATGACTGTGCTGTACCGGTGGAAAACAGGTGAAGGTGTTTCCCACAGTGAAGAAAGAAAAATCAAAGTTTGTGTGCTTGCACTTGTGTCCTGCCTGTCTGTGCCAGGATTAGGGTGGCAATACGTACTCAGGCTTCACAATATCTTAAAACAAAAAAAAAAAAAAATCATTTTGCGCTTAGCACATTCTATACAAACTCACCTAAAAGCAGACAATTGCAAAAGGAGCCAGTAAAGTGTTGCCATTGTCATCGCATCATGTTGTTTTATTTTCTTTCCATCCAGACTGAGACTTAGCCCAGCTGCTCGGCACATTCTAGACACTCATGGTTTGGATCCAGGGAAGGTGAATCCGTCTGGGCCACGAGGAATCTTCACCAAAGAGTGAGTGACAACCTTTTAACTTCAAGGATTAAATATGCTTGACACTTGGTGATAATGATAGCGTGACATTTTAAAGTTTTGTATCAACTGAAACTGATGAAGAATATGCTTGTCTATATGTGTGTGTGCGTGTGTGTCTGCTCCATGCTGATTTTTTGATCCTGTTTCCAACAATGTTCCATCTGGCTCCTGACTACATTTCCTATTTTCCCCGTCACAGCCTATGTGGCTCCTTAAACAGCAGAATCTGCAACGAGAGATAATACTGCCGTTGCATTTACCACATTATTTTCAAATCACCTTTCATTTTTGATGTATTTTCGTATTTAGGTTATTTATTTTTCAAGATGTAATTTATTGGAGGTTCACTTTTGCTCTGATTTCCTGCTCCAGTCTGTAAGGATCCAAGTTACCTGCTGGCGTCTGCTCACGGCTCAAATTTACAACACCTCTAGCTTTGGCTCAGTGCTCCATGGTGGTAGTGGCGTGGTAATTGTTTTATTGGCTCAAATTCTTATGACCTTCGCCAATCGGCCACCCATCTCCTTCTGAACATTCTACAATATCTTAAGTACATGCTGGACAGTCTTAGAGTAGCGGATTGAATTCTCTAGAATACCAGGAGTCCTAACACCTCTGGTGTCACTTGTTGGATGCAAGAGCGGTGGCTTGGCTTCCTTACTTTCTCAAGTGCCCTGAATCCCTGGGCTGAACAGGTGCCATACGAGAATGTTAACACATTTATTACCAGGATGCTGCATTAGAGTTTAACTACCAACAGTAACTCTGTCAAAAATGTAAAGAAACTAATAACTGCTTGATTTTGACCAGTAACACAACTAAAAGTCTGCATTTGAATGAGAGTCCTAGAAGCACAGCCCCATCCAGAGTGCCATAAGTGTCACGTATTCCTTTGCGCTGTCCTCGCTCGCGGGTGAGTGAGTGAGTGAATGAGGTCTTTGCCTTTTATTAGTATAGATGTGTGTGTATATATATAGGTGTGTGTATGTATATATATATATATATATATATATATATATATATATATATATATATATATATATATATATATATATATATATATATATATATAATGTTGTGAGATGTGGCCGGCTTGTCATCCCAGCCAATGCCGCCAGATGGAGCCCTCCCTGCAGTATGGAGGTGCCCCGAAGACCAGCAGGGAATCATGGACGATGTAGTTTTTATCCTCAGCCCTGCTGGATACCTCAGGGGCCCTAAGAGGGTGCTGCAGGGAGGACCGAGGACACATTTGTGCCCGATGACCCGGAAGCTTGTCATAGGAAGAGCGACGGGCTTTCGGGGTGAAGAAAAGAACTTTTACCTGACCCAGAAGTGATTGAGGATCACATGAACTGGGGATTGAGAACACTTCTGGGTCAGGGAATATAAAAGGACTGTGGGAGCTCCCAGACGGTGAGCTGAGCTGGGTGGAAGGGTGGCAACGCATCTAGGAGCTGGAGGATTGGTTTATTGTGTAGTATTTGTTATTATATGAGTATACTCTGTGGCAACAAAATAAAGTCAACAATTGGACTTTTACCTGGTCTGGAGTCGTGGACAGGGGTTCAAGGGAGCGAGAGCGACCCCTATCTACCACAATGTGTGTATGTATATATATATATATATATATATATATATATATATATATATATATATATATATATATATATATATATATGTATGTATATGTATATGTATATGTACAGTATACATATGTGTGTATATATATATGTGTGTGTATGTGTATATATATATGTGTATGTATATGTATATATATATTGTCACAAGAACGAGACATGGACAGATAGAGTTGGGGCAGCCACCCGTATAATGTAGTATCCTGGCTGCAAAAGGTCGTTTTATCAAATAATCAGCACTGAAGTGCATTCAACTGAGTCCAGTACAAGTCTGAGGAAACAAAGGAAAAGGGGCAGGTTTTAAAGGGGGAGACAGGAAGTGAGGTCATATGGATCTGGCACGTGGTCTTCCACCATTGGTTCATAGCCGGACGTGACATCAGAGGGTCTGGAGCTGGTGTGGCCGACTTCCATTGGCTCAGTCCCAGAAGTGATGTCAGGAGAGCCAGGTGGAATCTCCCAGGAATGGTCTACAGGAAAGGGAGAAAAAGAGTCAGTGTAATCTGCCACATCCCGGTATGCCTCCGAACTGCCTTCACTCAAGCCCTTTAGCTGCCTCCCATGCGCACGTGTGTGACAATATATATATATATATATGTGTGTGTGTGTGTGTGTGTGTGTGTGTGTGTGTGTATATATATATATATATATATATATATATACGAGGTGTGGCAGAAAAGTAATGAGATTGATTTTTTATTTACCAAAGTTTTTATTTTTTTCAAACATCAATGTTATCCCCTTCAAAGTAGTTCCCTTGGTCAGCTACACACCGATGGAGACGTTGTTCTCACTGTCGGTAGCAGCGCTGGAAGTCTTCAACCGGTATGGTCTTCAGCATGTCTGTTACACTCTTTTGGATGTTTTCTAAAGTCCAAATGACGTCCTTTGAGGACATTTTTCAGTTTAGGAAAAAGGAAAAAGTCACGCGGACTGAGGTCAGGTGAATAAGGGGCTGGGGAACCACAGGAATACCTTTTGAGGTCAAAAATTCTGTTATGGAGAGAGCAGTGTGACATGGGGCTTTGTGATGATCCATTTGTCTGCAATGTCTGGTCTCATGCGAATGACCCTTTTTCTGAGCCTTTCAAGGACGTCTTTATAAAAATTCTCCAAGCTTAACACAAAATTTAATGGCACAACGTTGCTCCAAATTCCGCTGTTCCATTTTGCGTGACGCACAACCAAAAACACGACTTCGCTAATAGCAGTCATAAAAATCACGTAGTTAACGGAAGGAGTTGAAACTCGCACTGAGCTATGGGAGGGTACTGATACACGTGCTCTATCAAGGACAACAGCGCAGCATTGCCAGATCGCTTGCAGTGTTGCCAGTCTCATTACTTTTCTGCTACACCTCGTATATTAGTGTGTATATATATATTGTGGCATCCGGCCGGGAAGCCCAGGAGGACCGGAGGAGGGCTAGTGCCTCCTCCAGACCACAAGGGGGCGTCCGCCCTGGTTATGTTGGGGGCCACGGGTAAAGGGCTTGGAAGCCCAGCCCTGTAGGGACCCGTGGCCACAGGCAGGTGGTGCCCCGGTGCCTGAATATCCCTGGAGCCCAGCACTTCTGCCACACCAGGAAGAGCTGGCGGGAAGACGACAGGGGACACCCAGACGGCTTTCAGGTGCGCAGCCGGCACTTCCGCCATACTGGGGCATGGCTACGGAGGAATGCCGGGAAGCAGCTGGAGCCCATCCGGGTTCCTATTTAAGGGGCCGCCTCCCTTCAGTTGAGAGCAGAAGTCGGGTGGAAGTGGACAGAACTGAAGAGAGGACTGGAGGCGGCCAAGAGAGAGAGGCACGAAGGACTGTGTGGCCTGGACTTTGGGGGATCGGTGCTGGAGGCACTGGGGGTGCACGTGTGGTCAATTTGTAAATAATTGTAAAATAATCGTGTGTTGGGTGAAATTAAGATGTCCGCCTGTCTGTGTCCGGGTTCAAGTCCACTATATATATATATATATGTGTGTGTGTGTGTGTGTGTGTGTGTGTATATATATATATATATATATGTATATGTGTATATATATATATATATATATATGTGTATATATATTTTTGGTCACTACAGTACTTGGATTTAATAATCGTCATGTGGGAAAAGGCTGACTCACATAAATAAGTAGACCCGAATAATGCAGTCAAGGAGCTTTTGAATTCAGCCTAGTGAAAAATGACGGCTGTCCGATTAACTGCGATTTTAGTTCCCTCTCCTTTCTCTTTCTCAGATCGCTTTTTGGAAGGACGTCAGTTTCGTAGATTTTATGAACAGTTTGAAAGTGCCTTTCCACATTTTCCTCCTTTGGAATAGCAATGATAGATCGACAGATCAGACAAACGCACTTTGATTGTGACATTGTGAGAGAAAAAAATCCTCTTCCAATTCCACATCCAGCCCATACCCTCCCCAAACAATTTTTTTTAAATCCCTTCTTTAGTCGATATAAGCTGGAAGGCTAACTCGATCACTTAGCCGAAGTTTAATCGTGCATCCGGGATGACCAGTGTGTTAGAAGAAAAGTGATCTCAGACTGGTCGCCCTGTATGTCCATCAAGTGGCAAATGTCATAGGGAGGATATATGATAGATTAACATTTAAAAAAAAAATTTTGAATGCAATGCAATCTACCTGCACTAACTTTGCGATCTACTGGTTGATCGTGATCGACGCGTTGGGCACCCCTGGTTCAGAACATCAGCAGCTTTATACCTTTTTTATGATGACATATCTATGGACTATCTATTTATAACACTATTTTCTGCAACAAGACAGCAAGTGATTGCCTCACGTGCAATGCCAAATCATTCCAGAGTTTTGGAGCTGCAACTGAAAGTGCCCGATCACCTCAGAGTTTGCATCGTGTCTTAGGGACAAGTAAAAGCATCTGGTCTACTGACCCGAGAGGGTGAGACAGACAGCACATAAGGGGACAGCTGTTCTGACAGATAAAATGGGGCACAACCATTAAAAGATTTAAAAACAAATACAAGGATCTTAAAATGGATTTGAAAATGAACTGGAAGCCAGTGAAGGGAAGCCAATATCAGGGTAACGTGCTCATGCTTTCTTGTGGAAGTTGAAAATCGAGCAGCAGCATTTTGCACCAGCTGTAGGTCAGCGATGGAGGTCTGGCTAATTCCAAAGAGAAGTGCATTGCAGTAATCTAGACGAGAGGTTATAAAAGCAGGTATCACTGTTTCAAGGTTGTGTTTAGACAAAACATTTTTCTAGCTGAGGCGGCTGTCAAAAATCAAGATTTTACCACTGCGTTCACATGGCTATCAAGCAGAATCCATTTTCACATCTAAATTTGTGGTCATGGATTTCTTATGTTGAGCCACAGTGGAAAGGTCGATGCAGGGTGTCCCGCTGGTGCCGTTGGCTCTAAATAGCATGACTTCTGTCTTGTTCTCATTAAAATTTAGAAAATTTAATGCCATCCAATTCTTGATGCCAATAAGGCAATCAAGCAGGGGCTGGACAGAACATGGACCAGAGCGTTTCAGAGGGAATTAAACCTGACAGCCATCCGCATCAAGATGAAAGGAAATACCATGCAAAGTGGCAGCAGGTACACGAAGAACAGTAGAGGTCCCAGGATGGAGCCCTGTGGTACCCCCAGGGGAGGGCAGCAGACATGGAAGTAAAATCATCAATGCTGACACAAACACTTCTATCTGAGAGATAGGACCCTAAACCATTGGAGAGCTGAGCATGTGGTGCCCAGCCTGGAGATGAGGATCTCATGGTCTGTCGTGACAAAGGCAGACGTTAAAACTAGAAGCACAAGTAGTGCACGGTCACCAGATTCCACTGCTAAGAGAATATCATTAAAAACGTTTAACAGAGCGGACTCAGTGCTGGGGTGAGTTGTAAACCCAGACTGAAACACGTCCAGAATTTCGTGTTCATCCAGGAAGGACTTCAGGTGGGTGTAGATGACTTTTTACAAGAGTTTGGACAAAAAAGATAGCTGGGAAATAGGGCTAAAGTCTGACATAACAGAGTGGTCCAGACCTGGTTTGTTCAGCAGAGGTTCCACAACAGCATGTTTAAAATTGTTAGACACCACACTAGAGGTTAAACTATTACAGTGATCCCTCCTCGATCGTGGGGGTTGCGTTGCAAAACCTCCCACGAAAGGTGAAAATCTGTGAAGTAAAAACCATACGTTTATATTGTTATTTTTATATTGTCACGCTTGGGTCACATCTTTTGCACAGAAACACAGGAGGTTGTAGAGACAGGGACTTTAAAACACTGCAAACAAACATTTGTCTCTTTTTCAAAAGTTTAAACTGTGCTCCATGACAAGACAGAGACGACAGTACCGTCTCACAATTAAAAGAATGCAAACATATCTTCCTCTTCAAAGGAGTGCGCGTCAGAAGCAGAGTATGTCAAAGAGAGACAAAGAGAGGAAAGCAAACAATCAAAAATCAATAGGTGCTGTTCGGGCTTTTAAGTATGCGAAGCATCACGCGACAAAGCAGCCGTAAGTAAAGGAGCAATGTGAAGGTAGTCTTTCAGCATTTTTTAGAAGAGCGTCCATATCCTCTAGGCCAGTGTGCGAACAGCCCCTCTGTCAGGAGGGAGAGAGAGAGAAAGGCAAACAATCAAAAATCAATACCGTGCTCTTCTGGCTTTCGAGTATGCGAAGCACCACGCGGGAAGCATATCGAGTTTTATTTAATACGTAATATGTGCTCTGATTGGGTAGCTTCTCAGCCATCTGCCAATAGCGTCCCTTGTATGAAATCTATGGGCAAACCAACTGAGGAAGCATGTACCATAAATTAAAAGATCCATTGTCCGCAGAAATCCGCGAGCCAGCGAAAAATCCGTGATATATATTTAGATTTGCTTACATTTAAAATCCGCGATGGAGTGAAGCTGCGAAAGTCGAAGCGCGATATAGTAAGGGATCACTCTATTAATAATAGTCAATAAGTTTAATAAGTATGGCACGGTGGCTCAGTGGGTAGTGCTGTTGCCTCGCAGGTAGGAGACCTTGGTTCGCTTCCCGGGTCCTCCCTGTGTGGAGTTTGCATGTTCTCCCCGTGTCTGCGTGGGTTTCCTCCCACAGTCCAAAGACATGCAGGTGAGGTGCATTGGTGATCCTAAATTGTTCCTAGTGTGTGTTTGGTGTGTGTGTGTGTGTGTGCTATGCGGTGGGCTGGCGCCCTGCCCGAGGTTTGTTTCCTGCCTTGCACCCTGTGTTGGATGGGATTGGCTCCAGCAGACCCCCGTGACCCTGTAGTTTGGATATAGCGGGATGGATAATGGAAGTTTAATAATAAGTTTATTCTCACAAAATGCTCTTCAATAACCGTGAAGTTCCATGGAGTACAAGAAGCAAAGAAATTATCCCACAAACACTAATGCAATCCACTGCATACCAAGCCTCAATACGATAATCGAGAAAGGCAATCAAATATGGAACATGAAGGCCAAAATCTCAAAGGCACAAACACACAAAACGAAACAAAACTGAGTCACCGACTCCGGAGTGGATTACAAGGAACCATCGGGAACTGTGGCTGACCCTCCAGATTTAGCGGGCGATTGGTTGAGGGAGCACCCAAAAAACTCGTGGGATATAGCAAAGGCCACTTATACACTGTCACAAGAAAAGTTCAAAGACATCGAAAAAGATTTGGGGCAGCCACCCATATATTGTACCCTGGCTACAAAATGGGTAACTTAGAATTGAGTTCTTTACAGGTCTGAGTACGAAACAGAACTGACTTAAAAGAAGTAAATATAGCGGCTTTAAAGGCTGTGACTGGAAGTGACGTCATCGGGGCAGGAACCGGAAATAATGTCATCCGTGGAGCTAGATCCAGATGTGACGTCATCCATGGCATAGACATATATAGGTAGACGCAGCATTCACTGGGTTGCCCAGTCGACACGATACGTTAGCGCGTCCGCCATATTGCGAGTGGCAAAAGTGCCATTTAAACTAATACAGGTAGATGTATTTTTCTGATGAAAAAACAATAACGTTTAAAACAGTATCGTTTACATACAACAGATTTTGGCGAATTGTTTAAATTCAATTATTTATATCCATTATACACTAATAATGGCAATTATTAAATAATAATAATAGTTATTATTATTAAATAATTCCTCCCATATAAGTAACATTTCTCGGACTGCTTTCTTCCATCTCTTAAACGTTTCTAGACCTCGTCCTGTTCTTACCCAACACAGTACTGAAGTATCGGTTAATGCCCGAGTCACCTCACGTATACATTACTGTAATGCTATTCTATCTGGCATCCCACAAAAACGTATCCATCGCTTACAACTTCTTCCAAATTCTGCTGTCAGGATCATAACCTGCTGTTGTAAATCCACTGAACATATTACACCGATTCTCTCTCCACTTCACTGGCTCCCTGTTCACTACAGAATACGATACACAAGCCCGCTCTGAACATTTAAAGCTCTCCACACCTCACTGATCTCCTCCAGACTGGCACTCCTCTCGCTCACTCAGATCCTCCTCTGCAACTCGACTTTCTGTGCCACACGTCAGACTCGGTGCTATGGGAGCTCGAGTGTCTCTCCTGGTGCTCCTCAACTCGGGAATTCTCTTCCCTCTCATATTCGTCAGCTCGACTCAATATCACATTTGAAAACTGCCCTCAAAACATCTCTTTTCAAACTGGCATACTAATTGTGAATTTTGCACTGTTACTGCCAGTTATCTTTGTTTGTTTGCTAATTATTGCTTTTTGATTTATGATTCTCTTGTTTTAATTTTACTAGTGTTGTTTAATTTTATTGTAAGGTGAACTTGACAGCTAAGATTATAAAACGGGATTTTCTAATGGCCAAATATAACCACAACAATTGTTCAGCCTTACCTATGAGATGTAATCCCCCGGGATCTGGTTTGGAGCATACAGCGGTTTGTACAATCCCAAGCAGTACATTATTCATTACTTCACTCCGCAGCAGTGACACTCGCAGTATGGCGGCGACGTTGACGTACGATGCTGCTGGTCATGTGGCGTCCAGTTATTCTATGTCTATGGCAGAAACAGAAATGACGTCATCCATGGGGCCGGAAATGGAAGTGACGTCATCCTTGGCCCCAGAACAGGAAGTGACACCTTTATGGGGGCGGAAACAGAAGTGACATCATCCATGTGGCCAGTGATGTCATCCATGGGTCCGGAACCGTGCGGGATTTCCCGTCTGCAGAGGATTGAGAGAGCAAGTCAGTGCAGCTCGCCACCCCTGGTCTGACATGGTACTGCTGTTATTCAGGCCCTTTAGCTGCCTCCCCCTCACACATGTGTGACAACACATAAGCAAAACCTAAAATGAAGATACACATGACATAGAAAGAATCAAAAATGAACCAAAGAGACATCAAGCATGAATTTGAACCCCAGCCAGGGGAGTGACATTAGCGATTTTTTCTTTTATTCATTTAGACCTTTCTCCGTGTTTTTGGAGTCATTTCCCTGTAGCTGAGTATCGGTATAAGCAGATCATCTCAGCCCTGCCTTCACTAACAGCACATCACACCCTCGGCCTCAGCACTTACTCTCTGCTTTACGTGATGCTCTCCAGCTTCACAAGATCTTCTGACCGATTGTTGTTTATTCCTCAGGCGATGTTTAGCATCCAGCGTGAAAGGAAAATTAGAGATGAGGCCTCAGAACATTCTCTCCAGAACATAAAATGACGTAGGAGGTTTCCATTCTCCCTCTTGGGAGATGCCTGAGAGTTTTCTGAACATTGAGGGATGACAAAGAGACAAGAAGGATTAAAGGCAGTGGAAGAAGCACACAAAGGCTTAAACCCCATTCACTCCCATTCGTGCACTTTGTCACTGATGCTCAAATTCAATTTCGCAATCAGACGAGGTCTGTTTAAATTTTATTTGTTCTGATGCTTTAATTCATCCCAGTCGTCTTTGTGTTTGCCTGGTCTTGCAGAAGAGGGAGAAGTCACATGTCATTGATGCCATAGGTCATACTGTTGACCAAAAAACGTCTCTGTGGGAGCCACTGGCCGTGCTGGTGTGCCTTTTAAACGCAGGCAGACACAGTAAAGTCTTTTACTTTTGGGATAAATGGATTTTTGCTTCCTTTTTGAAGCGCCGATTTATAAATTTAATCCTATGCATCCGTTTACTGTTCGAGGAGGAGTGCCATTATAAAAGTGTATGTGTGAGAGGACATGATGACAGACTAGCCTAGTGGGTGACGTGTTGGAGTTAAAGCCAGAAAGCCTTTGGCTCGTCACACACTTTGATTGCTGACTGATTGACTGAATGAGCGCCAACTGTAGATAATAAATTTGAATTCTGACTCTGCTCTGAGTTTTCCAAAGGTGCGGGTTTATAATATAATATAATATTGGTTATTTGTCTGTTTGGTCATTCATGTAGAATCCATGTGTGACTTGGGCACAGATTTCTGTGCAGTTCCGGTTAAACCCATGTCAGACTCTGGGTGACCCGTGATGGTCCCGTTTATTGTATTAAGCCCAAATAACTCTTGTGATAGGATTCTACTGCCATCTAGTGGATGAAATAACACCACGCGTGGGGAAATCAAAAATATTCCTGTGCTTTCTGCCATTTTCTGGTAGCTCATCAATATTCATGAGTGGGGCGGAGCTGCAAACAAAAAGCCATAAACACAGCTGCAGAACGACCTGAAACTGATCCATTGTTGAAGTTGAGCGATAGTGACGACGATGTGAAGTGGTCACCAGACGTTGACACGGATAGTGAAAATGATGAATGGTACGGCACTGTACGACTGAACCGATGTGATATGCCTGGTGAATTTGGCCAAAAATCAAGTGCAAGGACAAGAAAGACTTTAGCCCCCTAAGCACAGTGCACAGTGCGGCCACCGTGTCAACTGATCTTCATTGAAATGGTGGCATCAGAGATTGGCCATCTCCGACTTTGGTACACCTTAAGGTGATCGTTAATCATGACATCTGATTATTAATTGTTTATCTGTCTGGTTGCTGTGCCTCTGCTATCCAACAGATGGCTCAACGCACACCACAGCACTGCTTTTACAAATCTCATACCAAATGGCACGTAACAGACACATATGCACTGTATTTGTCTTTCTAACATATGGCGTATGGCACAGCCTTATTCTGTGGTAACCTACAGTAACACAAGGGGGAGCAACGATAGTGCGGATCAGGCGCTGACATTCTACCCTCTCGTGTGCAAGCAGCAGAAAAAAAAATATATCAGAAAAGTGTGCAAAGAAACGCGCGTCTACTGACCCACTTGTGACGTCACACAGAGGACGTGTGCTAAATCTGCATGAGTGCAGCAGCAGACACGCGACAGGACTTTCCAGCTGTATTCATGCTGATGTTTTTGTATTTTTAGGTTTGTGTTACACATAATAACGTTTTTTATTGTTGGCTCCTTTTTTCCGTGGGTACGTATAACGCTAAGGAGGTTAAAAGATGAAATTAAAGGCACCCACAACAACATTAACATTTATTTTTAATAGCTAATTTTCCTGCTTAGGAGAAAGTCAAGTATGAATTTGATAACCACTAAATAATATTACTAACAAAGAAGTGTTTAGAACAGCTGACAATCCTGATGTCCGTCTTGATTAGAAATTATGGTCAGGTGGTCAACTAAGACTAGAAAATAAACCCCCCAAAGAAAATAAATGTAGATGTGCCATGGCAGTTATTAACAAATGGAGAAAATATGGCACAGTAGTGATGGGACATCCCTCCATGATTCATGACATATGAAGGATAAGGGAGGTCATTGCAACCAGATGAGCACACAGATACACGGGCACCGGTCATTGTTCTAAATTGGACTAAATGTGCTACACATCTAAGATGGGTTCAAATCTATGACCCCAGCGTTAACGTTTGCAATGCACCATGCAATGCATATGTCTCTGTTATATGCCATTTAGTATGGGATTCGTAAATGCTGTGTTAATGTTTGTGATGTACCATCTGTCGGAATGATGAATGCCATGCATTCTATTATTATAAATGTGTGTGATGTGCCATCTGTTGGGATAACAAATGCAATACATGTCTCTGTTAGATGCCATTTGGTATGGGATTCGTAAAAGCAGTACTAATTGTGTGTGATGTGCCATCAGTTGGAATGAAAAATGCAGTGCATTCTATTACTATAAATGTGTGATGTGCCATCTGTTGGAGTAATGAATGCAATGCATTCTGTTACCACAATTGTGTGTGTTGCGCCATCTGTTGCAATGACAGATGCAATACATGTCTCTGTTATATGCCATTTGGTATGGGATTCGTAAAAGCAGTACTAGTTGTGTGTGACGTGCCATCTGTAGGAATGAAAATTGCAGTGCATTCTATTTCTATAAATGTGTGTGATGTGCCATCTGTTGGAGTGATGAATGCAATGCATTCTATTACAAATGTGTGTGTTACGCCATCTGTTGGAATGATGAATGTAATGCGCATGTCTCTGTTATATGCCATTTGGTTTGCGATTCATAAAAAACTGTGTTAATGTTTGTGGTGCACCTCCTGTTGGGTTGAAAAGCGCCATGCATTCTATTACTACAAATGTGTGTGAGGTGCCATCTGTTGGAATGAAAGACACAGTGCATTTGACTCTGTTACATGCCATTTAGTGTGGGATATGTTAAAACAGTGCTAATGTGTGGGATGCACCATCTAATGAATAACAGAGACATAGCAAACCGATGGACAAACACAAAACTATTAAGGTGGATTAAATAGAACTTCTCGCCACTGTTCTCATTCACCGTAAGGTGTTCCGAAGTTGTAGTTTATAATTGGTCGTCTCTGTGTTTCCATGGTTTCATCAGAGGCCACAGAAGAATTCACAGGGCTGGAGACGCTGGATGGTCCTTGTATGCTGCAGTCTTCAGACCGCGTCTATTGCTTCCTTTAAGCACAGCGTCCGTCCCGAAACTGCTGACCTGAGATGTCTTCTTAGGATTATTATTTATTTTTTTAAATAATTTCAGATGCTTCAATAATCGTGTTTGCAAGATGTGAACAATTCAATGTGTTTTTTTTCCTCTGTCCTCAGCACCCTGGTCTTACAGTGTGGCCTTCTGCCAAGTTCATCTCTGCTTTTTATCATGTCATGTCATTTACTAACCCGCTTAATACAAACCAGAGTTGCGTGGGGGGGGGGAATGGATCCTCTGCCAGCTAGCATAGGGGGCAAAGCAGGAAACAAAAGCGTTGAACAAGGTGCCCATCCATTTCATGGCAAACTTGCACACACTGGGGAAAATTTAGTGTCACCAGTTCACCTCACCTGCAACATCTTTGAACACTGGGAGGAAACCAGAGTAGCTGCAGACAAGGGGAGAACCTGCAAACTCCACACGGGTAGGTAGGACCCCAGACATGAGCCCTGGTGGTCTTACTGTGAGGCAGCGGTGCTACCACTGCACCACCATGCTTCCTTTTTTGTATTGTGTAAATCTGAATTCAGTCATGGATGGCACGGTGGCACAGAGGGTAGTGCTGCTGCCTCGCAGTTAGGAGACTCGGGTTCACTTCCTGGGTCCTCCGTGCGTGGAGTTTGCATGTTCTCCCCGTGTCTGCGTGGGTTTCCTCCCACAGTCCAAAGACATGCAGGTTAGGTGGACTGGCAATTCTAAATTGGCCCGTGTGTGCTTGGTGTGGGTGTGTATGGGTGTGTGTGTGCCCATTGGTGGGCTGGCACCCTGCCCGGAGTTTGTTTCCTGCCTTGTGCCCTGTGTTGGCTGGGATTGGCTCCAGCAGACCCCCGTGACCCCGTAGTTAGGATATAGCATGATGGATGGATGAATTCAGTGATTTTCACTCTTTGGGGAAAACACTTTATAAGATGGAAAAAAAGATAAAATCAGAAGAGTGAGAAAGATCTGACATTATTAGCCAAGTCAAAAACTAATCATACGGCAGCAACGTACCGCACAACAGCATCAGTTTATTTTTATGTAACCCAAAATCACACAAAGGATGCCTCTGTGGGCTTTAACAGGCCCAGTGTAATTGACAGCCCCCCTGGCCTCTTTTATTTACATGGTGGGACTGACAGTAACTTGAATGGGATAATTTGATAATGGCGCTAAACGTGTAGCAGCCCTGAGGCGCTCAGATCTGATGCTGTTAAAAAGACGCGCTTTATTTATTTTCATGGGGAAGGCAGGACAGCACCCACCACGGTCCGGCGTACCACGTGGAAGTGCAGACCACAAGTGTCATTTATTAAATAAACTGTTACAAATGGAGAAACATAGAAGCGCCTTCAGGAAGTCTTCAGACCCCTTCACTTTTTTTCGCGTGTTGTTATTTTGTCGTCTTGTGCTAAAATCGTCTCAATTTGTTTTTTCCCCTCATCAAGTAACAAGTGACAAAGCCATTCCAACCCGTTATATACTAACTACAGGGTCTTGGGGGGTCTACTGGAGCCAGTCCCCGTCAACATAGGGCACAAGGCAGGAAGCAAACCCCGGGCAGGGCGCCAGCCCACCGCAGGGAATGACAAAGCAAATGGAGGAAATAGATATATAGAATTGACACAAGTATTTAGAGCCTTTAATCAGTACTTAGCCTGGGGTGGTCTTGGGTCAACACCACAAGCTTCCCATACCTGGATTTGGGGATTTCCTTCCATTCTTCTCTGCCCATCTTCTCAAGCTGTGCCAGGCTGGATGGAGGCCTTTCAATGGGCAGCTCTTTAAAGGTCTCAGCAGAGATGGTTCATTGGGTTCAAATCGCGGGTACTCGGACCCTTGCAAACTGGCAAATGCATCCAATTATATTGAAAATTATTTTGAGATGTTTCTACACCTTATTTGGAGTCCACCTGTGCTCAGTTCAATGGATTGATTGGACTGCTGAGGAAAGGCATAGACCAGGGGTGGGCACCCTCAGTCCTGGAGGGCCGCTGTGGCTGCAGGTTTTCTGTTCCAACCCAAATCCTTAATTAGAAACCCAATCCTTGTCAATCTCTTATTTGGTTTTATGGTTTGTTAGTCTGCAATCTTTGCTATCGTAGATTTTGTCATTTCCAAGAATATCAAGTCTAAAATAGACAGTTTTCACTCCGTCACATTTCTTTGTTAAGTGTTTTATTAAACTAAAGAGTGCCTGATGAATCCACACGGGTGTCAGTGGAAACAAATTAGCTGAAGAACTGCTGGCTGCTTTGTTGTTTTTGTCTTATTGATAATAAGGAGCCATTAAAACAGTAAATGCAGCTGTTTAAGACTGGACACCATAAGCAATTATAGGTGGGGAACCTTAACAAGCAAGACCACTAAAATGAAGCATCAAAATGTCACTTGAGCGAGAAGTGTTTCATCAGCAATGATTGACTTCTCATTAAGAAACTGGGTGTGGACCAGAAACCTGCAGCCACTGTGGCCCTCCAGGACCGACGCTGCCCACCCCTGCTATACTGTAGAAGGTCATCCAAGCTAAGAGGTCCAAGGAATTGCCAGCACAGCCTTGTCTTGAGGTACAGATCTGGGTGAAGACTACAAAACAATGAGTGCGTCGTTCAAGGTTCCCAAGAGCACAGTGGGCTCCATAATTCTTAAATAAAAGAAGGTTGGAACAACCATGAGTCTATCAAGAGCTGGTCACCTGAATAATCGCGTGAGAGGCAACCAAGAGCCCGATGTTCACTTTGCCTTTGCTCCAGAGAACGTGTTTAATACACTCGTATCTTGAGTCTTGGGTGCAGCTCTTATCACACAAAAGACATAGCAGCACCTGAAACTGTGAAGAGGAGACCCACCAGGTGCATCATGGGTCTTAAGGACATGTCCTACTGTGACAGACTTTGAGAATGAATTAAGCTTGTTTAGTCTGAGTGGCAGAGTGGTGGCTCTGAGGCTAGGGATCTGCACTGGCAATCGGAAGGATGCCAGTTCGAATCTCGTAAAATGCCAAAAGGGTCTCTGCTCTGTTGGGCCCTTAACCTGCAATTGCTCCGTCCTGGGTATGACGTTAATCTGCATCCGTCCCTGCATGTAGGGAAAAACTTGGGGATTGGTGGCAGATTTGGCACTCCAGCCACCATAAAAAACCTCACGCTGTTCCACTCCATCTGAACTAGTGTGGTGCTGAGGTATCACCCGTTGCATGGCATGGATCCCGAGTTGGTTTGTCGTGTGGTGGGTGCGGCAATTCACTGTATCAGTGCCCGCTCCTAACCTCTCTTATTCTGAGCAGAGGACACTGCGTGGGGACCTCATCCAGGTCTTCAAAATCCTCAAAGACATCAACTAAGGAGATCCAACGAATTTCTTTCAACCTAACGGTGAATCGCGTACTCGAGGACATCAGTGGAGGTTACGGGGATGGACATTTTAAACCTGACACTTTACACAAAGAGTTGTGGGACGCTGGTACAAACTAGCGAGACATGGAGTTGAAGCAGACACCTTGACAACCTTTCAGAAGAACCTGGGGGAGATGTGGGGACAGCTGAGCTATTAGCTAACCAAATGGGCGACAAATGGACTTGAATGGTCTCCTCTCGTTTTGTCAAATTTCTTATGTGTGGAGATGGGGAGAAACTTCCAGAAGGACAACCACCATTGCAGCACTCCACCAGTCTGGGCTTTATGACAGAGTGGCCAGGCGACACATGAAAGCCCACTATGAGGTTTTCAGAAATTCACTTAACCTCCTTAGCGTTACATTTTTTTTTTTCTCAGAAAACGTAAAAACTGTTTCATGTTTTGGTTTTAAAAATAACATTTTTTTTTTTAAATCTCATCTTTCTACTAAAAAACGTACAAAATACTAAAAGTACAAAGTGGGAAGTGTAAAAAGTATAATGAGGATACAAATATAATATGAAATGAGTAATAATAATGATGCCAATACCATATATACTGTAAAAGAATGTCTTTTGTGTGCTATATCTTTGAATGGGAGAACTGCTTAGGTGTGCGGTCATTTACCTGTCGCTGTTCAGCGTAACGGTTTCTCTCAACAACAAGAAATAACTTCAGGTAAATGAGTGGAAATTGGCTGTCAACGTTCACTTTTATTCCTGGCCACCCCACAAAATCAAAACGAGGCGGTGCCGGTTCATGTGAGGCTGGGTCAGTAGAGACCAAAAGCGCGGTCAAGCGTCACTTTTGGATTCATCACAATCATTTTTGGTTTGACTGTCTCTTTCAATTTCACTGCCTGAAGACAGATTCAGCCCGTCATCACTGCTAATGAGAAGCTCCTCAACATTACTGGTTGTACCACCATCAAGAGCATGCAATACCTGGGCTGCCAAAAAATGTTTCTTACGAGATACCATCGTGAGCCTAGGAGAAGATGCGTTTACACCGTTGTCCGGGTAACACTTGGGCCTGTCGCTTATGTAAGACACATTTATATCATTGCCAGAGTAGGTAGGTAGGTAGAGAGATAGATATGAATGGCACTATATATTAGAGAGAGAGATAGAGAGATAGATAGATAGATAGATAGATGTGAAAGGAACTGTATAATAGATAGATAGATACTTTATTAATATATAATTTATCACATACTCCAGCAGCAGCTTACTGATAAGAACAATATTAAATTAAAGAGTGATAACAATGCAGGTATAACAGACAATAACTTAGTATAATGTTAACGTTTACCCCCCGAGTCGCAGAGTGTGGGGTCTCCTCAGTCTGTCAGTGGAGCAGGACAGTGACAGCAGTCTGTCGCTGAAGCTGCTCCTCTGTCTGGAGATGATCCTGTTCAGTGGATTCTCCATGATTGACAGGAGTCTGCTCAGCGCCCGTCACTCTGCCACGGATGTCAAACTTTCCAGCTCCGTGCCTACAATAGAGCCTGCCTTCCTCACCAGTTTGTCCAGGCGTGAGGCGCCCCTCTTCCTTATGCTGCCTCCCCAACACACCATCACGTAGAAGAGGGCGCCACAACCGTCTGGTAGAACATCTGCAGCATCTTATTGCAGATGTTGAAGGACGCCAGCCTTCTAAGAAAGTATAGTCAGCTCTGTCCTCTCTTACGCAGATCATCACTATTGGCAGTCCAGTCCAGTTTATCATCCAGCTGCACTCCCAGGTATTTACAGGTCTGCACCCTCTGCACAGTCACCTCTGATGATCACGGGGTCCATGAGGGGCCTGGGCCTCCTAAAATCCACTACCAGTTCCTTGGTTTTGCTGGTGTTCAGGTGTTGGTGGTTTGAGTCGCACCATTTAACAAAGTCCTTGATTAGGTTCCTATACTCCTCCTCCTGCCCACTCCTGATGCAGCCCACCATAGCAGTGTCATCAGAGGACTTTTGCACGTGGCAGGACTCTGAATTGTATTGGAAGTCTAATGTATGTTGGCTGAACAGGACCTGAGAAAGTCCAGTCCCCTGCAGCGCTCCAGTGTTGCTGACCACAATGTCAGACCTGCAGTTCCCAAAATGCACATACTGAGGTCTGTCTGTAAGATAGTCCATGATCCATGACACCAGGTGTGAGTCTACTCCCATCTCTGTCAGCGTGTCTCTAAGGAGCAGAGGTTGGATTGTGTTGAAGGTGCTAGAGAAGTCCAGAAACATAATTCTTACAGCACCACTGCCTCTGTCCAGGTGGGAGAGGGATCGGTGTAGCATGTAGATGATGGCATCCTCTGCTCCCACCTTCTCCTGGTATGCAAACTGCAGAGGGTCCAGGGCGTGGCGGACCTGTGGCCTCAGGTGGTGAAGCAGCAGCCACTCCATGGTCTTCATCACATGTGAAGTCGTTCAGTTCAGTAGGATATCATACCTTTGGGACTGGGCTGATGCAAGATGTTTTCTAAAACCCCGGATTGGAACGCTTAGCACTAATGCTGTTGACACTTTTATAGCCCGAATAATCTTCGTGTTGTCACACAAATGTGACTAGGTAGGAGCTGAGTGGACCAAGTGGAGGTAATTACTCACCAAGCCAGGGGGTGGCCGGGTGCACTAAACCCGCCTCTAATATCTCTGCAGGCCAAAAACAGGAAAATCTGCCTGATTTAACATCATTTCCGGTTTCCGTGCCCACACCGGCGTCTGTTCCGGTTCTGGCGCCCACACCGACATCTATTCCAGTTCTGGTGCCCACACCGACGTCTCTTCCGGTTCTGGTGCGCACACTGATGTCACTTTCAGTTCCGGCACCCACACTGACGTCACTTCTGGTTCACGGCTTATAAAACCAGCGTCTTTCAAAACGTCATCAGTTCAGTTCAGGACTCAAAACCATGCACATGAGCTCTCTTAAAAAAACCCTTTTGCAGCCAGGGACAATATATGGGTAGCTGCCCCAAACCATTTGTGTGTGTCGAGTCTGTTCATTTCATAGGGTCTTAACGCTTACGCGAGACGCATCTAACTTGGGGTCTAACGCATTTACCACTGTTTTACAGTCCAAGTGATATTCTGGTCTAATGCTAAAGAGGTTAAAGGGCTCTCAGTCTACAAGAAACATGATTTTCTGCTCTGATGAAACATAATTATTATGACTTTTTGGCCTCAAATTTTAAGAAGCACTTTGAAACTTAGTAAGTGTCACTTTAGGGACCTTCAAAACTCGACTTGATGTTATTTTGGAAGAATTAAGTGGATAGGACTGGCGAGCTTTGTTGGGCTGAATGGCCTGTTCTTGTGCAAATTGTTCTAAATGTCACATCTGTAGGAAACCAGGCACCGGTCATCACTTGTGTGGCACTGTTCCTAAGCATGGTGGTTGCAGTGTAAGGGACCAGGAGACTTGTCAGCATTGAGGGAAAGCTGAATGGAGCAAAGTCCAGAGATATCTTTAATGACAGTCTGCTTCAGAGCATTCTGGACCTCAGAGTTGGCCAAAGGGTCACAAAGCAACGACAACACAGACTCCTGTGGCTTAGGGACAACTCTTTGAATGTTCTTGAGTGGCCCAGCCAGAAGCCTGGACTTTAACCCATTCAAACATCCCTTGAGAAGAGCTGTCCACTGAAGGTCTCCATCGAAATCAACCGAGCCTTAAAGGACCAGTGGAGAGGAAGGGCAGAAAATCCCCCAATCCAGGTGTGTCAAGCTTATCGAGTCAGACCCAAGAAGACTCCAGGATGGAACGGCTGCCATAGGGGCTTCAATAAAGTATTGAGTAAAGGGTCTCAATTCTTGTGTTGGTGTGAAATTTCAGGGTTTTTATGTTTATTAAATTTGCAAGAACATCTAAAATTCTGATTTCGATGTGTTATTCTAGTGGATTCAGAGTTGCTAGATGAGGAAAAACTTAAATGAATTGAAAAGATTTTAGCCCAAGGTGACAGCATCACAAAATGTGAAAAGGGTGACGGGGTCTGAAGAATTTCTGAAGATGCTGTATGTGTTTGGGATGTGGGAGGAAAGTCAGAATTCCAGGGAAAACTCAAATATCAAACAAGGTTTGGATCAGAGCCCAGGACCCTGGATCTGTGAGGCAGTGGGCAGCGCGCTCTGTGCACTTTTAATTCCTTACGTCTGATGAGCCTGTTTGTTTGTCTGTTTTGAAGGTGCAGGCTTCAACAACTTTTTAATGGTTATGCTCAGCAGTTGATCGCAAGATAAAAACTAAAGTTGGTTTGCATTAAGATAATCTGTAAGCATGCCACTTGTGCCAGTTAACTGAAAAACGGTGGTAGTCAACGGGCTCTATCTGAACACCAATCATATGATACAGCTATTTCTAAAACCGATATGAAAAAATAAGATAAACAGTAAGTGAGAAAGTCTGATATGAAGGGCGCATCCAATGAGTATAAATAGCACACAGTTGCTATGGCATTAGAAATCTCGAATTAGGCTTGGCGTGCCACCTGTTGTTTCGCATAGCAAGGAAGTGGCATCCTTACTGTACTAAGGAGCAGAATACATTGTTAGTAGAGGTCTGTTTGAATGTATACATAATATACAAAGGGGTACATCAAAAAGTTAAGGCAATTTGAAAATTACGCAGTAACCACAGCAGGTGCAAACTGACACAATCCAACATGTTCGCAATGGCTTGTGGGTAATGCAAACATACTGAATACAGTACTGGTACATATATAAGTAGAGTTTTGTTAAAACACACACAGACCACGATAGAAATGAGTTAAACATAAATGGAAACAGATAATATTTGTTGTGACCATTAGGGGGCGTTGCAGAAACCCAAACACCAGACACAAGTGTCAATGTAAATTAAAGGTTTATTATTAATAATATCCAACAAAAAGGCTTCGAAAGTGGCCTATAGCACAATATGATTCTTCTTCTTCTCTCTCTCTTTTCTTCACCTTCACACCTCCCAGGTGATCTTTTGTTCGTCCTCCACACCCAACTCCAACTCCCCGGATGAGGTCGAGCTGCTCCATTTATCTTGGACCAGGGGGGTACTTCCAGTGCCAGGGCATAGCCTGATGGCAGCACTTCTGGGTCAATTGGAATTCCCATAATTGGAAGCACCCTCTGGCAGCACCCATGGACCCCAGCAGGACTGCCTCACTGCACTACAATTCTCTGCGGGTATCTGAAAGGGTCCTGAAGCCCTGGCTTGCTGCCGTCTAGGGGGTCAGCGGGGAGCATATAGCTTTGAAACTAAACCTTCACTGATTTCTCTGTTACATTGGCCTGCTGTCCTGTTGAGTGAATGGGACCAATCCGGGCCGGGACACTACCCAATGCGTGCTGTCTTTTTCTCTGTCCATTAATTAAGTGATGAACTATGACCAGTTGACAATGGTGAACATTCCAATTTTAAAAGGGAAAAACTCAAAAATAAAGTCACAGTCCTGGAGACCTCAGCTAACTGGCTGCCCACCCAGTCTTGAATTGTCTATAGTGGAATCTGTGCTAGCCATCCATCTGATAAGAGAATCTTCTATCTGCTGATTCCAATGCTGCTTCTTCTGAGATGACTTTTTCATACGCAGGAGAGCAGTGGCACCAAGTGCCACCTCCAGATACCAAGAAAAGCAATAGAATAGAGGAGGGTTAGTAACTGTTTATTAATATTTTATTACTTGCATCATTTATACAAATAACATAGCATGTACAGCTAATCAGCAGCTCTAGTCAGGGTATGCCGGACTAAACAGCCCGAGACTGAAGGGGCACCTCTTATATTAACAGACGGACCATTCAACTGTTGCAGGGCCCTGTAGCTAAAAACTCAACCTCCCACTGTTATTTTTATTATTCCTTGAATTCTTAAGTAGGATGGCAGTCTTGGGATTTTAATTTGCGCTCGAGTTTTGTAAGTCATGATAAGTTCAGTTAAGTAAACGGGGCCTTAACCATTTAGTGCTTCATACATTAATTAAAAGGAGGATTATAAAAAATGCCCTAAACCTAACTGGGTGGTGTTTGTATTTTCTAAAAACTACACAAGACACAAACGTAGATCAGTCTCGGCATTTCAACATTCCAATATCACTTTATATGAACAGATATCTCAATCTGTGTATTGATTTTTGCTTTGTGCCCTCCCCTACCATAACCTGCCGTCTATGGGTGAGGAGTGAAAGCGTTAGTTGCGTCAAAATTTCTGTCTCCAGTTTTTGACGGATCTCAACGTTTTATGATCAGAAAGATTAGCATCAGAGCGGTTAATAATGACTGAAACGTTGTAGAATAGTTTGGGTAGTTTGGTTTTGAGGGAGCAAAACCTACTGATGCTCACGCCTGAATTTTTTTTTTAAAACCAAGCTTTACTAAAGAAATGGAGCTTTTATGAAGAAACGTCTGACGGTCCTAATGAACGTTGCTTTGTAATAATAAGAACTTTTAAAAATGGCATATGGCTGACTCTCCAAGCTGAATATTATGTTGATGCTCTTGAAAACCTTGTAATTGTATGTAGGTATATATTGTGGCAGACGACCAGGGACCTTGCCCCATCAGGATGCCTGGAACAGGGAAGGACCGGGAGAGGGGCAATATATTTCCCTGGACGCAAGAGGGCAGCCCCCCTTGATTCCATCAGGACCACGGTCCTGTGGGGGTCTGTGTCTACCACCATGGGGCACCTGGATGGTTCCTGAGCCAAAGACAACAGCACTTACGCCACACCAAGAAGTGCTGCTGGAACAGGAGCAATGTATGTCTGAAGTGCTTCCGGGTGCAAGGGCAGCACTTCCGGCACACTAGGAAGTGCTTCCGGAAGACCATCACCCTGCACATGGAGTCCATCTAGGACGGGATTAAAGGGGCAGCCTCACTCCATTCGGGGAGCCGGAGTCAGGTGGCAGTAGACGGAGCTTGCAAGGGAAGAGTGGAGGTGGACGAAGGAAGGAGGAAGAAAGGACGGAGTTGTATTGTGATGATTTGTGCACTGTGTGCGTATTTTGGACATTTGGAGTCCGTGTCTGTCTGTGTTGAGGCTGATCTTTCAATGTCTGTCTGTCTGTCTGTCTGTCTGTCTGTCTGTCTGTCTGTCTGTCTGTCTGTCCGTCCGTCCGTCCGTCCGTCCGTCCGTCCGTCCGTCTATTCGTCCATTCCAAAGCCTGTGACGTTTTGTATTTCGATTGCAGTGGGCTGACAGCTGCATAAAACAAAGATTCAGGGGATTACGATTTTGCTCTCATTTACTTTGCACAAAAGTGTTTTTCAGTCTTAAATCCGCCTCTTTATAAAGGAGAAAATCTCATGACAGTAGGTGTGAAATTTTAAACATAAATCTAAGGCATCATGTGGAGCCAATTAGTTCCGTCCATGAAGGCCTTTCTTTGAAACAGTGGATTCCCATATAAAGTAACAAAATGTTAGAAAGTAATGAGTACACGGATGACAAAGCACCAGTTTCATGTAATTAATCACGTCTATACACACCCTGTCACCAAATTGATTTTCAGAGCAGACTGTACATGTGTCATACGCATGACACTTCATGAGTGACACTTTAATTTAAGAAAATTGACGCAAGTCGGATCCTCTGCCAGTCATCAGCTTTGCTAATCCTGCTCCTCTAACAGCCCGGCAGCTCCTTCGTGTTCAGTTGGGTCGTCTTTGCTTCGACTTGATAAAAATTCTGTTGTATGGATTAGTAACCCAATTCAGACGACAGATAGTTTTTAACTGATAGGCCCGTCCACCTATTTTCTTAATACACTTTGGCCCCCTTTTCCATGCCATGGTGTTGTGGGCAGCTGATATCTGTTAAACATGAGCATGCTGTCAAAACCAGTACTGATTGGGACTTCAGTCCATTACATGACATAATCTGACAGACATGGGTCCACTTGCCTTTTAACTTTATAGATAGGTTTTGTGGGTGCGACAGGAAAGGAAATCTACAAGATATGTGCATAGAGTGCAGCCCACACCCAGGCAGGAGACCCTCATCTCTATTGCACAATTTATTAGAACATTAGAACAATCTGGACGAGAACGGGCCATCCAGCCCAACAAAGCTCACCAGTCCTGTATGCTTAATTCTTACAAAATAACATCAAGTTGACTTTTGAAGGTCCCTAAAGTCCTCCTGTCTACCACACTACTTGGTCACTTATGTGTCTGTGGTTCTCTGTGTGAATAAAATGTTTGTGCAAAATTTACCCTTAACGAGTTTCCAACTGTGTCCCCATGTTCTTGATGAACTCATTTTAAAGTCACCGTCTCGATCCTCTGGACTAATGCCCTTCATCATTTTAAACACTTCACTCAGGTCTCCTCTTCATCTCCTTAAGGCTCAGCTCTTTAAGTCTTTCCTCCTAACTCATCCCCTGTAGCCCTGAATCAGCCAAGTCGCTCTTCTCTGGACCTTCTCTTGTGCTGTTATGCCCTTTCTTTTGTAGACCAAAACTGCACCCAGGACTCCAGATGAGGCCTCACCAGTGTGTTATAAAGCCTGAGCAGAACCTCCTGTGACTTGTACTCCAAACTTCAAGGCGCTATATAACCTGACAGTCTGTTAGTCTTCTTAATGGCTTCTGAACACTGTCTGGCACTTGATATGTTAGAGTCCACTACGACTCCTAAATCCTTCTCATGAGGTGTACTCTCGATTTTTTACCCCCATTGTGTATTCAAACCTCACATTTTTACTTCCTATGGGTAGTCTTTACATTTACTGACATTACATTTCATCCTCTGTAGCCCTGAATCAGCCTAGTCACTCTTCTCTTGACCTTTTCTATCTCTGCTATGTCCTTTTTGTATTCTGGAGACCCAAACTGCACCCAGGACTCCAGATGAGGACTCGCCAGTGTGTTATAAAGCTTGAGCAGAACCTCCTGTGACTCGTACTCCACACATCAAGGAGCTATATCACCTCATATTCTCTTCTTAAAAGCATCTGCTTGGACGTTGATGGTGTCGAGTCCACTCTGCTTCCTTAATCCTTATGATAAAGTGGACTTTTGATTTTCAGACCTCAAATTGTGTATTCAAACCTAATATTTTTACTTCCTATGTGTAATTCTTCACATTTACTGACATTAAATTTCATCGTCCACAAATCTGCCCAAGCCTGTCTGCTGTCCAAGTCCTTCTGTGATGATATAACGGATTTCAAATTATCTGCTAATCCACCTATCTTGGTATCATCTGCAAATTGTACCATCTTATTATTTATCAATAACAACAACAACATTTATTTCTATAGTACATTTTCATACAAAAAGAAAAGAAAAATAAAAGACAAAATAAGAAATTAAAATAAGACATTAGTTAACATAGAATTTGACTAAGGTCCGATGGCCAGAGTGGACAGAAAAAACAGAAAAAAACTCCAGACAGCTGGAGAAAAAAAATGAAATCTGCAGGGGTTCAGAGGCCACGGGACCGCCCAGTCCCCTCTGGACATTCTACTTAACATAAATGAAACAGTCCTCTTTGTAGTTAGGGTTCTCACAGAGTCACTTGATCTTGATGGTCATACAGACGTCTGGCTTTTAATCCACCCAGCACTGTTGGAACATCACGGTGCTTTGAGTAGATGGTGGTGGCGCAAGCCACAAGGAAACAGAAGAGAGAGTAGGGGTCAGTACCGATTTTAGAGCCACCATGAATAGTTATTATAATGAGTTGGATATACAGAGTATCAGGATTTTGATTACAGTGAAGTTATAAGAAGGCCATGTTAAAGTAATGTGTTTTCAGCCGTGTTTTAAACTGCTCTACGGTATCAGCCTGGTGAATTCCTATTGGCAGGCTATTCCAGATTTGAGGTGCATAACAGCAGAAGGTCGCCTCACCACTTCTTTTAAGTTTTGTTCTTGGAATTCTAAGGAGACACTCATTTGAGGATCTGAGGTTACGATTTGGAATATAAGGTGTCAGACATTCCGATATATAAGATGGAGCAGATTATTTAAGGCTTTATAAACCATAAGCAGAATTTTAAAGTCAATCCTGAATGACACAGGTAACCAGTGTAGTGACATCAAAACTGGAGAAATGTGTTTGGATTTTCTTTTCCTAGTTAGGATTCTAGCAGCTGCATTCTGCACTTGTTGCAAGTGATTTATGTCTTTTTTTAGGTAGTCCAGAGAGGAGTGCGTTACAGTAATCTAGTCGACTGAAAACAAAAGTGTGAACTAATTTCTCAGCATCTTTCAGTGATATAAGAGGTCTAACTTTACTTATGTTTCTTAAGTGAAAAAATGCTGTCCTAGTGATCTGATTAATATGTGATTTAAAATTCAGATTACAGTCAACAATCACCCCTAAGTTTTTTACCTCCGTCTTGACTTTTAATCCTAATGTATCCAGTTTATTTCTAATAGCCTCATTGTATCCATTATTGCTAATCACTAAGATTTCAGTTTTCTCTTTATTTAACTTGAGAAAATTACTATTCATCCATTCTGAGATACAAGTCAGACATTGTGTTAGTGAATCAATAGAATCGGGGTCATCAGGTGCTATTGATAAGTACAGCTGTGTGTCATCAGCATAGCTGTGGTAGCTCACGTTGTGCCCTGAGATAATCTGACCTAACGGAAGCATGTAGATTGAGAAGAGCAGCGGACCCAGGATAGAGCCTTGTGGACCACCATATTGGATATCATGTGTCTTTGAGATGTGATTACCACAACTAACAAAGAATTTTCTCCCTGCCAGGTAGGATTCAAACCAATCTAAGACCCTGCCAGAGAGGCCCACCCATTGACTAAGGCGATTTCTAAGAATGTTGTGATCAATGGTGTCAAATGCAGCACTCAGATCTAAGAGGATGAGAACAGATAAATGGCCTCTGTCTGCATTCACCTGCAAGTCATTTACTACTTTAACGAGTGCAGTTTCTGTGCTGTGATTTGTTCTAAAACCCGACTGAAATTTATCAAGAATAGCAGGTTTATTGAGGTGGTCATTTAACTGCATAATGACTGCCTTCTCCAGAACTTTACTTAAGAAAGGCAGGTTAGAGATGGGGCTAAAATGTTCAAAGGCAGAGGATCAAGATTATGTTTCTTGAGTAGGGGTTTAACTACAGCAGTCTTAAGACAGTCTGGGAAGACCTCAGTATCTAGTGACGAATTTACTATGTCAAGAATATTATCAATTAGCACACCTGATACTTCTTTAAAATAATTTGTTGGGTATATTCCTATCCAAAACATTTATCTCTCTATTATATTAAAAGGGTTTTCCGTCGTGTCTGCGTTATTCAGCCTTGACCATACCCCTCCACACTGCTCGCCCAATCATTACTCCTCCTGCGCATATCCCCTCTCCGTCCCACCTTTTGACGCCCTCAGTGCTGCTAATTCGCCCTTCAACACAGCCAGTTATAATGGCAAGGCAGGAAAGCAAATGATCTCTTCAGAAACACCAAATTTTAGACTGCCATAGAAAAAGAGTGTCAAGAGCTAATGATGAATGTCAAAAAAAGAAAATGAACAAAGAAGAGCTGCATACAATAAAAATTGAAAAACAAAGAGAGTTGTCCAATAAATGAAAAAGAGAAAAGTATTCCGAATAATATACAAACAGCAATGCAGAAAAGCAACGTTTCTAGAATGTAAGTTAGAGGATAAAGTAATTCATAATGTTGTTTTTGATGAGTCATTAATGTAATGTAATTTTTTATTAAATTTTTATTACATTTTATGTTTTTACTTTTTTAACTTTTTACTACTTTTTTTATTCCTTGGTATTTAAAATAGACAGCTGTAGTGAAATACTCAAGTAAATGATTTTCTGTCTGTAATAACTAAGGACCAAACTGTCTGCCTCCGTTGCCTCATACTCTCCTACAGTCATATGACAAAGTTTGGGAACCCCTCTTAATTCTTTGTATTTTTGTTTCTCATCGGCTGAACTTCCTTTTAATATCTGACATGCCTTATGGACACAGTAGGATTTCAGCAGTGACATGAAGTTTATTGGATTAACAGAAAATATGCAATATGCATCATAACAAAATTAGACAGGTGCATAAATGTGATCACCCAACAAAGATATGACCTCAACACTTAGCTGAGCCTCCTTTTGCTCCTTTGAGGCTCTCGACGCTGTCCTCCTATAGCCTGTGATGAGTGTCTGGATTCTGGATGGAGGTATTTCTGACCATTCTTCATACAAAATCGCTCCAGTTCAGTTCAATTTGATGGACAGCCTGCTTCAAATCATCCCATAGATTGTTGGTGATATTCAAGTCAGCGGACTGTGACGGCCATTCCAGAACATTTTACTTCTCCCTCTGCATGAATGCCTTTGTAGATTTCCAACTGTGTTTTGGGTCATCGTCTTGTTGGAATATCCAACCCCTGCTTAAGTAACTTCAACTTTGTGACTGATGTTTGAACATTATCCTGAAGAATTTGTTGATATTGGGTTGAATTCATCAGACCCTCGACTTTAACAAGGGCCCCAGTCCCTGAACTAGCCACACAGCCCCACAGCATGATGGGACCTCCACCACATTTGACAGGAGGTAGCAGGTGTTTGTCTTGAAATGCGGTGTTCTTCTTCCGCCATGCAAAGCACTTTTTGTTCTGACCAAATAACTCCATTTGTGTCTCATCAGTCCAAAGCACTTTGTTCCTAAATTAATCTGGCTTGTCTAAATGAGCATTTGATACAACAAGCGACTCTGTTTGTAATGTGAGTGCAGAAAGGGCTTTTTTCTCATCACCCTGCCATACAGATGTTCTGAATTGTACAACGATGTACAGATACACCATCTGCAGCGAGATGTTCTTGCAGCTCTTTGAGGTGATCTGTGGTTGTCTGTATCCATTCTCACAATCCTGCCTCTCATATGCCGCTCCTGTATTTCTATTGGCCTGCCAGACCTGCTGGGTTGGTTTAACAGCAACTGTGCCTGTGGCCTTCCATTTCCTGATTCCATTCCTTACAGTTGAACCTGACAGTTTAAACCTCTGAGATGGCTTTTTGTAGCCTTCCCCTAAACCAGGAGACTCAACAATCTTTGTTTTCAGATCTTTGGAGAGTTGCTTTGAGGATCCCATGCTGTCTGTCACTCTTCAGAGGAGAGTCAAAGGGAAGGAAGCACAACTTGTAATTGACCACCTTAAATACCTTTGACCACTCGTGATTGGACACTCCTGTCTATGAAGTTCAAGGCTTAATGAGCTCATCCAACCAAGTAATCAGCATTGAGCAGTGACAGGCATTCAAATCAGCACAATGACAAGGGGACCCACATTTGTGCACAGCCAGTTTTTCACATTTGATTTCATTTCATAACTAAATACTGCGTGGGTTTCCTCCATGCGCTCTGGTTTCTTCCCACAGTCCAAAGACATGCAGGTTAGGTGGATTGGCGATTCTAAATTGGCCCTAGTGTGTGCTTGGTGTGTGGGTGCGTTTGTGTGTGTTCTGTGGTGGGTTGGCACCCTGCCCATATTTGGTTCCTGCCTTGTGCCCTGTGTTGGCTGGGATTGGCTCCAGCAGACCCCCGTGACCCTGTGTTCGGATTCAGCAGGTTAGAAAATGGATGGATGGATGGAAATACTGCGTCAGTAAAAATCTATGTTTAGAAAACACCGCAGTACTCCGATGTTCCTAGGAAAGGAAAGGCATCCCACTGTTATCTTTATTCTTGAAAAGCGAGTCCATTATTATGCAGGCTGAGAGGGGTTCCCAATCTTTTTCATGACTGTATATACCAACTCTTTAAATGCCCTCACTTTCTCTAATGGAAGGGCACCCTGAGTGCTTTGAGCATCTCAGCCGCGAGTTAGTGGGCACTTAGCACCTGCTCCCTGGGGTTTGGAGACGGAAGCGAGCAGGGGGGCTGAGCCCCCTAGTATATACTAAAAATATTAGTGACCCTAGAGCTGACCCCTGCTGGACACCACTTTTATCTACCAATCTGAATGCATTTGGAGGGCTGGAGCTGTCATGATTGCAGAAAAAGGGTGTGAGACCACCAAAAGGCTCCTCTGACCACAACCAGCCTTCCCAGAAAGACTTTCACTCTGAGGCCTTACTCCTCACTAGAGCCATCTGATTAAATTGATATTGTCACCTGGACAAAGCTGACCACACAGTGATGATGATGGTTTAATGATTTTTTCAGTTCCTGACAGGCAGACCACCATTTGTGAGACTCTAGGACTGTGTGAGGAACACTGGAGCACCTCAAGGAGCAGGCCTGTCTGCTTTTCTCTTCACTCTGTACAGCTCAAGACTAGAAATATAACATGAGGCAATGCCATGGACGTAACTGCACATCAACTCTGCAACAGCATTTTATGTCCTATATAGTCCCAAATCACACAAGAGATACCTCAATGGACTTTAACAGGCCTTATTTTTGACAGCAGCCTTGACTCTTCAAGAAGATTTGGAAACTCTATTGACTCCACTGACCGTCTCCTTTATCAAAAATGTAGAAAGTCTTTTATGAGCCAATGTCTTACTCGGAGTGTGACGCTCGTTTTTAAAGGACATTTTGTGCCTAAAAACTGAGAAGAATCCTAAGGAAGTGCTTCAGTGATCTTTGCTGAAGAATTCACATGGTACTTTCCGTAATGGAAATGAAGAAAGTGTTCATACATGTGATGGAAACCCAGGCGTCAGCAAGCCCAGAACCCGACACGAACACAGAAGCACAGTCCCGGGTTCAAATTAAGGTTGTTGATTAACCAGATTACCTCAAGATGTGTCACAATAAGCACAAAACACAGGCTTTTCTCTTTCTCTGCTATAATTCCCTCACAACTGGACTGCCCTCCTCCAGCTGAGTGTTGCCCCACTACCTCCCAGCTCCGACTCGCCTGGACAAGGGAGTACGCTTCCTTTTATTAAAGACCCAGGAGTACTTCCAGTGCCAGGGTGCTTGCCCATTGGAAGCACTTCCGGATCACACAGAAGTTCGTTATAACAGGGAGCTTGTCTTCCTGCAGCTCCTTTTCATGGCACCCAGTGTCCCCTGGGTGATCCCACTGGGCATGGATATCTGGGGCTGCTGCCAACTAGCGTGCTGGGGGAATAGAAACTCCCCAGCGATTTCTTTTCTTTTACATGGGCTGTCCATCCATCTTTTCTTGTCCTTCCTTCCTTCAGGGTCTGCTTCTTGTTTCCTTCCCTGCCAGGATGTCCGTCCAGCCCATGTGGCATCTACAATATTAGTGTGATTCTGACTGTGTGTTTTTTTTTTACCTTTCAAGGGACGCCCTAAACCTGCTTAAACAAACCGCCACTCAAGCACCAGTGGCTCCTACAGCAGCTCCTTCACCGAGGACCCCAGCGGCAGAACAGCCACCTAAGACGTCTGCGACTCTGCCAGCGTCTCCTCCAAGACAGCCAAGTTCAACGGTCAGTAATGGTTTGATACTTTATGAATGATTTTTTGTATTACTTGTCAATATGTTTAAAGTGAGAAATGTAAAGTACAATCAATCCCCTAACATGCACAATATGTGCTGAATGCAGAAATCATACAGGCGTGGAAAAATGTGTTGCTCCCCTTCCAGTACCATCTTCCTCCTGAATAGTGATGGAATGAAAAGCAAGTGTGACGAAAGATCAAGTGTTCCTTATTCTACTAAGAGATTCTAAAATGGCCCGCACACATTTGTTGAGACCCCTAGAAAAGACCCTAAATCAATGGATTTGAGTGAATTTTGCAAATTTTACAGTTTTCTTGAATTTGTATCACACACGTCTCTGATCGTGCAATCAGTCATTCAGCCAATTTAAATGGAGAAAAGTCATCACTCTCCTGTTTGGTGTCATCGTGTGTCCCACACTGAACACGGACCAGAAAAAGCAAAAGAGAGAGTCGTCTGAGGAGATCAGAAAGAAAATGACAGACCAGCATGAGAAAGACCAAGGCTAGAAGACCACCATCTCCAAGCAGCTTGATGTTCCTGTGATGACAGTTATAAATATTTGGATGAACATCGATGGACGTGGCCACAAGAGGAAAATCGACCCAGATTGGGCATATCTATCTATCTATCTATCTATCTATCTATCTATCTATCTATCTATCTATCTATCTATCTATCTATCTATCTATCTATCTATCTATCTATCTATCTATCTATCTATCTATCTTATATAGCGCCTTTCACATCTGTCTATCTATCTATCTATCTATCTATCTATCTATCTATCTATCTATCTATCTATTATATAGTGCCTTATTACAGTTTCTGAGAACTTTTATAATTTCTGCAAACCTATTTTCACTTTGTTGTTTTGGGTTATTGAGTGTGCAGTAGATTGACGGGCACATATACCAAATGTATCCTTTTATAATTAAATCCACCGCAGAGTGCTGAAGGTGAAGGGGGCTCCATACTTTCGGAATCCCCTGTATGTAGTACCTGATTGGTATGGCGGTACCAGACATGGGGGCTTACCAAGACAGTAAAGCTCTCATGTGAAGGGATAGATGAACATATTTTTTTTTCTATATGTCATGGGATTATTGAATGTTTTGCTCCCCACTTATCCTTTCATTGGCACCACATTGGCAAATGTAATCTTTCTCTTAAAACAATCAGGGCCCTAATGAATTCCCCTGACTCTAACCCTACCGTATCCCAGTCATGCTGATGTTTAACCATCTTGAGTTTTTTTGTGTTTCTTGCGCAGGCTTCATTCACAGACATACCAGCCAGCACTGTACGGCGTGTGATTGCCAAGAGACTAATGGAGTCCAAAACCACAATCCCTCATGCGTACGGCACCGTCGACTGTGACCTGGGGGCAGTTCTGCAGCTGCGCAAAGACCTTGCCAAAGGTAATCTCCTCGTTCTCTCCTGGAGTGTTTGCTTTTTTATCATCTTTGGTAGAACACCCAACACCATAGTGGCTTCTGTTTGAAACCTTTTAAAGTCATAGAGAGCTGAACACGACTGTATTCTGACCATCGTCTCATTGTTTCACAGGTGCTGGTGTTATTTGTGCTTATTGATTTATTTGATTGTTGTCGATTATTGTACGCTGCTGACACTTGCCTGTTTCTCCCGTGTTTGCTTGCATTACCAAGACTGTGTCCTTGCCAGTAGTGTCGAGATGAGCCTTGTTAGTTTTAAACCAGGAAGGTGTTAGTAAGATGGGGGACCTCTGTAATGTTAGTCCTGTCTGTTATAATACATTTTTCTTTAATATTTAAAGGTTACTGTCACTGTCTCTGGAAAACACTGTTAAAGGATCCATTCACATGTGCATGCTAAGTTTGGCACACAGGGGCTCAGCATTTAGAATTGCCACCCAAGCATAGGACTAGATAGCCAAAGACAACTGGAGGATTGTATAGCCAGCCTAAAGACAGAATAGTATACTTCTGTCCTCTGTCAGCACAAAATCTTCTTTTCTTGTTGGGAGAATAAGAACTGCATGTAGGCTTTTTGGTATTCCTGTATTTTTTGGAGGTGGAGCTAGGTCCTTTCTTGTCCTTGTTTGGAGACCAGAGAGAGAGCCTGCATGTGGAGCAACCAGTATATAAGGTGTGATAGATGGCTGGCCGTTCATCCCGGCCAATACCCCCAGGCCGCCAGGTGGAGCCCTCCCTGCAGCATGGAGGTGCCCCGAATGCCAGCAGGGAATCCTAGACATTGGAGTTTTTATTCACAGCCCTGCTGGATACCATGGGGGCCACTAGGAGACGCTGCAGGGAGGAACAGCGGTTATTTGCCTTACGCCCCGGAAGTACGTCCGAGTCACATGGACAAGGGGAATGACGTGCTTCCGGGGTGAAGAAAAGTACTTTTTATCTGACCCGGAAGTGATAGGAGATCACATGGACTGGGAATTGGAACACTTCCGGGTCAGGAAATATAAAAGGATTGTGGGAGCTCCCAGACGGCAAGCTGAGCTGGGTGGAAGGGTGGCAACGCGTCTGGGTGTGGAGGAATTGTTTATTGAGTATTTGTATTGTGTTTAATGAGTATTGTGGAGGAGAGGGTGCTTTGTGCACTGTGCAGAATAAAACTAGTCTACTTTTGGACTTTTATCTGGTTTCTGGCGTATTGGTCAAGGGTTCAAGGGAGCGATAGCGCCCCTATCTGTCACAAAGGATGGACCTACTGCCAATACATTTTGAAGATGTCGGACAGAGAATTATGTTCTCCGTCCGGAAAACGCTTTCAGCTTGGAGACGAAAAATGGCAGACTGCGTAGATCAAGATTCCCACCTTGATAAAGTCTGTTATAAGCTTCCCGTCTGTAACCGCGTTAAAACGTCAGTAAAAGTAAGCTAAAGTATATTTTTCTCATGTGATTCTTATACCGTTGTAATCACGATGGGAGGGATATCGCCTTTTCTGTCATATTTCGGTTACTTAATATGCCGCAATTTCAAAAGAACACATTTCCGGAGAGCTAATGCTTCCTAAGGAAACAAAATTGGCATAGTCAGCAGGATTGTGGATAAATTAATAACTGTATATTATTTATAATGTTATATATAAAATATGCTTCTGATTATGATGACGACGAAAGGTTCGGTCAAAATATTTAATATATTTGGGTGGTTGCGCGCACTGTCATGGACCTGTGACCGAGATAAACTGCCTTAAAATGCCGAGGCCGAATTGGAATAGGGATATTAATTAATCCTATCAAAATAGGCACAGTGCATGGGGCTTGGAGGAACACCGACACCTGTCGGCGACTCGTGGTAGCATCTGCTACACTACAGTATGCAAGTGGACTTTTAAGTTCAAAGCATAATTATACATGTGAGAATAAAACAACGAAACAAAACCGGACAAAATAAATTGAAAATAACAGTTTTAAACTTATAGCACGAGACTGGTTGTCCAGAATAAAATGAAATGGCACTCGCATGGACAACACAGATTAATGAACTGCCGTATAAAGTTCAAAATGTACCTGAAAAAGTAAATGCCGTGTTGGGGAACACATATTTAAATAAATGACATCGCTAGCCATTAGAAAAACAATATTTTGTAAAAGCTAAAGAACTGCGTGTTATTTTTAGAGTTAAGGCAGGCAGACAAACATGCAGACTCACTGAGTAATTCCAGCGGGTCTGGTAGTCAAAAAAAAACCAAAAACTTAAAGATGAAAATAAAGCCAACAGCAATAAAATCCATAAAGGCTCGATCACGCTCGCTAAAATAAATTGTAGAAATCTTTTATGGCATAATAGCAGCCCGATGTAACATAAAATACACGGTCCGTAAAACGTGTTAAAACACAGTCAGTAAGCGGGGCAGCTGTTCGAATCATTCTGCCGCAAAGATCAAAGGTTAAAGGTTAAAGGTTTTGGCAACACCCCCCCCCCTATATTTGTACTATTAAGTATTTGCCGTGTGTTTTAACACACAGAAAGTACTGAAATCGCCTTTTAAATATAGCTTAAATTACGAACCTACGTTATAAGCTAATGTTTAAAAAGAAACTGTAAAACGGTGTACACATATAGCACTAAAATGCAAAAGAGCTCTAACTAAAAATTGGATAAAGAATAAATACATTTGGGTTTAAAACTTGCAATGAGAAACATGCCTAAGTACTGGCCAACCTTTTTTTTTAAGAAGGGATTAATTGGATTAGTGTGAATTTATAAAATGAGGCAGTTTCTCACATGACAAAGGAAGATAATTATCGATATGTTTAATTGGTTTAAAGCAAATAAAAATAGAATGTCTCCACTTTTTTTTTTGGCTTGTAAACGTGCAAAGCATTTTTCCTTTTAAACCCTGATCAAGTTTAAAGGAAAAGTGCTCCTTTAATAATACTAAATGGGAAGGGAGACACGTTTGTTGCGAGATTGTGCATGAATGGAGGTTGTGTATTTTTGGAACCCTTAAGGGAAAAAGTATGGTGGAGCAGTGGTTAGCACACTTGCCCGGTGATACGAGATAAAGGTTCAAGCATGTATATTTTCCTTATTGAGTCAGGATATTTTTTGTGACCGCGTAACTTTTTTCTGGGAATACTTTCTTGTTGTGGAATTGTGCTGCGTGATTTCCCGTTGAACTTTGAGGTTCTTTTGCTCACATCTGGGGATGCGGATGTTCAGTTTAAACAGTGTGACAATAAAGAGTCCAATACATGATAAAGGTTTGGGCAGCCACCCGTATATTGTTTTTCCCGGCTGCAAAAGTCAAATTAAGTGGCACGATGTGCATAGAACAGAGTCCAAAACAGAACTGATCATAACAGACAAAGATGGAGGCTTTAAAGGGCCGGAATCAGAAGTGATGTCATCTGGACCGAAAGTGATGTCAGCAAAGGGACGAGCACCAGAAGTGACGTCAGCAAAGGGGCCGGCACTGGAAGTGATGTCTTCTGAGACGCCTGAACCTTGCAGGATTTCCCGGGAAAGGTCTGTAGGGAACTGAGAAAGACAGTCGCCGCACTCTGCCACCCCCTGGTCGGATGTTTTATTACAATTACTCAGACCCTTTAGCTGCCTCCTACTCGCACGTGTGTGACAACAGATTTTTATTTTCGTGGGAATTGTTACATATGCATAATAGAACTAACTATTGTACATTACATCGAGTAATTAACAACAGTAAAAAACAGTAAAGGTAATACATTGAAAATAAATTATGTTTCATGTTACGTTAGGGGTATTCGTTGAGTAATACGTTTTCGTTCTGTTTGGCTTTGAAATGAACATGCAAATACTCTTTAAACTTACACTTTTTCTGTAAAACTTCAGTAAAAACAGTTTTTTGTATTAAATTTTCGTCATTATCACACTGGATTTTGATTCTGTGTTTGTACTTTAATCATGACAACGCAAGATATAACTGCCCGTGAGTGAATTTCGTTTCTTTCTCTCTAATAAATAAAATGATTTTTTCGAATGTTTGTCTCAGATTTGTTAATTGCCATAACAAATGCTATTCTAACGGGAAACTGTAAATGTTTTATTTCGAATGGCTTATTAAGATCTCCTTTGGTGTCTAATGTCATTAGTGAAGATGGACTACATTACCTTTCTTGGATACATTCTTCTTTGTACAGTAATTCGTGCGGAGGAAGACCATGATTTGTTAACGGTTGTAGATATTCTTTGAGATATTGTAAGTTGATGTTTTCATCTTCAGCACCATCGCCACCAACTGTTTCAGCAGAGTCTATTGATACGCATTTAATCAATTTGCGGTTTAACCGATCGACAATTTTGCCGTTAATTAAGTTTGACTTCATCGTTTCTCGATGCTAGGATACTGTTGATAACCCTTCGTGATGAAATTCTTCAATAAGATTTGGACATAATACGTTTTCTTTAATTGGGAACTGAAAGTGAGGAAAACGTTAAAATTTATAAGAGCGGAGAGCGGGAACTGTGATGATAAGAGCATTTACATGAATGAGAGATGAGATTACCGTGGCCATGGGCCGTTAAACTGAAATGGTGGAGAGGAGGACGGGACTTGAAAAAATCTCATGGCCAAAGTCTCAACTCACGGGACTTGAAAAAAATTTTATATTTTGTTATATAATAGAGAGAAATCAAAGCTTCATGTTTTTAATCTGTGACTTTCCTAGAAGCTACAGTTTTGTCCCATCTGTCCCACTGTACATTCTCCCAGAAGCACTGTGGCTTGTCGATATGCATTTTAGCACAGTCCAGCCTGGCTTCTTTATGTTTTCTTTTTTACGTGGAGTCTTCCTGGGTCTTCTTCCATCGAGCCCATTGTCACTGAGATGGTCTGATCAGACATTGATGGACCTTGGAGTTCGGTTTGTACCTCTTTGGAAGTTGCCTTTGGCTTTTTGTCTACCTTTCTCACTCTCCTTCTGCCCATTCTGGGGTCAGTTTTCCTCTTTGGAGGTTAGGCTACAGTCCCACGGACCTTCAACTTCTTCATAATATTTGTCACAGGAACATCAAGTTGCTTGGAGATGGTGGTCTTCTAGCCTTTGGCCTTTCACATGTTTGTCTGTCATTTCCTTTCTGATCTCCTCAGATGACTCTCTCCTTTGCTTTCTCTGCTTCATGTTCAGTGTGGGACACACGATGACACCAAACAGCAGAGTGACGACTTGTCTCCATTTAAATCATTTTCACGATCAGAGACGTGTGTGTGTGATATGAATCCAAGAAAAGATCAATTTTGAAAAATCACTCCAATCTGATTATTTTGGATCTTTTCTGGGGGTTCCAACAAAGGTGTCCAGGCCATTTTAGAATCTCTTGTTAGAATAAGCAAAACGTGATCCCTTGTCACACTTGCTTTGCTTGATGACACATCAAAGGCAATTAATGCAGGTACACAGGGGAGAATTGTGTTTCATGTCATCACTTTTCAGGAGGCAGACGGCACTTTTTCAATGAGCTGTAAGGGGACTGATACATTAGTCCTCGTCTGAATCTGAGTAAACCGGTCCAGAATATTAACTGCCATGTTAAACACAAGTACTCGATGAATGCCCAAATGCCAATTTGTGTGCCAAGGCAGGACAGACTCAACTTCTGTTTAAGGTTTCATTTACAGATGGGGAGGGGACTGTGGCTGAAGAACAGAGGAGAGATTCAAGTGTGGCCATGAAAGGGACACTTTTAGCCATTGTCACAGCTTGTTTTCGGCAGTTTTGCTGGCCAGTGTATTTAAAGTTCATTCTTCTGTGCATAATGGCCCACTTTCATCATGAAACGGATGGCAGTATCCGGCTTAGCAGCCAGGTCTGCTTCTGTCACTCCTGCTCAGATACTCAGTTTGGGTCCTTCAATTCATCCTTTTATTGAACCCACTTAAACCAATTTAGGATCAGTGAGGCTGGAGCTACGGGTGCCAGGTCTGTGAATGCCGCTGTGTCGTGGGCAGTGGACGCTCCGATACGTTGCTATAAATCTTTTCAACGTAATCCTCTTTGCATGCTGAAGTGGTTTGAGTAGCCAATGTCCAAAGGCCTAATGGACTGTTAAAGTCAAAGGTGAAGAATGTCCAACCGTGCTGATTTGGTGGGGAGTTCCCAGCCACACATTTCAAAAACTTGCTTTAGAGGGTTGTGTTGCCATTAGGAGTGTAAAACCAGAAAGTCTGCAAGTTGTAATGAGCTCTCTAAGAGCAATTTTGAAACGATAAATTGATCTTGACTTGAGGTTACACAGAATGTTTCCTTTCTAACATAATAAGATACAGTGGGGAAAATAAACATTGAACATGTCAACGTTTTTTTCACCCCCAAATTTCACGGGGGTTACGTTCCTAGAGCACCCGCGAATTTTGGATGTGGTTAAACAAAATGCCTATTTTTTTATAGTTTAAACCCTAAATATGCCCCCAAAACACTTTAATTTAAATTCAAACTCAGCTTAATAATTTACTCAATAAAACAAATGTAAAGGTAAACCCGTATACTGTACAGTACTGTACTGTTATTTCTCCCGCGGTGCTAGAATATAAAATACCGATGTTCCGCTTATACGCATACTGTAATTCATGCAAGCGCGTTTTCTTTGGTATGCGCTGTCATTTTCTTTGTTATAAGTAAAGTAAATACATAATTTAATTTAATTAAAATACAGTAAAATGTACAGGTACACGCCAATGATGAATGACATCGATGATGATGATGAAGTAGCTGTGCAGTACGATGAAGAGGATTTGAAACTCCTCGGGTGGCAACTCTTCTTCAGTCGTATCTTTTGAGTCGTATCTTTGGACGGGTCTTCTTCTGGTGGGGTTCGTGTTGACTTTTCTTTATAGTTTTCAGGAACATTGTGATGGGAAGTTGCTACATTGTCTTCTGTAGCGAACTGCTGGTACAATTTCCGTGCTTTCTCACAGATGATGTTACCGTCCAAGGGGATGTTCTTCCTGCAGTCGGTGATCCACAGTGCCAAGGCAGATTCCATCCTGACAATATTTTTATTCCTTACGGTCGTTACCTTTTTGGCAGAAAACTACAGATACGGTACTCCTTTTCGCTGCTTTGTTCTTCTTTATGTAGCGCGCGGTGCCATAGTGGCGCGCTACTGCAGCGTAACTTTTTAGTTCCCGGAGCAAATCTAGTAGTTCAACCTTCTCCTGGAGTGTTTTAAACTTCTTCTGGCGCTTAGGCTCAGTGCCGGAAGCTTTAGAAGGTGCAGGGCGATTTGGCGACATCTTGGGGCTTTAACTCTTAAACTGCCACATACTTAGGGGGTTAATGCATCCCTGGACACCAAAAACATTTTTGCTGCACATTTCGGATTCAGCGGGTTAGAAAATGGATGGATGGATGGATTAAGAAAAAGTCACAATTTACAACGAAAAAGTGAAATTTTAATGGAACACATTTTTTTTTTCATGCAAAGAGCATCACAATTACTGCAACACTGAACATTTTACACACTGCCAATGAACTGTAAAAACTATGTAAAAAAAACTACTGGAACAATACGTACATATTAGTGTAACTGATGCCATGGATGAAATCACTGAGCCAACTTGTGGTATACCGGGTGCACAGCTCATGTCAAAGGGCCATTTTTAAAATAAATAATCACCACACTCACGGCGTGGTGATGTGTGGCTGAAGTGGTTCCTGGGGTGATTTGCGGTGCGGGCGGGTCTCACTTAAGTGCACAGGTGAGGAGTTGTTCCTGGGAGCCGCTGATTGCCACAGGTCCCCGTTATAAAGAGTAGCACGAGGCGGCTAGGGAGGAGAAGAAAGAGAAAGAAAAGGAAGAACGGAGGTTGCAGGAAGCAGCGAGGAGAGAGAGCCGGTGTGAGTGAGAGCAAGCAAGTGAGCGCTCATAGGCAGCTGGACAGTTGAGCCCTAGCTGGGGGGTGTGGCCAACACCTAGCGCAGTCGGTAGTGGTCGCTCCCGCAGAACATTTTATGGAGGAATGGGTGTGACCTGCAGTAGGACGGCTGGCCGCATAAGACCGAGAAGGCAGCGGGAGTCGGGAGGCTTGGGCGGTGAATTCCCTGACGTGAGCATCTTGGTCGCCAGGGAAGCCAAGTCTCAAGCTCGATGAGCTGAACCGGAGCCGAGGATCAGAATGCCACCAGATCAGTTATGTGGAAAGAAGGTCAGTTGCAGGATGGGCAACTCACCTGTTGAGAAGCCTGATGGGAGAAGCAGGGGAGCCGCAGGTTAAAAGACACCGGACTTTGTTGTTCTTATAGGACTGCTTCCAGCATTGGTTTAACCTGATTGTTTTAAAGGATTGTTTTTTTTTTCCATTATTTTTAACCTCCACTTCACAACTGTTTTATTGGGATTATTTATTTAATGAAGACTATTTATTTGAACACTGTTTCTTTTTGTTGTTGGTTTTAAATAAAAGCACTTGGCAATTTTTTGCACCATCCCCTTGCTCCATTTGTTGTCCCTCACTGCCGAGCTCATCGGTGACATTACCGATAGTGTCGGGTTCAAGAGCTCCCTGAAGCTGCGTGGGAGCATGAAGCAGAACCTGCATCATCACACAACCGCGCTTGAACTGGCTGCACTCAAGCACACACAGGTAAGCGCTGTCGCTGGCAGGCTAAGCTAGTGTAGTGGCTCAATCCCAGGGACAGTGAGGCTGCAATGCGGCAGGGTGTCACGCTTGGGTCACAGAATTGCACAGAAACACAGAAGATGGTAGAGACAGGAACTTTATTCAAAGACTTCAAACAAACATGTCTCTTTCAGAAGTAAAACGAGTTCTCAGTTAGTTCTCAATTAACACTAGAATTACCAGAGCCTACGAGAAAACTTGTAAATCCGGCCCACCTTAAATCCGTTCGCACCTCTCCGTCAGCGTCTTTTGTCCTGTGTATGTGCCGATTAAGACAAGCAGCCTGCTATTCCATCCCCCCACCGTCGCAGAACGTTCACTAACTTCTCCCAGCTCAAGCCTTGCTTGATTATCTGGGAGTGAAGTGCTGGAGTTTTAGAGTGGAAATAATAGATCGTTATTTGGAACACATGCATGTCCAGTTCCATTGTCTCAAAACACCACTCACCGTCTACAGTTATTCCTAGTTTCAAATAAAAACTAACAGCGTCAGATCCCTAAGGCGGTAGTATGTATCGTGACCGTGACTGAGAGAATAAAAGTGAAAAAAAAGTTACAAGTACAGTGCTATAAATGTACACGGTCTGTTACAGATGCAAACCAAATGCATGTGTGTACTGTATAATATTAACAGTAAGAGCAGCTCATTATTTAAAACAGCCAATACAGAAGACAGTCAGGATCGAACCGGGGACTTTTGATTACAAGTCGGCAAAACTTACCGCTACGCCACAAACGCTGTTGTATCATCCTTGAACCTTTTGTCAAAGTGTTTATTTGATCTTTGAACTTCAGGTTTCACAAATTCTATAGTTTATGTCTACATTTTGTAACATTTATTACTAAAATATGAAAACGTTTCTGTTTTATCAATGTGTTTTCACAGATTACTGTAGAAACGGAACACATATGTAATGCATGTGTTCCAAATAACGATCTATTATTTTCACTCTAAAACTCCAGCACTTCACTCCCAGATAATCAAACAAGGCCTGAGCTGGGAGAACTTTGTGAACTTTCTGCGACGGTGAGGGATGGAATAGCAGGCTGCTTACTGCTTGCTGCTTGTCTTAATCGACACATTTACAGGACAAAAGATGCTGATGGAGCGGTGCGAACAGATTTAAGGTGGGCCGGATCTATGAGTTTTCTCATAGGCTCTCGTAATTCTAGTGTTAAAGAATTTGTTATGCAGCATCAAATTGGGGTGACCACAACCATCTTTTGACAAAGGCATTCCCCCACTTATGGGGTCGCGGGCGTTATTCGAGGCTGCCCAGATGTCTGTCATGATAAAGCAGAGCATAAACTCAAAACGGGCGGCACGGTTGCGCAGTGGGTAGCGCTGCTGCCTTGCAGTTAGGAGACCCAGGTTCGCTTCCCGGGTCCTCCCTGCGTGGAGTTTGCATGTTCTCCCCGTGTCTGCGTGGGTTTCCTCCCACAGTCCAAAGACATGCAGGTTAGGTGCATTGGCGATCCTAAATTGTCCCTAGTGTGTTCTTGGTGTGTGGGTGTGTGTGTGCCCTGCCCAGGGTTTGTTTCCTGCCTTGCGCCATGTGTTGGCTGGGATTGGCTCCAGCAGACCCCCGTGACCCTGTAGTTAGGATATAGCGGATTAGATAATTGATGGATAGATAAACTCAAAACCGTACTCAAGAGAACAAATGGCAGTAAGTGATTGGAAACCTGCTGTCTCTGCCCCATCCATTGCTTCTTTCTTTGTACCCAAACATCCTTTAAGGGTCTGCAGCTCTGAGATACCAAGCAGGATATGACAAGTCATGGGCAGATGGGCATGTGTCACAGATCTGTTCTTTATGGTGATGTATTACACCTGCTTGAATTTGTAGAATAAACTGATGACATTTTATTGAAACAGTGACACATGAAATGTTGCCGGACAGCAAGTGCCTGGGTGGTTTGTGGTCAGTTAACTTCAAGCAGCCCCCCACCATACGTCTCCTCACTTATCCCAATTTGCAGGTTAAGTTAGATTGAGTCACCAATTAAATCTTTGGGTGTGCCCCGTGCTGAGCTGGCATTCTGTGTGAGTTGGATTCCTTTGTTGTGGTCGATGCCTCAGCTCTCCGTGGCTCTTTTAATGGAAAAAGTGAGTTTGTGAGTCAGCCAGCCTGAGCCCGGAGAGCGCAGTTCCACCTCTCCGCTTGTAAAAGAGAGAACAGCCTGTGCTGAGAATGTCAAAAAGGAGACACGACTTTAGGGCCAGGGCTTACGGTTCACTTGATCCTACTTGGTTTGCATAATAAGGAGGTAACAGGCGAAATATCAGAGAGGATGTGGGAATAAACCATAAGTATCCCTAGCAGTCCAAAACAAGGCTATGAACGCTACAATGTTGGACTTGTGTCGCTTTTCATGATGTTGTTCTTTTAGAAAATTCTGGTTAAAAGAAAGGGGATACAGTGCCCACCATAATGTTTGGGTCAAAGGCACATTTCTGCTTGATTTGCCCCTCAGCTCCACATTTTAAAATTATAAATCAAACAGTTAAGTCATTGTGATTAAAGAGCACACAATAGACTTTCATTTAAGGGGATTTGCAGACATTTTGGTCACATGACACTTTTATTCTACATGCCCCCCATTTCAGGGACAATTGGCATAGCAGGGGTTTGTAATTCCTCAGGTGGGTTTCATGGCTTCCTAAGATACCTCGGCCTGCTTCTACCCTTTGGAGTCTGCAGTTGCCATTGTTCAACGTGAGGACAAGAGCTGTGCCAATGGAAGTCAAAGAAGCCATCACGAGGCTTAATAACAAGAATCAAACCATAAGAGACATCAGTGACACCTGAGGATGATCAAAATCAACTGTCTGGAATATCATGAAGAAGAGAGAACATACTGGTGAGCTCAATAATCACAAAGGGGCTGGTAGGCCAAGGAAGACCACCACCGCTTTTGACCGAAGAATCCTCACTCTGGTCAAGAAAAAACCTGTCTGACAGACCAGAAACAGTCTTCAGAGGGCCACTGTGGACGTGTCAGAGACGACTATTACCAGAAGACTTCATGAACAGAAACACAGAGGACACACTGCAAGATGGAGACCACAAAAAGAGGATGGACAGATGACTTCAGAGAGCCTGCAGAATTCTGGGAAAAGGTCTTGTGGACAGATGAGACAAAAATGAACCTCACAGAGTGATGGCAAGGGCAAAGTGTGGAGACGATAAGGAACTTCCCAAGATCCAAAGCAGACCACCTCATATGTTAGACATGGCGATGCTGGGAATGTTATGGCTTGGGCATGTATGGCTGGTACAGGTCCTGGCACACTTCTCTTCACTGATGATGAACTCCTGATGGCACAATGAATTCTGAGGTGTGTAGAAACATCTGATCTGCTCAAGTTCCAGTAAAGGCCTCAAAACTCAGTGGACGGCACTTCATCCTACAACAAGATAAGTAGCCAAACACACTGCTGAGGACGCACAGGAGTTTAACAAAGGTAAAAAAAAATAGAAAGTTCTGGAATGGCCAAGTCAGTCACCCAACTTCAATCCAACTTGCAGGCCTCCCATATGCTGAAGAAAAAACAAGCCCACTGAAGCAAGCAGGAGCTGAAGACGGTGGCATGAGAGGCTTGGCAGAGCATCACCACCAGAGAAGACCCTCAGCACCTGGTGATGTCTGTGAATCACAGAACTCAAGCAGTCATTGCATGCTGGGATATGTGACAAAGAACTCAATATGACAATGGCTTTAATAGACCTGCCATTGCTATGGTGCCCTGAAATGGGGAGAAAGTGCCGTGTGACTGAAATGTCTGCAAATCCCCTTAAATGAAAGTCTGCCATGCGCACTTTATGGAGGGCACTGTAGGTAGAATACTGGCTAAATGAACAGCCTTAGGGATTTAAACATTCTACATGGGCACCACTGAGATCCTTCTGACCAGCTGCATCACTGTCTGGACTGGGAACTGTGGTGTCTCTGACCGTAAGGTCCTACAGTGGAGAGTGAAAAGATCACCGAGTCCTCTGTGCCCTCCACTGAAGACATCTTCGTAAAGCGTTGTGTCGGCGAAGCTCACAGCATTGTGCAGGACAGCTCCCACTCCTCCCATGGTCCCACTTTCATCTGGCAGAAGGTTCTGTAGCAGCTCAACCAGTTCTGCCAGGTTCTTCTACCCCTTTGGCTGTCCAGACTGTGAACTCTGTGCTGGACCCCCTGTCCTCTGATCTGCCTCTAGTAGCGACTCTATGTGCTGTATATTTGTTACACTTGTCACTACAGTTGTTGTTTTAGTGTTATTATATATTAATTATTTATTTATTGCTATCAGTTTCTAGTTTTTACTATCTATTCTACCTGTTATTTATTTCTAGTGTAGCGCAGATCTTTCCCCGTCTTGCACTTGGCTTTATGTATTTGTTGCACTGCCATCCTGTTACAGTGAAACCTCAGTTTGCGAGCGTAATTCGTTCCAGAAACGTGCTTGCAATCCAAAGCACTCGTATATCAGAGCGAATTTCTCCATAAGAAATAATCGAAACTCAGATGATTCATTCCACAACCCAAAGCTATTCATATAAAGATGATTAATACAAAATATAAAGTAAAAATACATAAAACAAATTAACCTGCACTTTACCTTTGAAAAGAATCATGGCTGGTGTGAGGGAGTTTCTGAACTCTAAACTCACATGGAAGAGCGTCCCGAAGCAACCGCAGGCTCCCAGCACTGTAGCAGTTCGCCGTAAAAGCGAATCCGAAAAGATCGCAGTGGTGCTTTAAGCAGCCTGCCGTTGATGGGTGATACAAGGAACATTATAAATGTGCAGGGCACAGTATTACTTGCCCACTAACCTGGGCACGACCCTGCCTGACTCTCGAAGGCTGTATCGCTAATGATGGCCACCACCTTGAAGATATCATTTCTAAATCTAATTTGTATACCCTTTCTTGTGCCTTAGTGAAATGTATTTTATCATTTAGCGTTTTTGTAAAATAACCGTTTGTAATGTGGTACCTATTTTTTGGCTCACCCTGTATATACAGCTGAGAAATGAGAACAGCATCCCAACAAGTTAGCTAAGCAGGACTGATTCTGTTAAGGTAATATCACGCTTACTTCCTTAATGTTGCCTTTAGCTGAGTCCTCACTTGAAGTATCCCAGAATCCTTAGCTGCTGAAGTGTCCCCTTTCTTTATGTGTGCTTTGCCCAGTTACCTGAGCTCTTGACTCCCAGCCATAAGAGCTGAATCCCAGCCTTTGGGTATCCATTGAATCCTTAACCCCTTGTTGCCTAAATTTATTTACAATTATTTCAAAAAGGAAATTATTTGTGTTTTTGCTGTCAAACAGACGCTAAATTAAGTGGAGATTGTTAATTTGAATATAGCACACAAGCAAACAGTAAGCTGGTATGTGTTTTTATCTTAGTACAACATACCTCAAATTTAGACAATTTCTCGAAATTAGCAGCCAAAATCCACGTGCAAGGCCATGCCAAAACTCTTTGCTTCCATCAGGCGGATGTAGTTTCCACTATGACTGCTTGATGGCGTGAGCGGCGCTTCCAATACGATCCTTGGTATGTATCGAATACGCATTAACTGGCATTGGCAGGATACGTACACCACCTCGGCGATGCATTCAGGCCGGAAGCGGTTTGAAGCGATTTCACAACAATCGTCTACAAGGGGTTAAACGTTGAGTGTTTCAGACTCTTCGAATCGGCCCCACTTGCTATTGTGAAGACTTTAGTGGCCGTTCTTCTATCTGTTTTAAACGAGCAGCTGAGGCTACTGGGGGCTGCGTGTAATGTTATAAAGGAATGAATCAACAGGTTGTTGTTTGTTTGACTTTCCACCACAAGAGGCTGAATGATCTCCCCTCAGTTATAAGACGTCTTTGTTTTAAGTTGCTAGCGTCCTGCTCTGATCTCTGGAGGTCGTTCTTGCTGTTGTAGTTTCTGCGTTGTTTCTAATTTGTCAAAACAGATTCATCTGAAGAAGGGCAAGTCAACTGCGATCATCCCTGTGGCCTTTTATTGAATTCACAAAATATTATTATTCTGGACTTTTGGAAAGTGTTTGATGAGGTGCCAAGTGAGAGAGAGGTTGGGCATCAAACTGAAAGAATTGGGAATACAGGGCGTGGGGTGTAGATGGGTACAGAATTGGCTCAGACACAGGAAGCAGAGGGTGACGGGGTGAGGAATGTTAAGAGTGGTGACCAGCAGGGGGCAGTGCTGGGGGCTGCTGCTATTTTTAATAAATATAAATGATTTGGAGAGGAATATAAGTAACATGCTAGTTAAGTTTACAGATGACACCAAGATAGGTGGATTGGCAGATAATTTGGAATCCGTTATATCATCACAGAAGGACTTGGATAGCAACAACAACATTTATTTCTATAGCACATTGTCATACAAACAGTAGCTCAAAGTGCTTTACATAATAAAGAATAGAAAAATAAAAGACACAATAAGAAAACAAAATAAGACAACATTAATTAACATAGAATAAGAGTAAGGTTCAATGGCCAGGGGGGACAGAAAAAAACAAAAAAAAAACTCCAAAGGCTGGAGAAAAAAAAAAAATCTGTAGGGGTTCCAGACCATGAGACCACCCAGTCCCCTTTGGGCATTTTACCTCACATAAATGAAACAGTCCTCTTTGGATTTAAGGTTCTCTTGGAAGGACTTACAAATAATGAGCTCAAAGTGCTTTACATAATGAAGAAAAGAGAAATAAAAGACAAAGTAAGAATTAGAATAAGACAACACTAATTAACATGGAATAAGAGTAAGGTGGTCCGATGGCCAGGGAGGACCCGGGACCTCAGCACTTCCGCCACACCCGGAAGTACTGGGGGGAAGAAGAGCAGGGACACCCGGGGTGCTTCCGGGGATGCAGCCGGTACTTCCGCCACATTTTGGCGTGTTGGTGGAAGATTTCCGGGAAACATCTGGAGCACATCTGGGTGATTATAAAAGGGGCCGCATCCCTTCATTCAGAGCTGGAGTCGGGTGAGGAGAAGGACTGAGCTATGTGGAGAGAGAGTGGAGGCGGCCTGAAGAAAAGTGGCAGTGCGAGGCCTGGATTTTGGGGAGTCTTGGGGGTTTGTGGTGCACTTAAACATGTAAATGGAAACTGTAAATAAATGTGTGGTGGTGCTTAACAACATGTCTGCCTGTCTGTGTCTGGGGCTCGTTCCACACCATGACAAAGGCTAACAGAACGTCAGGTTATATAGCGCCTTGATGTGTGCAGTACAAGTCACTGGAGGTTCTGCTCAAGCTTTATAACACACTGGTGAGGCCTCATCTGGAGTACTGGGTGCAGTTTGGGTCACCAGATTACAAAAAGGACATAACAGCACAAGAAAAGGTCCAGAGAAGAGTGACTAGGCTGATTCAGGGCTACAGGGGATGACATTTAATGTCAGTAAAAGTAAAAATTACACAAAGGAGGTAAAAATGTGAGGTTTGAATACATAATGAGGGGTCTGAAAATCGAGACTCCACCTCATAAGAAGGATTTAGGAGTCGTAGTGGACTCTAAGCTATCAACTGCCAGACAGTGTTCAGAAACCATTAAGAAGGCTCACAGAATGTCAGGTTATATAGCGCCTTGATGTGTGGAGTACATGTCACAGGAGGTTCTGCTCAAGCTTTATAACACACTGGTGAGGCCTCATCTGGAGTCCTGGGTGCAGTTTGAGTCTCCAGGCTACAAAAAGGACATAGCAGCACAAGAGAAGGTCCAGAGAAGAGTGACTAGGCTGATTCAGGGGCTACAGGGGATGAGTTAGGAGGAAATATTAAAAGAGCTGAGCCTTTACAGTTTAAGAAAAGGAGATGAAGAGGAGACCTGACTGAAGTGTTTAAAATGATGAAGGGCATTAGTCCAGTGGATTGAGACGGTGACTTTAAAATGAGTTCATCAAGAACACGGGGACACAACTGGAAACCTGTGAAGTGGAAATTTGACACAAACACAATTTGACACACAGAACGACAGACGCTTGGAATAAGCGGCCAAGTTGTGTGGTAGGCAGTAAGACTTTAGAGACTTCCAAAACTCGACTTGATGTTATTTTAGAAGAATGAAGTGTATAGGAGCGGCGAGCTCTGTTGAGCTGAATGGCCTCTTCTCGTCTGGACTGTTCTGATGTTCAAACGTTAGTCCAAACATGGACTGTGGATTTGTCTTTTTCAAATCAGCTGATTGGATCTCATTTTTGTTTTCTCATCTTGTACCTGAATGGTAGGCTGTCGCCATCACTAATCCACACCTATTCTTTGTTTTACAGATGAAATCAAAGTGTCCGTCAACGACTTCATTATCAAGGCAGTTGCCGTTACACTCAAAGTAAGTGCTGTGAGGCTGTATTGTTATGCTACGTTGGTGACCGTATGTGGCACAACTCACTTTAGTTACTTTATTACCTGCGCTTCTCATTTTATTTTCTCAAGTGTTTCTAGTAATTAGTGTGGTTTCTTGCCTTGCAGCTGGTGCTGCTGGGGTGGGCTCCACCACCCTGCAACCCCAAATTTGGATTAGCAGAATCGAGAATGCTTTAATTATGTAAAAGTGGAATTAAGCTGTTCATGGTAGAAATTCTGTGCGATTAAAGCAAGGGGTCCCAAACTCCGGTCCTGGAGGGCCGCAGTGGCTGCAGGTTTTCATTCTAACCCTTTTCTTAATTAGTGACATGTTTTTGCTGCTAATTAACTTCTTTTGAATTAATTTTAATTGACTTGTTTTTTTTTTTTTTAAGATTTGTTCTTCTGAATTTCTTCCTCATTCCTCTAAATTGCTTCTTTTCTTTCCTTAAATGTCACCCAAAGAGAACTGAAATGTGATGTGAGTGAGCCAACAGGAGACCAGCTAAGTCTGGGCCTCAAACAGTTGCTTCATTAGGCGCAGACTCTTATTGTTAATTAAACCCGTTCTTTAATTCCATGGCTTTTTGCTGCTCTCATTGTGCAGTAGCAGACATTTTCAAAATTGTTGACTTGCTCTTTTCTGAGAGCAGCACTGTTAAAGCGTTTTGTGGATCTGAGCTGCGTTTTTCCAAAGTTAAGCAGCTCTAACTCAAAAAAGTGGGATTCAACAAAAGCCTGACGCGCAGAAATGATTCCACAGACAAAATATCTTTGTTTTCAAAATGTTTAGTTAAATCTCAAAGTAAAACAGTTAACACAAAAAAGAAAATTTAAAAAGCAAAAATAAATTCTTGTTAAGAAAAGTTCTGTTCAAAGCTTAAATCTTGTTACACGTCAAATCGTTACTATTTACTTAACATTTCTGAACCGTTTCAAAACAGTCAGAAAACTGTATGCTTATCCCATTTGTAAGTTGAAATTGGGTCTTTCAAGTCCCTGGTTACTGGGAGCAGTTCTAAACACAACTGAATTACTGGGACCAGTTCTAAACACAACTGAAGCAATTATCACACTGTATCTCAGTTATAGCAAGAAAGTTCTATCTCTTACTGACTTATAGGGGGAAAAGACTATACCATTGTCTGTGACTATAAAAGAAATTATATTCTATTCAAATTAAGCAAATGTTACCGACCTCAGGCCTAGGGGAACCTGGGCCAGGTACAAACCACTGTTACTACAGGGTGCAGTCACAGCGATGTGGTGTAAAGCATAAAAGAAACAGACAGCAGTCCCGAGTCTCAGACCATACTTCTCTGTTCTCTTTTTTTCCAGAAATATATATATATTTCATTTTCTGCATAGATCAACATGGCAATCAGTGAAAACAATGGTGCAAGCCAATTTCCTCTGCGTAACAAATAGTGTAAACACATTTACTTTGAGTCCTTGATTAGAAACCAATTTTCCAAGGAAGCAGACAGTTCTGTATCCCCACATTGTGTGTACATGAGAACATTAGAACAATCTAGACGAGAACAGGCCATTCAGCCCAACAAAGCTCGCCAGTCCTATCCACTTGTTTCCTCCAAGAAAACATCAAGTCGAGTTTTGAAAGTCCCTAACGTCTTACTGTCTACCACACTACTTGGTCGCTTATTCCAAGTGTCTATCGTTCTTTGTGTAAAGAAAAACTTCCTAATGTTTGTGCGAAATTTCCCCTTAACAAGTTTCCAACTGTGTCCCCGTGTTCTTGATGAACTCATTTTAAAATACAAGTCTCGATCCACTGGACTAATTCCCTTCATAATTTTAAACACTTCAATCATGTCACCTCTTAATCTTCTTTTGCTTAAACTGTAAAGGCTCAGCTCTTTTAATCTTTCCTCATAATTCATCCCCTGTAGACCTGGATCAGCCTAGTCGCTCGTCTCTGGACCTTTCTAGCGCTGTTATGTCCTTTTTGTAGCCTGGAGACCAAAACTGCACACAGTACTCAAGATGAGGCCTCACCAGTGTGTTATAAAGCTTGAGCAGAACCTCCTGTGACTTGTATTCCACAGATCAAGGCGCTATATAACCTGACATTCTGTTAGCCTTCTTCATGGCTTCTGAACACTGTTGCGAAGTTGATAGCTTGGAGTCCACTACGTCTCCTAAATCCTTCTCATAAGGTGGACTCTCGATTTTCCGACCGCCCATTGTGTATTCAAACCTAATATTTTTACTTCCTATGTGTAATTCTTTACATTTACTGACATTAAATTTCATCTGCCACAAATCTGCCCAAGCCTGTATGCTATCCAAGTCCTGTGATGATATAACGGATTCCAAATTATCTGCTAATCCACCTATCTTGGTATCATCTGCAAACTTAACCAGCTTGTTACTTATATTCCTATCTAAATCATTTATATATATTAAAAATAGCAGCGTCCCCAGCACTGATCCCTGTGGATCACCACTCTTAACATCGGCCAGTTCTGATGAGGTTCCTCGCACCATCACCATGCTTCCTGTGTTTCAGCCAATTCTGCACCCATCTAAAAACATCACCCTGAACTGCCACTTCTTTTAACTTGATGCCCACCCTCTCATGTGGCACCTTATCAAATGCTTTCTGAGCATAGATGAGATACTAAATCAAAGCAGTCTGACTGTTCAAAGCAGGTGACTCTTTAGCAAGACAGGTAAATATTTATGTCCTGTAGATAGCCATCAGCAATAACCTGTAGCAGAAATTTCCAGAAATTCTGCCTTTTCTAAGTTACACACCAAAATGTTATTTTCTTGATAATGCTGAGTTGTAGCCCATTACACAAACATTAATATGAATTTAAGTCAAAACTTGAACTTTCTGATTGGCTCTTACAGAGCAGATCAGCATTCCTGAGACCTTTCTTTGTTTTCAGATATTGTATGATGGGCACCAGTTGCTTTGGCTCATTTTGTATCTCTTTTATTGTTTGTCTGCTATTTAAACAAAAAGAAACAATTGAGGGGTCTGAGTCTTCAACAGCAAATCAATTAAAATGAAGTGAAAAGAAGTTAATTAGCAGCAACAACAGGTCACTAATTAAGAAAACCTGCAGCCACTGCAGCCCTCCATGACCGGACATTGAGATCCCTGGTTTAAAGTTTGGTATTTTCCAAGTCAAAGTCATTTCTTCATGATCATGATTTATATGCATTTTAACATAAAAATTGTTTTCCGAAGTTACGTGTTTTCTTTAAATTTAAAAAACTATCTTGGTTGCACGTACTCCTTACAACGGATGGTGTGGGCCACGGAGGAACAGCCTACAAACGTACCAAATGCAGCCATTTTTCAAGCCAAGACAGTTGTCGAGTGTTGACCCGCGTCTTTTGACTTTGTGGGAACATACGGGATCTGTGAAAAAAATTGGTTTTATCGCATAGTCCTGGTAGTATTTTTCTTGTGGTAAGGATCCATTTTTTATTCATCTTGTGTGATTTCTAACGTAATTGCTAAAGATGCCCTGACTGTATTAGCCCACTGTCGGTATCGGCTGATTTTGTTGCTTTATCAGCCGATACAGACAGTGGGCTAATACATTAGAAACAAGCCAATATCTACCACCAGTTACTCCAGTTGTAAAAACATTTCCCATGATGCTTCAGCAACAAAAGTTAGCGGGTAGGAAAATATCTAAAGTGTGGGCTCGCTTGAGTGTTTTGTGCAGATAACACAAGAAATGCTATTTGCACCGTCTCCTCTGCGAAACTGCACAAGGAGGAAATACACGTAAAAAAAAATACGACATTACAACAAATCCAATCGCTCACCCCAAGGCAAGGCATACTAAGGAACTTGATGAGCTTCCGAAAAGCAAATCTGCTTCCGTCAAGAGAACGATCAAGATCCAGTGCTGGCCAAGGATAGCGGGACTCCGTCAAACAGCGCAAGCATTTGATTGCCAACAAAAATTCAATGCGGACGGTGCAAAAAAGCTCAAAGTTGTACTTGGAAGGTAATGGAATTTGTAGCATTTGATGATCAGTTTTTGTCTGTAGTCGAGGACATCGGGTTTCAGAGATTAATGGCACACCTAGACCCTTGTTACACAATTCCAGGTCGAGGTCATTTCTCTGTCATCTGCCTACCGGTGATGTCCAACAGGGTAGCCAGTCATATTGAGAAATGCCCTGACAATGCTGCGGTACTTAGCTTTACAACTGATACAGTATGTAGAGTTCTGATGCAAGACAGCCATCAGACAGTCAGCGTCTGTATTTTTTCCCCAGAGAATCAGTATCAGTATCAGCCAGGATTGTTCATATCACTGCAGCTCTATTAAATATGAAAGTAAATCAAAACTAAAACCAACCACATGGCACGAACAGTTTACTGTGATACGGTCTGTCGCAAAGAAACCACGCCAAGTGGTGTGAAAAGCTGTTACACTCTACGTGTTGTGACAGATAGGGGGCGCTTTCGTCCCCTTGAACCCTCAGACTTGACTCCAGACACCAGGTAAAAGTCCAATAAGTTAACTTTTTATTATTCAACAGTGCACAAAGCACCCTCTTCTCCACAATACTCATACAATACAATCACTAATCAATAAACAATAATCCTCCAGTCTCCCAGACGTATTGCCACCCTTCCACCCAGCTCACCACAGTCCTTTTATAGTCCGTGACCCGGAAGTGCTTCTGAACCCGCAGTCCATGTGACTTCCTAGCACTTCCGGGTCAGATCAAAGCTCTTCTTTTCTTCGTCAGCGCAGAAGCACTTTATTTCTTCCGTCCTCGTGACCTGTATGAAAAACAAACGTCTCTGTGTCTCCCGGTGGTCCCGACATTATCCAGCAGGGCTCTGTATTAAAACTCCATAGTCTATAATGCCCTCGGGGCATCTCAACCTGACAGGGAGGGCTCTATCTGGCGGCTTGGGTGTCTTGGCCAGGATAAGTTGCCGGCCATAGTCCATCCATCCATCCATCCATCCATCGTCTAACCCGCTGAATCCGAATACAGGGTCACGGGGGTCTGCTGGAGCCAATCCCAGCCAACACAGGGTGCAAAGCAGGAACCAATCCTGGGCAGGGTGCCAACCCACCACAGGACACACACAAACACACCAAGCACACACTAGAATTGCCAATCCATCTAACCTGCATGTCTTTGGATTGTGGGAGGAAACCCACGCAGACACGGGGAGAACATGCAAACTCCACGCAGGGAGGACCCAGGAAGCGAACCCGGGTCTCCTAACTGCGAGGCAGCAGTGCTACCACTGCGCCACCGTGCCGCCCTTTATTAGCATAACATGGAAAACGTTTCTGCTTTAGGTATGTGTTCAGCAATTTTTTCCTCACATTATCTGCCATCCTATACTTACCCAGATCTTTGTAGACACGGAACACACAGGAAATGTTTTCCAAATAACGATATATTATTTACCCTCTATAACTCCAGGCAACTGGCGACAGACTCCGCACATTCACAGCACGCAGCAACAGGCGTTTAATGTTGATTTCTGAGTGAAACCATTGTTTTCTGGAAAAAAATATTCAGCCCTCAAAGAGTTAACAGACGTTCCATTCAAAGTAAATTTCAAAATCACTTGTAAACGTTTCTGAACGGGTCAGAAATCATATCCCATTGCTATGCTGAAAAAGGATATTTTAGGTCCCTGAGCACTGGGACCCACTCTAAACCTGTCGCTCTGACGTCACATGTGAAGAAGTCCATAGAGCGGCTGCTGCTTCACCACCTGAGGCCACAGGTCCATCACGCCCTCGACCCTCTGCAGTTCGCATACCAGGAGAAGGTGGGAGCGGAGGATGCCATCATCTACATGCTACACTGATCCCTCTCCCACTTGGACAGAGGCAGTGGTGCAGTAAGAATTATGTTTCTGGACTTCTCTAGCGCCTTCAACACCATCCAACCTCGGCTCCTTAGGGACAAGCTGACAGAGATGAGAGTAGATTCACACCTGGTGCCATGGATTGTGGACTATCTTACAGACAGACCACAGTGTGTGCGTCTCGAGAACTGCAGGTCTGACATTGTGGTCAGCAGCACAGGAGCACCGCAGGGGACTGGACTTTCTCAGGTCCTGTTCAGCCAACATACATCGGACTTCCAATACAACTCGGAGTCCTGCCACGTGCAAAAGTTCACTGACGACACTGCTATGGTGGGCTGCATCAGGAGTGGGCAGGAGGAGGAGTATAGGAACCTAATCAAGGACTTTATTAGATGGTGCAACTCAAACCACCTACAACTGAACACCAGCGAAACCAAGGAGCTGGTGGTGGATTTTAGAAGGACCATGCCCCTCATGGACCCCGTGATCATCAGAGGTGACTGTGCAGAGGGTGCAGACCTATAAATATCTGGGAGTGCAGCTGGATGATAAACTGGACTGGACTGCCAATACTGATGATCTGTGTAAGAGAGGACAGAGCCGACTATACTTCATTAGAAGGCTGGCGTCCTTCAACATCTGCATTAAGATACTACAGATGTTCTATCAGATGGTTGTGGTGAGCGTCCTCTTCTACGTGGTGGTGTGCTGGGGAGATAGCATAAAGAAGAGGGACACCTCACACCTGGACAAACTGGTGAGGAAGGCAGGCTCTATTGTAGGCACGGAGCTGGACAGTTTGACATCGGTGGCAGAGCGACGGGCGCTGAGCAGACTCCTGTCAATCATGGAGAATCCACTGCATCCACTGAACAGGATCATCTCCAGACAGAGAAGCAGCTTCAGCGACAGACTGAGGAGACCCCACACTATGTGACTTGGGGGGGTAAACGTTAACATTAAACAAAGTTATTGTCTGTTATACCTGCATTGTTATCACTCTTTAAATATTGTTCTTTATCAGTATGCTGCTGCTGGAGTATGGGAATTTGGGATTAATAAAGTATCTATCTATCTATCTATCTATCTATCTATCTATCTATCTATCTATCTATCTATGATATAGTGCCTTTCATATCTATCTATCTATCTATCTATCTATCTATCTATCTATCTATCTATCTATCTATCTATCTATCTATCTATCTATCTATCTATCTATCTATCTATCTCATCCTAAGGGTATACCACTGTCTATGACTATGAATGAAATTTATATTCTATTCAAATTAAGCAAACACTAACTCAAAGCTTAAACTTATTTTTTGGCTCTTACAATATGCAAGCTTTTTTGCCTCGAAAGCTTGCGTATTGTAATCTTTTTAGTTAGCCAATAGAAGGGGTCACTTTGCTTGACCTCTTACTCCATTCATAATGACTAACAGGGTACAACAGCCTAGTACTACAATCTGGATCATAAATGTTAGGACACATTTTACACCTTTTCTGCAGGTCGGGGAGATGTGCCATTTCTGAAGAAGGGGTCTGAGTTGCCTCGAAAGCCTTGCATATTGTAATCTTTAGTTAGCTAATAAAAGGGTTCACTCTGCTTGACTTCTCACTACATCCATAATGGCAAATGTGGTACAACACCCGAGTACATTGGTTTCCAAACTTTTCCGATTCTCGACGCCCTTGCTGAATCCAAGTTTTCCCAAGGCGCACAACCCCGTCAAATTCTAATTTGTGAAATAGCTAATTTTTTTTAATTAAAGGGTGAAGTAAAATAAAAAAAAAGTAAAATAAAATAAATAAAACATGTATTTAAGATCACAAAAAAAGTCATTGAACGCGATTGAGACGCTGCGCCCACGGAGCCCTATAAGAACGGGCGGGCACAGAAGGAGAGGGAAAAAAGAGACGAATAGGAAAGGAAAAAGACTTGGAGAGCGAGAGTGTGGCATTGGGGCGAAAGAAAGAAGACGAGTCAGCCAGCCTGCCAGCCAGCATGAGTGAATAAGAGAAGTTGGCGCGATTCTATGTGCCACCTTGTAAGATGCTTGCAATACTTTGCCTGCTTATAAAAAAAGTACCTTTATGTTGATTTAACTCTCTTAGCTTTCTGGTAAAGTAGTCACGAGATTTACTGACCACGCTGGGATGATTGGTTTCTAAATGGTGTTTCCGCTTACTTGTCAGTGTGCACTCTGGTGTCAGAAGTTTCATACACAGTTCATACTCTCATCACCATTGCCTTGTGTCAGCGTAAAACCAAAGTCCAAATAACTGTCATCATGTTTTCAATATCTGTGCTTCTTCCCACTCTGGTTGACGGTGTGCCCTCTTATTACTGTTTAGTAAAACCAACCCATTTTTAAAAATACATACGAGAAGAAATACTTCAAAGACTTAACTCGACTTAATCACAACAATATAGAGTTAATACGATCTCTGAAAACTAATTCAACACTAAGGCCACGCAAAAACCGACAGCTATTTATATATGAAGACAAAGAACAGAGAAAGTTCAACAAACTAGTAAATACAATCAAGAAACTTAACTATTGTAGAGCGCCATCTAGTAACCATTTGTAGAGGCTTCCTTAAACAGTTATTGTGAAGTGAGTTACTGGTTTGCACCAAGTCCGCCAAATGTCGCGTCCTATTACATTGAATTGAAAATGGAAATAAATTATGAACATTTTGTAAAATTTTGCACATTTTGGGAACCACTGGCCTAGTACTAAAGAGGGTTTGACAGTCACTCATCCATCCAATCCCAATCTCACCCACCAGCCCATCCACCCATCCATCCATCCACCCACCTACATAATCACCAGCCCACCTATCCATCCATCCACCGGCATACCCACACATCCACCCATACATCCAATCCCAAACATACCCACCAACCCATCCATCCATCCACCTGCATACCCACACATCCATCCATCCACCCGCATACCCACCAGCCCACCCGTCCATCCATCCACCCACACGCATACCCATCCACCCAGTCCCAAACATACCCATCAGCCCACCCATCCATCCATTCATCCATCCACACACCCATCCATCCATCCAGTCCCAAGCATACCCACCAGCCCATCCATCTCGTTTTTTTTTTCCATTACAAGGTTATGTGGACCCTGAGCATCTCCCCGCCCCATCGATCACAAGGCTACCACCCACAAAGAGGACACAGACTTTATGCAGCAAGCTTTAAACACTCCATGAGTGTCAGTTTATTCCTTAAGATGTCGTTCTGTGTGACTGTTGGTCCAACACCCGTCATGGATGTGCGTTGAATATCCACGACACAGACGGTGCTCTGTTTGATGAAGTCTTCACTGCTGCTGAGTGAGGTTGTTGTCTTCTTCTCTGTGTCATGAATCCTGGACTCGACCCAGTCCGTAACTGTCGTTTTCCCACTAATGGGTAAATAACTCCAAACCATTTGATCTTCCCTGCCTCATGTTTAACCTTCTGAAATAAAAGGAAGCCTTTGAAATGAGGATCCAGTCTTCTCTCGATGGTGTGGTTTTGCTTTTTTTCTATTTTCAGTTCGCCTCTCTGAATAGAAGATGAAGTCGCTCAGAGGAATGAAATGGGAAACCTGCGACCCCCATGGGCTTGTTGCCTTGGCTTTCAGCTGTGTGGTATAAAGTTGCAAATGGTCTTAACCCCATTAATATGCCAATCGGGTGAATTTACGATGCCTTGTCCTCACATCCTCCTCAACCCTCAGGGAGCCGGCGTCATGCGTCCGACTGGCAGATTGAAGCTTTACATTTCAAAAAGATGCCATTGAAGAAAAAAAAAAAAAAAAGAATTCCTGCAGCGGATGACGTTTTGGACGTTTTAGAGCACACAGACACTGGCGATTGACTGGAACATCGGAGCTCATCCTGGAAGGGCGTCAGTGAAGTTTAGGTTAACCGTAGACGTACAGCGAACATGAAGTTCAGACACATGGAGACACAATGTTAATATTCATGGTGAATTAGGACCCTTACACATTCTTCCCACTTTGTGGTGGGGGCGTTTGTATCAAGCAGGGCTGGCTGTGTTCTGTCAGCTAGAGTGCTGTGAAAAAGTATTTGCCCCCTCTCTGATTTTTTATTTTATTTGCATGTTTGTCACACTTCAATGTTTCAGATCCTCAAACAAATTTAAATATTAGGCAAAGGTATCCACTCAAGTGGATATTTTATTTATTAAGGAAAAAAAAAATCCAAACCTACATGGCCCTATGTGAAAAAGTAACTGCCCCCCTTGTTCAATCATGTGGTTCATCACGTTTTTTTGGAAAGCGGAGTTCAATGTCAGTAGCCACAGCCAGGCCTGTTGAGACAAGAGATCACCTAAATAGAACCTGTCAGATAAAGTGAAGGAGGCCAAAAGATCCCAAAATGGAAGAAAGAAATTCAGGAAACGATCAGAAACAAAGTAATTGACATCCATCAGTCTGGAAAAGGTCACTAAGCCGTTTCTAAAGCTTTGGGACTCCAGCGAACCACAGTGAGAGCCATTATCCACAAATGGTCCCTGTGTTGGCTGGGATTGGTTCCAGCAGACCCCCGTGACCCTGTGTTCGGATTCAGCGGGTTAGAAAATGGATGGATGGTTGGATGGAGAAAACATGGAACAGTGGTGAACCTTTCCAGGAGAGGCCGGCCTACAAAAATTACCCGAGAGTGAAGTGACGACTCATCCAAGAGGTCACAAAAGAGCCTCAGAAGAACATCTAAAGAGCTGCAGTCCTCCCTTGCCTCAGTGAAGGTCAGTCAGTGTTCACAACTCAACCATAAGAAAGAGACGGGGCAAAAATGGCATGCATGGCAGAGTTCCAAGGCGAAAACCACTGCTGACCAAAAAGAACATAAAGGCTCGTCTCACTTTTGCCAAAAAAACATCTTGATGATCCCCAAGACCTTTGGGAAAATATTCTGTGGACTGACGAAACAAAAGTTTTTGGAAGGTGTGAGTCCCGTTACATCCGGCAGAAAAGTCACAAAGCATTTCAAAAAAAGAACATCATATCAACCGTCAAACATAGTGGTGGTGGTAATGTGATGGTCTATGGCTGCTTTGCTGCTTCAGGACCTGGACGACTTGCTGTGATTAATGAAACCATGAATTCTGCTCTCTACCAAAAAAGTCCTGAAGGCGAATGTCCGGCCATCAGTTTGTGACCTCAAGCTGAAGCGCACTTGAGTTCTGCTGCAGGACAATGATCATCCAAAACACACCAGCAAGTCCACCTCTGAATGGCTTAAAAAAACAACATGAAAGTTTTGGAGTGGCCAAGTCAAAGTCCGGACTTGAATCCAATTGAGATGCTGCGGCATGACCTTAAATAAGCGGTTCATGCTCGGAAACCCTCCAATGTGGCTGAATTGAAACAATTCTGCAAAGACGAGTGGGCTGAAATCCCTCCACAGCCATGTGAAAGACTCCTTGCCAGTTATCACCTATGCTTGATTGCAGTTGTTGCTGCTGCTAAGGGTGGCACAACCAGTTATTAGGTTTAGAGGGCAATTTCTTTTTCACATAGGGCCATGTAGGTTTGGATAGTTTTTTTTTTCCTTAATAAATAAAATCATCATTTAAAAACTGCATTTAGTGTTTACTTGGCTTACCTTTGTCTAATATATAAATTTGTTTTATGATCTGAAACATTTAAGTGTGACCAGGGGCAGCTCTAGGCTCGTGGCGGCCCTGGGCAGAGAAAGAATCGGTGGCCCCTTCGCCCGCCAATGTCAATATGGTATCTTATGCACGTCCATTGTGGACACTGCATAGCCGCCTCGCGCTCATGACACAAGCGTTTAACTTTTGCCGAAATTTGCGGCTGCGTTTTTAGCTGTGTCGTTATTTTCTCTTTCTGTTTTATACAGTAAACCCTCGTTTATCACAGTTAATCCGTTCCAGACTCTACTGTGATAAATGATTTTCTGAGAAGTAGGATTCTTTATTTATAAGTCGAATATTTTCACAGTTAGAGCATAGAAAACCTGTTTACGACCTTCTAAATACATTTTCTAACATTATTAGAGCCCTCTAGACATGAAATAACACCCTTTAGTCAAAAGTTTAAACTGTGCTCCATGACAAGACAGAGATGGCAGTTCCGTCTCACAATTAAAAGAATGCAGACATATCTTCCTCTTCAAAGGAGTGCACATCAGGAGCAGATAATGTCAGAGTGAGAGAGAGAAAAGCAAACATCAAAAATCAATACGTGCTGTTCGGGCTTTTAAGTATGCGAAGCACCGCGCAGGAAACATATCGTATATCATTGAGGAGTTTTATTTAATACGTAATACGTGCTCTGATTGGGTAGCTTCTCAGCCATCCGCCAATACCGTCCCTTGTATGAAATCAACTGTGCAAACCAACTGAGGAAGCGTGTAGCATAAATTAAAAGACCCATTGTCCGCAGAAATCCGCGAACTAGCGAAAAATCCGTGATATATATTTAGATATGCTTACATTTAAAATCCGCGATGGAGTGAAGCCGAAAGTCGAAGTGCGATATAGCGAGGGATGTATTCAATATATATCGCTTTGGCAGCCCTGTGCAGGTGCACGGTTTGCACATGCCTAAGGCCACCCCTGGTGTGACAAACATGCAAAAAAGAAATTCGGAAGGGGGCAGATACATTTTCACAGCACTGTGACTCATATTTATCCTTTTAGTTAGCCCAAGGGGGCAATTACTTTTTCACACTGTGCAGGTTGGTGTCGGCCAACTCTTGGGTCATGGCCACTCTGGTCTGTCACATGGGATTGCGGCCTCATCAGCACCCTGATAATTAAGTCACGTAAAAGTCCAACTTTCTGGAAAAATCTCTTGAAACTCTAAAAATCGCTCCCAGCTCCAAAAACTTGGTATGCAGGGGGTTACCTGACATTATTTTTCATAACTCTGGGTGAATGTTATTTTATGACATGACGTAATAGTTTGTCTCCATCTGAGATGCTATTGAGGTCATGATTGATGAGTTAACCTGTCTAGCTTCCCTATGAAGGATGACAACATTTGACTTTTATATATCATTTTACAGGAACAATGTTAACCCTCGTTTTAACCGACACGAAACAAAGGGATCTGCTCTGTGTCTTCAAACTTTCTATTCAAGCATATGATCATTTGTGTGACGTACAGCTTCTTGTTCAAACAGCTCATAAACTCTTAGATTTGCATCATTTATATCAACATTGTCGTAATCCATGATGTCAAAGCGTTTTCATCTTTTCTCACTTCTATGTGGCGTCCATATGGTTGATCAAACCTTCCCCACGTAGCTCGGTCCTGCACCTCCTCCCCAGTCAGATCTTCTTCTTCTACTTTACCTATCCACCTCTGCTTTGATCTCCCATTGCTTTCTCTTCCCCTGGACTTCCACTCCCAGCATTCTTTTGCTCACATTATCTCTCCTCATCACATGTCCACACCACTTCAGCCCATCTTCCTGTCCTTCCTCTCCCGTTTTTGCTGTACCTCTGATGGTTTCATTTCTTATTCTGTCCTTTTGTGTAACTCCACACATCCACCTCCACATCCTCACTTCTTCTTCTCCTGCTGTGCTCCATTTACTGCCCATGTCTCAGCTCCATATGTCATTGCTGCTCTTAAAAACCTGACCTTTAACCATTGCCTTAATTCTAAATTACCTGATTTTTCCGTTAGCTGCATTTTCACCATTTTGGTGTCATCTGCAGACATAACCAGCTTATTGATTTTATTCTCGTGCAGAACATTTATGTATATTAATAATAGAAGTGGACACAGCACTGCCGCCCCCTGCTGGATGTCACTCTTCACATCACCAATTCTGATGATTCCTTCTTCCTGTGTCTGAGCCAATTTTGTAGACATGTCATTCTTCTAAAATAACATCACGTCAATCTGGGCAATAACAGAAGGATTAAAGGTGGAGGGGGATACACCTGAGACTCAAGTGTTACCATTGAGCCCCCTGGAGGTGTCGTGGGCCTGTCAACAAAACACAATGAAAGGAGGCCCTCCACCTGATGACCCCAGTGAAGGACTTACCCCTTCCACATAAACCCAAGGAATGATTGGCAATTACGTTATGAGATTGTAGCACCGAGTCCTTTGAGCTTAGCTTAACTTACTGTATTCTTTATCTCAGGTCTGTTGAGTGATATTTTTTATACAATACAATTAAAACTATTATTAGGGGGAAAAACAGTTTTTAAAGGTTATTTTCATACTAAAAAAGTAAAAAATTTACCACACAGTGTATAACCTTGATCAAGGGAAGTGCGTCTCCACCCTCCTTTTTCTTTTTGAGTGTAGACGTCTCCTTTACTTGGTTTTCTTTTGTAAAGGGATGACTAAAACTATAATTCAATTTTATTTGTATTATATATTTTTTTTAATCATTTGTGTTTTTTATCAAGTGAGTCTCTTTTCCTTAAACAGCTTTTTTGATGTTATCTTTTAGGAAATGCCTGAAGTAAATGTGACATGGCAGCCTGAAGGACCTCTGCCCCTGGACACAATCCATATCTCCATTGCTGTCGCAACCGACCGGGGGCTCATTACACCCATCATACGGGATGCTGCCAGCAAAGGGGTGCAACAGATCTCGGCAGACGCTAAGGTACGCGTGGGCATGAGGAAAAAAAAATGTTGACAATGTCACTGCACGTATTTTATTATAAAAACTCAAGCGTGGAAATGAAAATGTCATTATTTGAGAGAACTTTATTATTAACACATTTAACATCCAGCAGAGTGCACTTCAGTCAACTGTGAAGTTCAATAGATAGATAGATGTAAAAGGCACTATATGATAAATTGATAGATGTAAAAGGCGCTATATGATTGATAGATAAATACAAAAGGTGCTATATGATTGACAGATAAATATAAAAGGTGCTATATGATTGATAGATAGATAAATATAAAAGGCGCTATACAGTATGATTGATAGATGTTAAAGGCGCTATATGATTGATAGGTAGATAGATGTAAAAGGCACTATATGATTGATAGATAGATAGATAGATAGATAGATAAAGGTAAAAGGTGCTTTATGATTGATAGACAGATAAATGTAAAAGGCGCTATATGATAGATAGATCGATAGGAAAGGTACTATATAATAGATAATCAAAAAACTTTTTTAGGTTAATAAAATTAAATAATGAATAATAGAAATGAAAAGCACTATATAATAGATAGATAGGAAAGGCACTATATAACAGATAGATATACTGTATAGAATTGAAAGGCACTCTATGATAGAGAAATTGGAAAGGCACTATACTGGTGCATCTCAATAAATAATATCATTGAAAAGTTCATTTATTATAGTAATTCAATTCAAAAAGTGGAACTGATATATTATATGAGTTTTCATTATCTGCCAAATGAAAAGAAATAAATGCTTGAAATATATCACTCTGTGTGTAATGAATCTATTTAATATACAAGCTTCACTTTTTGAATTGAATTACTGAAATAAATTTACTTTTCGATGATATTCTAATTTATTGAGATGCACCTGTATAACAGATAGATGGAGAGGAAAGGCACTATATAATAGAAGGATAGATAAATAATGAAAACACTATTTTAGATTGATAAAAATGAAAGGCACTGTATAATAGACAGATGTTAATTTTAGTGTAGTCGGCAGGATCACAACATTATATAGACAGATACAGTAAAACCTTGGATTGTGAGTATCTTGGTCTGCGAGTGTTTTGCAAGATGAGCTAAAGTTTTTAATACATTTTAACTTGATAAACGAGTGAGGTCTTGCAATACGAGTAGTACGTGTACGCTTTGTCTGCCGAGTGTCACGTGATCACAACTGAGCTGATGGTTCTTCTCTCTCTCTTGCTGTGGGATTGTGGGTAATTGTGTCCCATGCTCGGTCTCTTTCGGCGTGCCTCACCCGTATAGTCAACTTTTATGAGTGTATAGTGTTTACTACAGCATTGTGATGACATGTCTGTGTGTGACGTGTGAGTCCCTGTCTTTCACCCCAAACACAAAGCTGAGTCTCAGTACTTGAGCAACACCAGCTTTATTCAAAAAAAACATTGTGGTTATTTATTGTCGCAGGATCTGCCGCTCTCCTATACACAGACACAGCAGTCAGGCAGGGTCATGGCCAGGTTAGTGGCCAAGTAATACTGTGCCCTGCACTTTTGTAATGTTCCTTGCATCACCCGTGGACGGCAGGTGCTTATAGCGTGACCGCGATCTTTTTGGAATCGCTTTTGCGGCAAACTGCTACAGCACTAGGTGCCTGCGGTTGCTTCGGCATGCTCTTCTGCGTGTTGTCCCGTTGGGGTGAATCCCAAAAGAGTTTAGAAACCCTACAGTGCGTAAAGCATTTTTTAAATTTTGTGTCCAAGTTGTAGTGACTCTTCAGGCAAAGCAACTGTCATTGGAGAGGCTCGTTGTTAAAGTCACAAAAAAAGGAGAAGATTCCAGTGAGCCGCCAGATAGCCGGGATTCCGTTAGTTAGAGTGAAAGTCGTCCTGCACAATAAACCTCCTCCTCCTCCTCCTCCTCCTCTCGTCTCCCTCACACCAGCCACGATTCTTTTCAAAGGTAAGTGCAAGTCAATTTGTTTTACGTATTTTTACTTTAGATTTTGTATTGATCATTTTATTTGAAGAGTTTTGGGTTGTGAAACGAATCATCTGAGTTTCTAGATAGATACTTTATTCTGTTATTTCTTATGGGGAAATTCGCTTTGATTTACGAGTGCTTTGGATTACAAGCACGTTTCCAGAATGAATTAGGCTCGCAATCCAAGGCATCACTATAGTTAGATAGATAGCTGCAGGAGATGCGGCTTTCAGTGCTCAAAACACCCGAGTCAACAAATCTGCCTAAGGACACCAATAAGAAGCACAGATGAGTCTCCACAACCGACTGCACAGTTAAATGAATAACTAAAGAAATGTGCCATTACTAAATGACTGGATATTATAAATATGCCATTCCAGAAGCATGTCGTATACCCGCAGAGCACACTGCTTAACAAAACTCGACTTGCTGCTGTTATGTCACATAGTGAAGCCGTAGTCAAAAATGTCCGTAAGATACGGCAGCAGGCAGAGGCAGGCACTTCTCAACCGCAGGGAGTCCCAGTGCCTGCGGTGGTCTACGTGTCTGTCGCGGCGCTCATTACAACGTGCAGATTAATCATGAAGCTTCAGTTCCTTTGTGCTACTGAACTCCTGAATGGATGACCGCCGTTTTAGCTTTTGATTTTCTCTCGCCGTCAAGTCTCCTGTTCCGTATGCTTTACTCTCTCCCTGAAACCCCAAAGCCCTTCATCATTTCGTTAATGCCAGTTTTATCTCATCATCATCATCAGAAAGGGATCAGGGCAGGGGAGAAAAAAAGAAAGGCATGTTTTTATAAGAGAACACATAAGATTCCACACATTGCTTGATTTGGAAACAAATGAATGACAGTGCTGGCCGTTTTTGTCGGTTTCCTGGTCTTAGTCACGATGTTGTTCAAATTTAACACAAGTTCTTCATCAGCCTTTCACAGTCAGAGGTTTTGACCGTGCCATTATATGTTAGTTACATCGAAGAGAAGGTGGAGGGCCTGGTGTATGGGGGTGGAATTGGAGGGCGGTGGTCCCCCTCCTTGGAGTTTCATACCCGCTGCTGCAAATACACTGTGAGGATGTTTGCTTCGGCAAAGCAGTGTGTTTTTTAGATAGTCGGCCTATTAAAACCGAACATTTAGATTTTCTTCTGTTATTTATCAAGTCACATATCCTGAAATCAGGACTGTCCCTGTTACCGGGACATCTGGTCACCCTAGTGAAACATAATGGCAGTGAATCGGTTTAATCTGCAGATAGTGAAGCTGCGAGGCTGGTTTAGTGTAAAGGTAAATGCTGAGACGATGTTTACTTCATGCATATCTCGATAACCGTTTGTTTTCCTTGACCGTATTTTATCATTTTTACGGTTTGGGAACACCATATAACGTACCTGTTACGACTTATAGCGTCGAGTACTGATGTACTGGTGCTCTTCTGCTTGTGCTCAAGCAGAAACGGTTTGCTGATAACGGATGCGCCTCGCTGGACTTATCGATGAAAGAATGCCGCGTCCCACGTGTGCTCAGGTAGCCGGTGACAGCAACTTCCAAACCCGTGACGCAGTCGTTAAATTGTAATGAGGATCTGTTTGCCGTCCGCCGTGGTTAACGGAGACGAAATGGTTAGAACCGCCATCAAGGTAAAGATCGAAACAGGGAAGTAATTTGTAGTTGTTGCCACGTGGTACGTTTCTCTGTTTTAAGTCTGACGGGTTTTTCCATTCGCCAATGCTTTACAAGGGGAGATTTTTGAAAATTGAAAACTTCGTGCAGCACAATCTGTTTGAGATTTCTCAATGAAAATAGACTCCCTCGACTGGAGGTCTGCGCAGGCCCAAAATTAAAGCCCTGACCCGAGACCCTGTCACCCGACTGGAACTGCAGTTGAAGTCAGACGTTTCCACCCACTTTAAAACTCAACTTTATAAGCCCTCCACAAATTTTAGACTAACAAACTATAAATTTGGCATCTCGTTTAAGACATCCACTTTGTGCAGGGTAGCGTATTTCACTTGTACACGACCACATAAATGGGTTACTCGAGGAGAAATCTACTACGTGTGTTTTCCTGTTTTGTCAGAGACCAGTAAACCCAGCTTCTCTAACTGGAATAAAGGTTCACGGGTGTGGACTGTAGGGGGCGCTCCAACTCCCTAAATTTGACACACGCTGGCTTAGACGCTGATATAAAAATGATTAAAGAGTTTTTGTTCGTGGGAAACCCTTCTCAGGCAAGCGTTTCCCACGCCACAAACAACGTATACGCCAATCAATACTCTGTCTCTGTCTCCTCCACACAAGCGTTGTCCTCTGGCTCCTTGAATGAAGGCAGTGGGGACACCTTTATGTTGCACCTGGGAGTATTTCCGGTGGTCCGTTAGCGTGGTACGGAAGCACTTCTGGATGAAGCAGAAGCCCAACAAAGTAAGGCTCTGCTTGCCCCTCAGCTCCTACGGTAGCCAACAGCGCAGAGTCAGCAAACTCCAAGTCCCATCATGTCCTGTGGGAATCCGAGGCACCGGTGCAACTCAGGGGGGCTGCTGTCTAGTGATCTGAGGGAGATAATGCCCTGCATACTAATACCCACCAGTCCTTCCACTATGAAGGTGTCCCAACCAGGTAAGGATGCCAGCCGTCCCTCACATGTGGCTTTCTAGAAACCAAGTTTCTATGAATAACTGGATTATTGAAGCACAAGGAAATGCACCGATTGTGTTGTGCAGTGCCAGACAGAAGGAAGTGGAGAGGAAGTGGGAAGAATGGAGAAGGGTTTTGGAAGATGGAGGGCTGAAGATACATAGGTGGAAGAAGAAGACAGAATATGTGACGTTTAATGAAGTTAGCCTGTAAGGGGAGCTCTTGAAAAGAGTGGATACATTTAAATATCTTGGATCAGTGGTAGCCCAGGATGGACAATTAGATGCAAAGTAACCCATTGTGTGCAGTGTGGATGGAACAATTGGAAGAAGGTAGCAGGAGTATCGTGTGATCAGAGAATTAACGCAAAGGTTAAAGGTCAGGTTTTGAAGAGCAGCAATTGACATATGGAGCAGAGACATGGGCAGTAAATGGAGCACAGCAGGAGAAGAAGAAGGGAGGATGTGGAGGTGGATGTGTGGAGTTACACAAAAGGACAGAATAAGAAATGAAACCATCAGAGGAACAGCAAAAACGGGAGAGAAATCTAAGAAAGGACAGAAAAGGAGCTTGAAGTGGTGTGGACATGTGATGAGGAGAGAAAATGAAAATGTGAGCAAAAAGAATGATGGGAGTGGAAGTCCAGGGGAAGAGAAAGTGAATGGAGGCCAAAGCAGAAGGTGAATGGATAAAGTAAAAGAAGATCTGAAGGTAAAGGGGCCTGACTGGCGAGGGGGTGCAGGACTGAGCTGTTCGGAGAAGGTTGATAAAGCACAGCGACCCCCATATAGAAGTGGGAAAGGATGAAGAAGATGCTTTTATCCAGAGAGACTTACAGAAGGGGTCTAGTTAATCGAGTACACATCACTCTGGGGGGCTGTTTGGAAACAGTTTTATTAAATATTGTGAATCCTGGTGATGCCCTTGACCATGGAAACCTCTGGGCAGCCAGGCACATAGCAGCTTCCATTGATAAATAAAACAAAAATGAAGAATAGGAGTATTTGTTCTAATTAAGTTATTGCCACAGTTTTAAGAATGGAGTCCTGCACTGACTTATGGCTCCATTTCAGACTGTATGTCAGTCACAAAGTGTACAGGTCATTGCATCTGAGGGTCTCTGGGTGTTGTGTGGGTCACTGGTATGCATCCTATAACTGCCAGTACAAAGTGGCACAAACCGATTTTCAGGTCTCGGGGTCCATGTAAGGCAGTGTTTCTCAACTTACTGTGTTGTGACTCGTAGCCTCCAGTGGGTTGGGTTGTGGGTTGCCAGCATTTGTTCGTGAATGGGTTGCCTAAGACATTGTGCTGCCATACCAGTTACCACCAACGGATTGCCTAAGACATTGTGCTGCCATCCAGGTTACCACCAACAGGTTGCCTAAGACATTGTGCTGCCACCCAGGTTACCACCAAAGGGTTGCCTAAGACATTGTGCTGCCACCCAGGTTACCACCAACAGGTTGCCTAAGACATTCTGCTGCCACCCAGGTTACCACCAACGGGTTGCCTAAGACATTCTGCTGCCACCCAGGTTACCACCAACGGGTTGCCTAAGACATTGTGCTGCCACACCAGTTACCACCAACGGGTTGCCTAAGACATTGTGCTGCCACACCAGTTACCACCAACGGGTTGCCTAAGACATTGTGCTTCCACACCAGTTACCACCAACAGGTTGCCCAAGACATTGTGCTGCCACCCCGGTTACCACCAATGGGTTGCTGTCATTGGTTAGCGAGATGGTCGCCTAAGCGATCGGCAGCACTGCGCTATATGCCTACCCGTATCTAAGTGAGCTTGGTTCACCAAGGCGGACCCCCATAACTCTCATTTCACCAGTGAGGCTGTTTTGCAGTTGATTTCCTAGTGGGTCATCCATGAACTGGGTTACGAGACCATAAAAGTTGAGAAGCACTCATGTGAGGGAAGGCGGTGCAGGCTGAATGCAATTCCCACAAATGGTGCCAATTTAAACAAACCTTAACAGGCCCTCCAAGAGTCGGAAAGTATACGAGACCCTGTGAAATAATAACGGTAATAATAACCAAAGATTCATTACTGCAGCTGGTTTTGGCATTCTCTAGAATTTACTTTCTCGTGACCCACCACCCCCCCAACGTAAGTGCGAATCGCCTTAACTCGGCTCCTATCACAAAGTCAAATAAACTTTCTCTTTTCTCCTCCACATAAAAGGAGATTATTATTTTTTAAACCTTAATTATTACATGCAAGCAAATGGGGAATTCTAAAGTGTTTCCAAAGTTAATGGATCTTGAGGAGACGATGAAACTGCCATGGTGGTCTCTGAAAACACCAAACAGCGGCTCACAGGTGACTAATGGGTGAGGTAAAAAAAAGAAAATCGAACTTGAATCTCAGCTTGGAATGAAAGCTCCGCAGAAAGAGAGGACGACTCTGGTAACCACATTTTAACGGGCGCTCAGGATATCAGGTTGTCATCTCACCGACGTCAAATCTCGTCTGTCATGAACTGAAGTGCGTTTCTGTGAACGCCTTGGACATTTGTGTTGCTATTCCAGCTGTAGTACACATCAGGGATGGGGTGTGAGAATTATGTGCTAAACTTTGACATATTATCACCCTTGTTCATTTTGGAAGCGCTTCTATTCCAGGGGGATTCTTGCACTGAGATTGTTCTTCACCTCCTGGGGGGTCTGACGATGCAGCAATGTGAGTGTGTGGACTAATAGCTCTTTCTGTGCTTGAATAATGTCATCCAAAAGAGTAGAAATCCAGCTGTGAACTAACAGCAGCAGACCTTTTTAATAAGAAGGAAATGCCAGAAGCAGGGAGTATCAGGTTACAAGCTCAGGTTTCCAAGGATAAAAAGCAACCCGTTCAGATGCTCAGCTGCTCTTAATCTTCTACACAAGATTTATTTTGATTATAACATCCACTGGCTTGGCCTGGGGCAAAAATTGTGCTTTATATTTGAAAATCATTGGTTAAGTCGTAATGCTGGTTTGATATTTGTAGACCTTGGCCTGTTCAGCGTTAACATTTGAAGTGCACCCTCTCTTGGAATGTGTTCTGTAATGCATGTAGTAATAAAAATGTATTGTGATTTTCATTCAAGCAGATGGCGCATCACAAACATTTGTAGTAATGCAATGCATTGCATCTTTATTTCCAACAGATGGTGCATTTGCAACATTTGTACTAAAGTGCAACACATTTTTCGTTCCAACAGATGGCACATCCCAACCATTAACACACCTTATATACATCCCATACCAAATGGTATATAACAGTTATATCAACAGGGAGGACACACAGTTATTTAAGGAGGGCAGTATGACTTATTGGGGTTTGTTTTGACGACTATTGATATTATTAAACTAATTATGCTCCATTTTTCCATGTATATTGTTATTTTAAGCAGAAAGGGGGTAATCTTGGAGCCAGGGAATGCTTTCATTTTTTTTTTTTCGTTTAAAATAGCTGTGAATAGTTATTTGCCTTACAAAAATGTATCTTTCAAAGAGGGTTTCAGGAACAGATAAGCTTCCCAACGAGGGGGAGGCCTTTACTTCAATATTCATGGAAAGTAGTTAAATTATTAAAAAACAAATAAATACGACAAATGGAAATAATACAGTTATAATATTGTTATATTGCACTTATCTCATGCAAAGAGAAGAAGGAAAGTGTCTGTCGTCATTGTACACAATGCTGAGGGCCCTTTTGGAGGTGTACAGCAGGAGCCCACCCAACTCATTTGAAAACAAAGAGGGGTTTTATCTTTTTGGTTTATTACTGACTGCCAAGCCATCTGTGTGGGATATGTTTTCGTGTTCCCAAAGCCATTAAACTCAGTTTGTTAATTCCGTTAAATACTTTCCCAAACTTTACATAAAGTGGTCTCAAGCTTGTTTGCAGATAAACAAAGGATTTACATTGACGCGGATTATACAGAGCTATGTAGCAGCCGCACGCTAACACTCACAGACAGACAGACAGACAGACAGACTATCTATCTATCTATCTATCTATCTATCTATCTATCTATCTATCTATCTATCTATCTATTATATAGTGCCTTTCACATATCTATCTATCTATCTATCTATCTATCTATCTATCTATCTATCTATCTATCTATCTATCTATATCTATTTTATAGTGCCTTTCACATCTATCTATCTATCTATCTATCTATCTATCTATCTATCTATCTATCTATCTATCTATCTATCTATCTATCTATCTATCTATTATATAGTGCCTTTCACATCTGTCTGTCTGTCTGCCAAATGTCTCTATCCCCGTGAGTTTCTACCTGGTGTGCCACGAAGGCCTAGCAGAATGGGCAGTGCCCACTTTTGTCGTACATAACTTGAGACTTGAAGGTCAGGACTTAACTCGAGACTGGCATGTTTAGGCCCGAGTGCCGTTGCGGGATGATTGTGCTGTGCAGACACAAAATTAGCATCAGAAAAATAAACAGAATTAGGCGGAAAGTGACGACCTGGGAAAGCTCTTTGTCTCTGACAGTTGCTGTCTTTTATTTCTTTTCATTTTTTTTTTTTATGGTTATAACGCACAGAAAGACCCCTTTGATTTTCATTTTCAAAAGCAGCGTGTTGCTCTTCCACAGTTAAGCGCTCGTCTTCTGCCAAGCGGCTCCGTACATCGAGCGGGCGGCCGAGTGAATTAAGCAACGTGCTGGCTGGCCGCCAAGGGTCTGTCATTTATTTTTTCATTATTCACCTTGGATTTCCTGTAGCCTTCAGCGAGAAGAATGAGAGTGTTGCTTTTTTTAGCATTAAGACTTGATAAAGTCAGCCTGCAAGGCAAATACTCGGGCTAAGCGGACTCTTTTGTTTAAACCTTATTTGAATGAAGGCCCCCGAACAAAGAGAACTCCGCTGCCGAGTGCCTGTCAGGGAAATCGAAAGCATCAGTAAAGAAACACTCCCACCACATTGACATGTCCCCTTTGGACTTCTCTGGAAATGATAAGAAGTGCAGCGTGCTGTTCAAACACGAGCGCCACATGCTCCTGCTACTGTTTGAAGTGAATCTGACCAGCATCCTCGGCAGACGTGGATTATCGTGATGGCGTCTTTCTCTGAGTGCTCCACTTCTTCTTCTTTCGGCTCCTCCTGTTAGGGGTCACCACAGCGCCACACCACCATATCTTCTTCCATATCTTCCTGTCCACGTCATCTTGTTCTGTCACCACATCACCTGCATGTCCTCTCTCACCACATCCATAAACCTTCTCTTAGGCCTTCCTGTTTTCCTCTTACCTGGCACTTTTATCCTTAGCACCCTTCTCTCATTTTACCCCTCATCTCTCCTCTGCACACGTCCAAACCAACGCAATCTCGCCTCTCTGACTTTGTCTCCCAACCGCCCAACCTGAGCTGACCCTCTAATGTTCTCATTTCTAATCCTGTCCATCCTTGTCACACCCAATACAAATCTTAACATCTTTAACTCTGCCACCTCCAGCTGTGCCTCCTGTGCCACCGTCTCCTGCTCATATAACACAGCTGGTCTCACTACCCTCCTGTAGACCTTCACTGTCACTCTTGCTGGTACCCGTCTGTCACAAATCACGCCTGACACTCTTCTACACCCACTCCACCCTGCCTGCACTCTCTTCTTCACCTCTCTTTCACAATCCCCGTTACTCCCAAGTATTTAAACTCCTCCACCTTCGTCAACTCTACTCTTTTTCACCCTCACCATTCCACTGACCTCCCTCTCATTCACACACATGTATTCTGTCTTGGTGGTCCTACTGACCTTCATTCCTCTCCTCTCCTCTCATATCTCCTCCTCTTCGGTGTCTCCTCAACCTGCTCCATGCACTCACTACAGATCACAATGTCATCAGCAAACATCACAGTCCACGGTGACTCCTGTCTAATCTCATCTGTCAGCCTGTCCATCACCATTGCAAATGAGAAAGGGCTCAGAGCCGATCCCTGATGTAATCCCACCTCAGTCACTCGTACCACAGACCTCACCACGGTCACACTGTCCTCGTAATATCCTGTACAATTCTTACGTACTTCTCTGCCACTCCCGACTTCCTCATACAATACCACAGCTCCTCTTACAGTTACTAATCCAACTAACACTGTTTTTTTTTGTTTTTTTTTTATTGATTTTATCATAATCATTCCATACAGACAGAGCAATTTTACAAAAAATAGGATTGAAAACAAAACAACCCAACCTTCCAACTAACACTGTTTTAACAGAACGTGATTGTTTTTTTTTTTGGTCCTGTGTAGGATGTTTATCTGTTTACCTGAGTCGCCTTGAAAGCTGGCATATTGTAATCTTTTTAGTTAGCCAATAAAAGAAGTCATTTTGCTTGACTTCTCACCACAATAAAACCTTGAAACACAAATACAGTGATACCTTGAGATACGAATTTAATTTGTTCTGTGACCGAGCTCTTAAGTCAAAATGCTCTTATCTCAAATCAGTTTTCCCCATTGAATGAATTGAAGTGCCATTAATCCGTTCCGGAAACCCAAAAAACAGTGCAATTTTTTTGTTACATGTTTTTAAATAAGAAAAATGTACTTATAAATAACGAATATTGTATAAAAACACAATACAATCGAATGTACTGCAATAAACTGGTTTTATTAAGTACAGTATAATGTACAGCATTTACCTTGGTGATCAGACGAGTTGAAGATGCTGACGGAGGTGGCGGAGAAAGGCTGAACTGAATAACTGAATGTTATTCACTGATTTTTGCCCTTTTCGCCGCAACTTCCTCACTTTCATCTGCAGGGGTTTTCTGTTTCATCCTCTCTTTCAGAATGTTTCTAAAATGCGTTAGGCAAGTGTCATTAAATACAGCTGCTGCACGATCAGTTGTAACTTTATCAGGATGTTTCTTTTCAATACAATCAATTGTTAGGCAAGTGTCATTAAATAGCTCCGCTGCACGACCAGCTGTAACTTTTTCAGGGTGTTTCTTTTCTTTAAAGTTCGAAACTTTTTCCCAAATTGCAAACACTTCCTTTATCTCACTTTATGAGGTAACCTCCTCCACGATACCGATCTCCTGCAGAACCTCCGTATGTTGCCGTGTCTGTAGTTCCGTCAACTCCTCTGTCATCAGTTCCTCTGAATGCTCTTTGATGGCTCGTATTTCGAATTTTGGCTCGTAACTCAAGGCAAAAAATCGACCTAGTGACGGCTCGTATCTCAAAAAACTCGTACGTTGGGGCACTCGTATCTCAAGGTACTACTCCATATATAAACATACAATACAATACAATCCAGTTTATTTTTGTATTGCCCAAAATCACACAGGAAGTGCCGCAATGGGCTTTAACAGGCCCTGCCTCTTGACAGCCCCCCAGCCTTGACTTTCTGAGAAGACGAGGAAAAACTCCCTTGTAGAGAAAAATGGAAGAAACCTCGGGAAAGGCAGTTCAAAGGGAGACCCCTTTCTGGGTAGGTGGGGCGTGCAGTGGGTGTCAAAAGAAGGGGGTCAATACAATACAATACACAGAACAGAACAAATCATTAATACAGCATAATAATAAAACATTTTTGAAGTACGGCGCAAAATTTAACAGCAGATGATATCACATAATAAGATTTGGATATTTTTACAGTCCTGGAGACCTCATCCATCTAGCTGCCTCCCCATTTGGCCATGCCACGGCTGAAACGTTGCTCCGATGAAAGGACCCCTCTTTCCCATGATTCCTGCGATCCTCCATCAGGGATGACTTTACCACAGGCAGGCAAACAACTTGGCAGGTGGGCCGTGGCACCAATTGCCACATTTGGGTACCGAGAACAGAAACAGAACAGGTGAGGGTTAGTATTGAATTCTAACTATCATGTTACTTATGTTTTAGTGCTAATAACTAACAACAGAGATGCAGTCTGTAGAGTTAATCAGCAGCTCTAGTCAGGGTGTGCTAAACTGAAGTAGTGAGTCTACATATATGTGTTTGTGTGTGTGTATATATATATATATATATATATATATATATAATCTCTTCTTATATAATACGCTACTGTGGCTGTCCGTTTGTCTGTCCTGGTTTTTAAATCCCCTGTAGCTCGCAAACCGTTTGTCCTATTGACCTGAAATTTGGTATACATAAACTATGTGACGTCTACTATCCGCTTTAGGGGTGATGATTGACCTCCAAGGCTGTTCCTCTTTTTACTTTAACTTTATTTTATTGTAGGATCAGCTCTCAGCAGCGGCCAGCAGGGCGGCTGTGCTGTCCATGTGTACAGGCGCCATTCTCATCCCTACCACCTTCGCCGTCACGTCCCCTACCTCTTCATATCTTAAATCATTCTGGAGGCAGATTGAAGACATAGGCCGGGTTTTTACTTCAAGTGACATGACGCATGATCCAGCGGACGCTTCTGCTATGCAAGCATTTTACTGTTTATACTTGCGCACATATTTTACGTAAATCTGGAAGAATCCAGCAGGTGGCAGTGCGAGATATCATCACAGTGAGAACAGGTTTGGCTTTGCTGTGTTGTGAATTGCCTGAAACAGCCATTAAATTCTGATGAAAAGGATGTTAAATCGATAGATAGATTGATACTTTATTAATCTCAAGTGGAAATTCCCATACTCCAGCAGCAGTATACTGATACAAAAAACAATATTAAATTAAAGAGTAATAACCCATCCATCCATCCATTTTCTAACCCGCTGAATCCGAATACAGGGTCACGGGGGTCTGCTGGAGCCAAACCCAGCCAACACAGGGCACAAGGCAGGAACCAATCCTGGGCAGGGTGCCAACCCACCGCAGAAAGAGTAATAACAATGCATGTAAAAGCAGACAATAACTTTGTATAATGTTAACGTTTACCCCCCCGAGTCGCATAGTGTGGGGTCTCCTCAGTCTGTCAGTGGAGCAGGATGGTGACAGCAGTCTGTCGCTGAAGCTGCTCCTCTGTCTGGAGATGATCCTGTTCAGTGGATGCAGTGGACTCTCCATGATTGACAGGAGTCTGCTCAGTGCCCGACGCTCTGCCACAGATGTCAAACTGTCCAGCTCCATGCCTACAATAGAGCCTGCCTTCCTTACCAGTTTGTCCAGGCATCCTTCTTCTTTAAATATTTAATGATTAAATCCATAAATCCAGGGATGTGTCCATTCCAGCAAGCATTGGGCACAAGGTAGAAACAATCCCTAGACGGTGCTTCAGCTCATCGCAAGGTGAATACAAGCACTCACATACACTGGAGTCGTTTTAGCAGCACCAAAACCCCAAATCTGCGTATCTTTGGAGGCTGACCGGCGCACACTGTGGAAACTCAGCAGGAAAACATGGAAACTCCAGGCAGGAAATACCAGCAACGTGACTCCCTGCAAGATAGCAGTGCTACTGCTCTGCCACCGTGCCACCCCCATTTGTGTAACTATTAACAATATTCATTATTTAAACGAAATTCACGATTTATCTATAAAATGTAACATACATACTTTAATGCATTTCATCATGAAAGTGATATCATGTGGCAGATCAGAGAATGTCGTCTGTTATTGAAAACTAGCCATGTGTGCCCAACTACGTTGTGCGTGTTAAAGTTGTCTGTGAAGGGCTCCCTGTTTAAACGCGGCTGCCAGTCATGAACTGGGCCCTTCGTCGCACAGCATTATGATTTTTTATAAGGGAAACAAATTAACAAAAGAAACCCCTTGGACATTGATTCAGTAGGAACGGCCTACGCAGAATCACTGTCCGAATCGTAATTATGTGGTGATGTAGGAGCATTTCTGCTTCTGTCCGTTCACAGTCCGTCTCATTTTCACGATGCTGTCATTTCCTCTCACGATGTCTTCTCAACCTCTCTTCAATCTCGCAGGTTGCTTTGTGGCAATCCAAAGAGTCCGGCAATATACACGGAGCAATGGTTATAAAAGGGGGACACACAGGTATCCAGGCTCTTTTAAAGCATAAATAAGGATCACTTCACTGACCTGTGAACAAGCCACGGTACAACTGTGAGACGCGCAGCACTCGCCGGCTACAACGTAACAATAATAATTTCCAGAACGTGCTGTTACGTTGTCATTCATTTTACCCACAGTCTTTCTTTCATTCATATGTTACGTAGGCACGTACCTTTTATCTTCGCCAATCTCATTCTCTAACCAGGCCTCAGGAGCTAACCAGCGTAACACTGTCCACTATCCCTTTCGTTATTCCGGCACATTGTTGACATCCGTGAGTAAGAACAACGTACTAAACTTGGAAGGTGGTCTACGCATGCGTGGAATTCACGGACAAACAAAGATCAAGATCTAAATGAAGATCTCTTTAGTTAATTTAAAGCACAGCAATTTGTTTAGTTTGAATGTCTGTGTTTTGAGGTGTGACTGGCGTACTGCAGTCTTCAGTAGTATAAGCCTGGAGGAGATTCTTAATGTTTTAGCTGTCTCTCTACTGCCATCTAGTTCTGCTTCTTCTAATTCATTTGCAGACAAACAAAGATCAAGACCCAAATGAAGATTATATATAGAGCTGCTAATCACCCACTTCATGGTGTTGTGGTTGGTCAGACGAGCGTTTTCAGCAGTAGACTGACTGGCATCAAGTGCTCCGCTGAACGTCACAGAAAATCCTTCCTCCCCACAGCCATCAGACTCTAGAACTCCTTTTCCGGTCGCTCACCCACACTTTAAGTTATTACCCTTTTTTCTTTATTTGATATCCAGGTACATTTTTCAAGTACTTGAAATGTGCAACATACTGTCTGTTCTTGTGCAATAAATTATCTTCTCTTCACATGACAATAATCGTATTTGTTCTCAGAATATGAATTATTAACTTAAGGTGCAACACTCTCCACTCTAGTTTGAAACTTACATTTATTATACTTTATTTATATTTTCATGATTACTTTATACTTGCTCTTAGTGTAACATGTCCCTTGTCTGTTGTTAAGTTGTAACATAAGTAATTTCCTGTGGGATTAATGACGTTTTCTGTTTCTGATTCTGAAATCTAACGATTCTAAATGTGCAGAGAGCTGGAATATCAGAAATGTGACGTGTTCTGTGTGGTGATCTATTACTGCTTGCCGTAGCGATTAAAACTTGGGATGACATTTACGACGATCTGCTTTAATGAAAAAGTAATCTACGAGATTAAAGTGGACATTTCGAGATTAAAGCCAAAATTTCCCACTTTAATCACTCACAGCGTTCAACATTATGTTGCTGTTGTGAAGTTGCAAAAAAAAAAAGAAAATGACAGCATAAAAGATGGTTTGTGAGACTTTTAAAATGTATCGTGTCATTACAATCGGGAATATGCGACGCTTGAATATAAAAGCACCACGTATGCATTTGTATGTCGGCATTTTGCTTCACCACGTCGAACCATTCATCAAACATCGAAGCGTGCACATCGATCCTGTAGGATCCTCAAAGGGGCTTTCTGTCACATGTAGGAAGTAAACAGAGACTCTGACGTCACATTCCGATTTTTAGCACACTGCGCCCCCCCGACTTTTGCTTGTACTGCAACTCGCACACGCTCAGAGGACGCGTCAAATGAATACGCGTGGCAACCATGATGTGTGCGCGCGTACGCGTTCTGAGCGTAAAGTATAAATAAGCCCTTAAGTGAAAAATTTAGGAAAACGTACTAAGTAATTGCAACACAAACACTGACTTAATAAGTTGGAGAAGAGAAGAGCTGCTCAGGAAGGAGCAAGAGCATCAACCACTGGGCAAATAAATGCTAACCGTACAGAGAAAGAGGAGGAAAACTAGGAGCGCTCAAGTCAAGTGTATTCACTGCAAGTTATCATGCAACACACCGTTACTGGTATACACAGTCATAAGAAAAAGTTTGGGAACCCCTCTTAATTCTTTGGATTTTTGTTTCTCATTGGCTGAACTTCCTTTTAATATCTGACATGCCTTATGGACACAGTAGGATTTCAGCAGTGACAGTAAGTTTATTGGATTAACAGAAAATATGCAATATGCATCATAACAAAATTAGACAGGTGCATAAATGTGGGCACCCAACAGAGATATGACATCAATACTTAGTTGAGCCTCCTTTTGCTCCTTTGAGCCTCTCGACGCTGTCCTCCTATAGCCTGTGATGAGTGTCTGGATTCTGGATGGAGGTATTTCTGACCATTCTTCATACAAAATCTCTCCAGTTCAGTTCAATCTGATGGACAGCCTGCTTCAAATCATCCCATAGATTGTCGATGATATTCAAGTCAGGGGACTGTGACGGCCATTCCAGAACATTGTACTTCTCCCTCTGCATGAATGCCTTTGTAGATTTCCAACTGTGTTTTGTCTCATCGTCTTGTTGGAATATCCAACCCCTACTTAAGTAACTTCAGCTTTGTGACTGATTCTTGAACATTATCCTGAAGAATTTGTTGATATTGGGTTGAATTCATGCGACCCTCGACTTTAACAAGGGCCCCAGTCCCTGAACTGGCCACACAGCCCCACAGCATGATGGGACCTCCACCAAATGTGACAGGAGGTAGCAGGTGTTTGTCTTGGAATGCTGTGTTCTTCTTCCGCCATGCAAAACACTTTTGTTCTGACCAAATAACTCCATTTTTGTCTCATCAGTCCAAAGCACTTTGTTCCAAAATGAATCTGACTTGTCTAAATGAGCATTTGATACAACAAGCGACTCTGTTTGTGGCGTGAGTGCAGAAAGGGCTTCTCTCTCATCACCCTGCCATACAGATGTTCTGAATTGTAGAACGATGTCCAGATACACCATCTGCAGTGAGATGTTCTTGCAGGTCTTTGGAGGTGATCTGTGGTTGTCTGTCACCATTCTCACAATCCTGCCTCTTCATATGCTGCTCCTGTATTTCTATTGGCCTGCCAGACCTGCTGGGTTGGTTTAACAGCAACTGTGCCTGTGGCCTTCCATTTCCTGATTCCATTCCTTACAGTTGAAACTGACAGTTTAAACCTCTGAGATGGCTTTTTGTAGCCTTCCCCTAAACCAGGAGACTCAACAATCTTTGTTTTCAGATCTTTGAGAGTTGCTTTGAGGATCCCATGCTGTCTGTCACTCTTCAGAGGAGAGTCAAAGGGAAGGAAGCACAACTTGCAATTGACCACCTTAAATACCTTTGACCACTCATGACTGGACACTCCTGTCTATGAAGTTCAAGGCTTGATGAGCTCATCCAACCAAGTCATCAGCATTGAGCAGTGACAGGCATTCAAATCAGCACAATGACAAGGGGACACACATTTGTGCACAGCCAGTTTTTCACATTTGATTTCATTTCATACAACTAAATACTGCGTCACTAAAAATCTTTGTTCAGAAAACACCGCAGTACTCCTAGGAAATGAAAGACATACCACTGTTATCTTTACTGTGGAAAGGAGAGTCAGTTATTATGCAGGCTGAGAGGGGGTCACAAACTTTTTCATACGACTGTGTGTATAGCTGTGTAAGCCCGTGCTGTAAAAAGCCTGGAATTCTAGAGACTATTGAAATTTTCAGAAAAAAATAGAAATGTAGAGATGTCGGGTAATTGAAAGGAGCTACTCTGGGCGTCTCTCTCCTAGGTTTCATTTTGCCGATGTTCTCGTCTCGCTTTTGTAAGTCTTTCTCTCTTTTCTTGGCGGTTTTACTTTGGCAATGGAGTTGCTTTCTACTTCTGACTCATTAACTTGGGGCCGCCTTGCTGGCTCTCTGAGCTTCATGCTGTAGCCTCGCACTTCCTGGCCAGACAGACAGACAGCCACACTTCCATGCGTGGACATTTATATATAAGATACAGTATACATACAGTATATACATATGATTGTTTCAATGCTCAATTGAAAAGAAGGTTGAAGACCCCGTGTTTCAGCTGTATGGCCATAATCAGGTGTGCAACTGGAAAGGACAGAGAAGGTAATACAGCACAGGTGTCGCCAGCTCCGGTCCTGGAGGGCCCCAGTGGCTGCAGGTTTTCATTCTAACCCTTTTCTTAATTAGTGACCTGTTTTTGCTGGTAATTAATTTCTTTTGAATTCATTTTATTCGACTTGCTCTTGAAGATTCAGGCCCCTTGATTGTTTCTTTTTTCTTAATTAGCAGCCAAACAATAAGGAGATACAAAATGAGCCAAGACAACTGGTGTCCATCACACAATATCTGAAAATAAAGAAAGACAAAGGTCTCAGGAATGCTGATCTGCTCAGGTCCACAAAACATTTTAACTGCGCTCTTAGAAAGAGAAAATCAACAATTTCAGAAATGTCTGCTATTAGACAATGAGAGCAGCAACAAGAAACAGATTTAAAGAACAAGTTCAATTAACAACAAGACTCGGCTGCTAATTCAGTTACTGGTTGGAGTGGAATTGGTTGGAGTTTGAGGCCCTGACTTAGTTGGTCTTCTGTTGGCTCCCTCGCTTCACATTTCATTTCTGTTTGGGTGCCATTTAAGGATAGGAATGACGCAAATCTTCAAGATGAAGTATCAAGAAGTTAATTAGCAGCACAAACAGGGCACTCATTAAAAAAGAGTCAGAGTGAAAACCTGTAGTCACGGTGGTCCTCCAGGACTGGAGTTGGCGACCCCTGATATAGCGTATATAGGAAGGGAACAGAGTCAGGAGAGCGGAAAGGAGAAAAGCTGTGAGTGGGCGAGAAGAAGCTGCCATTAGTGAAGATGAAGGGAGAGATTAAAACATTGGTTAGTCATCAGGACCTGGAGAAATATGTGAGGCCGGGCTGAGAATGAGATGAGCTTCTTCTGTTCTCTTTGAAAAGAGTCTTTGACGCCCTGTGGTAGAACACAAACACACAGGTCAATGTGTCTGCGATCGAGGCACGTGAAGTTTTCTACATTCAGTCTGATCGGGCATCTGTGGAAAGTGCTGGAAAAACAAGTCAGATCCACGGCGGCCTCTCCTCGCATCTTACAGAACTGCACCTAACATCTCGGTGCAGAGGTGCCTTTTTGGCGGCACAAGTGTGTATATTTTTGGGACTGCTTAGCTCTTAGCTAAACAAACGGGCTTGATGGGCTTCTCTAATTTTGATCAAATTTCTTATGTTCTTAATATACGTAGTATATACATACAATGGATGGTGAAAAGTCTAAATAAACGCAGTCCCAGGTCTGATAAGGATCATTCAGTAAGCAAAAAAGGTTTTTATTTTTATTTACATATCATTCACACATCTCACTTTGTCATCCAGATCTAACTCAGACTTTCTGACTCATATCCGAGTGTATTGTGTGCCAGGCTTTTTCTGTTTAATTCCTGCAGCCCTTCAAAAAGTTTCTGTGTGCCATCTGTTTCTTCCATTTTCTTAGATATTTATTCTTTCGTTCATGATTGTGGCCGAGCACATTCCATGCAAGTATCTGCTTTTCTTCTTTTGCTTCTTGATGATGTAACTTTGTGATCCCTTAAACTACTAAGAGCCATCAGAAGAATGAGTGACAGGTGAACCCGCAGGTGGCTACCTGGGTGGCCTGCCTGTTAGAGGTGGGCTATAGCTGGATTGGAGACACTGGCGCCTGCACTTAACAGATAGAGGGCATGTGAAGTAATCATTTTTAATATAATAATAATTTGAACTTTAACCACTAGGGGTCAGTGCAGCAAAAAACACCTAAGAAATCAGAAGTAGTAGTAGCTGGGAGCAGGCGCTGATACAGAACGTCGCTGCACCCACCACATGACAAACCACCTCAGGACCACCAAATTAGGACCCAAGTGCAGCCATGCAATGGGCGACACCTCAGACTGCACAAAATTGAAAAGAAATCGCAAAGTTAAAAAGTTTTAAGGTGCAACAGGTAAGGGATTAGGTGGCACGGTGGTACAGTGGGTAGTGCTGCTGCCTCGCAGTTAGGAGACCTGGGTTCACTTCCCAGGTCCTTGCTGCGTGGAGTTTTCATGTTCTCCCTGTCTCTATGTGGGTTTCCTCCCACAGTCCAAAGACATGTAGGTTGGGTTCATTGGCGATCCTAAATTGTCCCTAGTGTGTGCTTGGTGTGTGTGTGTGTGTGTGCGCGCCCTGCAGTGGGCTGGTGCTCTGCCCGGGGTTTGTTTCCTGCCTTGAGCCCTGTGTTGGCTGGGATTGGCTCCAGCAGACCCCCATGACCCTGTAGCTAGGATATAGCGGGTTGGATAATGGTTGGAGGTAAGGGGTTAACGATAGAGCTTCCAGATAAGAGAAAGGCCTAAGCGAAGGTTTGTGGATGTAGTGAGTGAAGACATGCAGGTGATGGTTGTGACACAGCAAGATGACGAGGACAGAAAGATATGGAAGAAGGAGATCCGCTGTGGCAGCCCCTAACAGGAGCAGCCGAAAGTAGAAGAAGAAGAAAGTAAGAAGTTCAGAAATGAGAAGGTAAGCTCTCTACCAAGGAGATGGCGTGCCTTGCATTTATACTCCCCGGCTGAGTAGCACAAGTTGTGTGCTCCAGTTTCTGACCATAAGGCTGGACACGATCAGTTCTTGGTTCTTTTCCACTGTACATCCCTTTGCTCCAAATATAAAAAGTGTATTTTGTGCCACTGTAGTAGTAGTTGTAGAAGTCGTATTGTCATGTGGACAGAGCACAGGGATGTTCTTATTTGCATGTCCAACCATCATGCAACAGGTCATAAATGGCAGTGTGGAGTAGCCATACTTGCAAAGTGCCTTGGAACAGGCTACTGACAATTACTGGATGTTCAATGCACAGTGGCCTCCATAGTTAATCCATGGACCAAACTTGGACCTCAACTCTTCCTAGAGCTGGCCACCCAACTAGGCTGAGCAATCAGTGGAAGAATGGCCTTGGAAAGAGAGGTGACCAGGACCAATGTCTTGTATTGTGTTATGGGTGATGATGCGTGTGATGGAGTGGCCTGCTGTCCAGGCTTGGTGCCAGCCTGGTGATGGGACAGACCCTAGGAATCTATGAGCTTAGGCTTGAGAATGTTGTGTTGGGTTATGAGTGAGTAAGGTTGTGTATGAGGGACCGGCATCCTGTCCAGGCTTGATGCCAGCTTTAGTGCCTTAGACTTTATAATGATGTATTATGTTACGTTAAAGGTGAATATGGGTGTTTTTGATAGACTGGCACGCTGTCCAGTTGTGATGCTAGCTTTAGTGCCATGGAATCCAAAATGTTTATTACCTTAAGCTTTATAGTGTTGTATTGTGTTATGTTAAGGGTGATTATGGGTGTTTTCGATAGACTGGCACATTGTTCAGGCTTGATGCCATCTTTAGTGCTAGGACAAACACCAATGTTTATTACCTTAGACTTTTTAGTGTTGTATTGTGTTACGTTAAGGGTGAATATGGGTGTTTTTGATAGACTGGCATGCTGCTGAGGCCAACCTCCAGTGTTAATGACCTTGGGCTTGGCACAGGGGTTGACCCCAGAGTCTATGACCTTTTTCTTGATTAAATGAGTTAGATAATGGATAGCTGGAACTTCTGAGTTAGCTTAGGAAAAAGGAAACAATGATTTTGTTAAAGTCGAAATGCTTTGTAAATGTTTGGGGTGACTTTGTATTTTGTCCCGCAACTTAGTTTGATTTGCTGTGCAGCAGGTGGTGAGTGACGGACTCCTAATGCTCTCTTTTGTTATGTATATGACATTCTTTAGTCCTGTTCAGGTTCACGGGGACCAAAAAGCCAATTGGCTATAAGACAAGAACCGACTCTGAATGGGGATTTCATTGCTATATGTTTTTTAAACAGATTTAATATTTTATGACCTCTAAAGGATCGGTGCTACACTGAATTTCCGGTCACTTTAATGACCCCTTTAATGCGTACTCCATTACTTAGATGAATTTCTCATGCACTACTTCAGTGAAAGCAGACAATGGTTTCAGGGCACCGCTTAAATGGCACTGCTTCCCACTTGTGTTTTAATTTGAGACTACAAAGCTGGTATTGTTCCCGTTTTTATTAACGCTCTTGAGTGAATTCATTTAGCTCCAGGCTCATCAAACATTTGGCATTCAAACGGAGGGGCTAATTCATTTGCTGGGATTATTGAAATCAGGGCAGGAATGTACAGATGCCCTTTAGTCCATTACACACACTAACAACCGGGTATCAAGCAAGCCAGCTTTTGTAAATAGAATGCCTGTGAATTGTGAAATATAGCTAATAAAAGTTAGAATTGTCTCCCAAACAAGTGACTGCTTCCGTCCGATGCCAAAAATGCAGCCATTCAACATCTCGCTTGGAACGTCCCAGGAGAATCTCGTGGGGTTAAATGGGCGCATTGACTTTGTAATGTATGGCTTTGTTACTGAAAAAGTAACAAGAATTGAATTGTGAGGTTGAGCGTTTACCTCCAGAGATGGATTTGTCCTAATTCTCAGGGTCAGGGGTCTACAGAGTGGCCTGTTTTTAGAATCTTCAGGGACCCCTTTTACAAACTTCCACGGAGACGGGACAGACGGTAAAAAAAATTGCCTCTGCTTTAAAATATGGCGTTACAACAAGCGGCACTTAGAACTGCAGACCACTCAATAATATGTGTGCGTTCGAAGCAGGGTTAAGTACAAAAGCGTAACTCGATTGCGTTCTACCCAGTTACTTTGCTTCCCCGCTGTCAGGATATTAGTCATGTAATGCATTTGCAGAACATATAAAGAATAAATTGGAGGAAAATCATTAATTATTTATATGCACAAGTTGTGCACTGGAGATGGTAACCTCATTTTCCCTCATCTGTTTTGCCGGAAATGTTCTAAATGTGTGCTGCTTTGACTTCATTTACTAAAATTAAGCCAATCTCGGCATCGGCAGCGTCACAGGTGCCTGCTTTCTCAGTACCACCATCAACTGACGGACCCCCGTTAACAGCTGTAAAATAACATCCTTTGCATTCTGGCAGATTCTTCCCATTTTTGTAGGTGACTCTCAGCATTCCTCCTACACCTTTCCTCAGCGTCCTCCTATGTGTCAACCTCCTCGATTGCAGTTGACTGAGCAGCCACATTGAAACATACCCGTCAGACCAAAGTCAAATTGACCAATCAGATTGCTCAAAAGGACCGGATATGTACACATACACGGAGAGTAGTGTTTTACTGTCATTGGCTGAAAGTCCTCGGTGTCATTGTGTCCGAGAGAGAGGATGTGCAGCATTGTTCACTCGCTTTTGTCTTCATTCTCTCCTTCACTACGACCTCAGGGGGTCCAGAGGGGCTTAATCAGCTTGTTGTTACTGGCCTGGCACGCCACACTGGCCATCACAGAGTTGTACGAGGTGACGTCCAAAAGTCTGCTTAAAGTACAGGGTGAGACAAAAATGAAGTACCCCATTTCGCATTAGGTTAGAGGCAGCCAAGTGGGTTGTCCTTTGATATTCGATCCCTTGTAGTTTTCAGTCGGCCACATGCCTTGGTCCAGTGCACACTGTGCCGTCACTTCCAAGCGTTTTTGAAAAACGACGAATCCATCATCAATGCGCCTTCTGAACGCACTTCAGCATTCCTCCTCACGGTGACGTCCCAAATCGGAAAACAATTCTTCAGTGAGTGGCTAAATTTAGACAGACGGGTCCAACATTGAACAGAAGATCTCCAGGCCGTCCTCTGACTGTACGAATGCCTGAAAACATCCAAGCTGTAAGGGCGTCCATTTTGTTGTCTCCTAAACGTTCAGCGCACTTCTGCCTTCAGCATTTCCAACACGTCTTTTGCGTGAGGACCTTCATTTCCATCCTTGTAAAACGATGGTAGCACAGGAATTCACTGAGAGAGACTGGGAGAGCCGTATAGAGTTGTGCGCCAACATTCTGCAGACCAACATTTTAATGAGTTGTCCATTGATGTGTTTTCTTGTTTGAGAGTCGCATCTGTCCCTGTGAGACTACAAGGGGCTAGATCTAGAGAGTAACGTGGTCCCTCAATGAGAGCGATTCCAAGGGTGCCATTGAAGAGGCCGGTCTTGGTGGCTTCTTGTGGTGGAGGAATAATGACTTGAGTGTGTACAGATGGGCAAATGTGGCGGGCTCTGCCGAAACTTTTTAAAACTTCTTTTAGGCACTTCTCCACGTAGACCTCGAATGGGATGGCTGACACAAATCTGTCCTTGGAGAATCGCCAACGTCACCTTGTTGTGTGATTTGAAACCCCACTCTTTGGCCAGTGGTGCTCGTACTTTTCTGGAGCCACAACATGGTTTGTTGCTCAATTTGTGGGACCATCTTGTAAAATCAATCTTTATCAACAACAACATTTATTTCTGGAGCACATTTTTATACGAGGGGTCTCGCTGAAAGTGATTTACAAGATGAAGAAAGAAAAGTTTAAAAAATAAAATGAAGATTAGGCAATACATAGTAACAAAGAATAAAGTAAGGTCTGATGGCCAGGAGGACAGAAAAAACAAAAAATAAAACTCCAGAGGGCTGGAGAAAAAAAAAAAAAAACAAGATCTGCAGGGGTTCCAAGGCCATGAGACCACCCGACCCACCTAACATCAATGATCTCAATCAGTCCTTATGGTTTTCAGGCTTCACATGGAAGAATTAGATGAGGATGGTCATGTGGACCTCTGACTTCTAATCCATCAATGTAGGGACATCATGGTGCCCTGATCAGGTGGTGGTGGTGCAGATCACCACTACAGAAAACTAGAAAAAGAACAGCAGAGAATAGTAGGGGTTAGTACGGATTTGGAGCCATGACATATATGATAATTTAATGCATATACAGAATATCAGGGTTACACTAAAATGAGCTAAGAGAAAGCCATGTTACAATAATGAGTTCTTAACAAATTTTTAAAGTGCTCCACTGTATTGGCTTGGCGAATTTCTATCAGTAAACTCGTTTTCCAGATTTGAGGTGCATATCAGCAGAAGGCCGCTTCACCACTTCTGTTAAGTTTAGCTCTTGCAAATCTAAGCAGACCTTCATTTAAAGATCTAAGGTTACGATTTGGAGTATAAGGTGAGAGGCATTCTGAAATATTAGGATGGAGATTATTGAAGGCTTTGTAAACCATAAGCAGTATTCATCGTTAGTGATTAATGATTTGAACTTCGCTAAATGCCCCTTTTTTGAAACCCATGAGGAATCATTTTACGAACTCCACTGGGGGAGTGACGTTAAGCAGTTCTTTAAGCAGCAAGCATAGGACCCAGCATGCCGATTTCGAGGAATCCGAAGCATCAACGTTGAACATTTCTACAAGTCATTTCACAGTGATCTGTGGCCCCAAGTCCAAAGCTGGTTTCACTTTCAGGGCCAAATCTTCAGTCATTGAAGGTCTGGGACGCTCAAGATTCAAGAGTATTTATTGTCATTTCACCCATATACAGTAGTACAGCATACAGTGAAATGAAACAACGTTCCTCCAGGACCATGGTGCTACAGAGAACACAGGACAACGAAGAATCCATGACACATAACATAAAGACACATCATATATAAAAAGGTGTATGTGAGTCAAATGTGCAAACACATGCAACACTGCAGAGCAGAAAACATCTATCAGATATCAGACCCTTCAGTCCATGAGTGTTCAGGAATCTGACTGCTTGGGGGAAGAAACTGTTCCACATTCTGGTGGTGAGGGCCCAAATACTTCTGTACCTTATTCCCAATGGCAGGAGTGTGAAGGGTGTGTTGGGTCATTCAACAATGCTGGTGGCTTTGTAGATTCAGCGTGTGGTGTAAATGTCCATGATGGAAGGAAGACAGACACCGATGATCTTCTCAGCTGTCTGCACTATCTGTTATAGGGCTTTACGATCCCTGACCGTGCAATTTCCAAACCAGACAGTGATGCAGTTGCTCAGGATGCTCTCTATGGTTCCTCATTAGATTGTTGTTAGAATAGCTGGTGGAAGATGAGCTTTTCTCAGACTACACAGGAAGTAGAGCCACTGCTGGGCTTTCTTGGCTAAAGAGCTGGTGTTGTAGGACCAGGTGAGGTTCTCTGCCAGGTGGACACCCAGGAATTTGTGCTATTGACGACCTCCACATTTGATCCGTCAATGTTCAGTGGCAGATGGTCACTCTTAGTCTTCCTAAAGTCAACAATCATCTCCTTTTATTTTGCCTACATTCAGAGACAGGTTATTGGGTTTACACCAGTCCGTTAACCGCTGCACCTCCTCTCTGTATGCTGACTCATTGTTGTTGCTGATGAGACCCACCACAGTCATGTCATCAGCGAACTTGATGATGTGATTCGAGCTGTGTGTTGCTGCACAGTCATAAGTCAGCAGTGTGAACAGTAATGGACTGAGCACACAGCCTTGAGGGGCTCCAGTGCTCAGTGTGGTGCTTCTGGAGATGTTGTTTCCAATCCTGACTGACTGAGGTCTCTCAGAATCCAGTTACAGAGGGAGTTGCTCAGTCCCGACAGGCTCAGCTTTTACGTCAGCTGCTGAGGAATAATCACGTTGAATGTTGAGCTGAAGTCCATAAACAGCAATTCGAACGTATGTGTCCTTATTGACCAGATGAGCGAGAGCCAGATGGAGAGTGGCGGCTATTGCATCATCTGTTGAACGGTTCTGGCGATAAGCAAACTGCAGGGGGTCCAGTGAGGGGGGCAGCAGGGTTTGGATGTGCCTCATGAAAAGCTTCTCGAAGCACTTCATGATAATGAGAGTGAGTGCAATGGGACGGTAGTCATTGAGGTTGGACACTTGTGACATTTTTGGCACATGAACTATGGTGGTGGTTTTGAAACAGGTTGGGACAATGGCGGTGCTCAGGGAGATGTTGAAGATGTCAGTAACAACGTCTGCCAGCTGGTCTGCACATTCACTTAATACTCTGCCAGGAATATTGTCTGGTCCTGCAGCCTTCTGTGGGTTGACTCTTCGTAGAGTATTTCTCACATCAGCCACAGTCAGCTTGGTCGCTAGGAAGAGAAGTGGTCTTCCTCATCACCACGTTTTTCTGTGCTTCAAACCATGCATAGAATTTATTCAGCACATCTGGAAGGGAGGCGTCACTGTCACAGGTGGGTGGTGTTGTCCTGTAATTAGTGATACCATGGATGCCATTCCACATGCTCTGTGCGTCTTTGTAAAGTACAAAAAGTCCCTGGAATCTCTGGTTGTGTGCACACTTTGCCGCTCTGATGGTTTGGCCCTCGCTGTTCTCAGGGCTCTTCTCTTGGGTCACCTAAGACTCTGAGAAGCGTCTGATTTGGAATCGCACTGGAGACTCAACCCTTCATCAACGAGGTCAAAAACACAATCCGACGACATGAACATGTGTCACTACCCACGTGAAAGGACAGCAGTCTCCTAAGAATAAAGAGTCTGCTCTGCTCTTCCTTCTCTAGTTCCTCTGTGTTAGGAGACCAGTCCATCTTGCGGATCAACTCCACATCTTCTCCCTGAATAGTGACCAGACTTAGAGGTTGTTTGGTGTGGCGAACGTCAATAAGCAGTTCCTTGGATTTGCAGGTGTTAAGATTTGTGCACCAGGCAAGTGATGATATTGTAAAATGGTATGAAATGTACGAAAGGATGCAATACAAATTGATTCCTCCTTGATCATATCTCTCTATTATTAAAGATAATCTTGAGACAAGACTATTTCAAAGAGATTTTTTCGAGTCCCGTGAGACGAGACTTTAGCTATGAGATTTTTTCAAGTCCCGCCCTCCTCTCAACCATTTTCAACCACACCCTCTCACGGTCCTCTCACCTCTCATTCATGTAAATGCTTTTGTCAGACACACAGTTTCTGCTCTCTCAGCTCTTAGAAATTTTAACGTTTTCCTCACTTTAAGTTCCCAATTAAAGAAGACGTATTATTTCCAAATCTTATTGCAGAATTTCTCCCCGAAGGGTTATCAACAGAAAAAATGAGTACACGGGCAATCCTAGCACCAAGAAACGATGAAGTCAAACGAATTAATGCAAAAATTGTCGATCGGTTACATGGCAGATTGGTTAAATGCGTATCAATAGACTCTGCTGAAACAGTTGGTGGTGATCGTGCAGAAGATGAAAACATCAGCTTACAATATCACGAAGAATATCTACAACCGTTAACACCATCCAACACATGATTTATTGTTGAAAGAAGGATGTATCCAAGAAAGGTAATGTAGTCCATCTTCACTAATGACATTAGACACCAAAGGAGATCTTGATATGCCATTCGTATTTAATCATTAACAGTTTCCTGTCAGAATAGCTTTTGCAAAGACAATTAACAAATCACAGAGACAAACATTTGAAAAAGTCGGTTTATTCATTAGAGAGAAAGAAACAAAATTCATTCTCAGGCAGTTATATGTTGCGTTGTCACGATGTAATTTCAAACACGAAATCAAAATTCAATGCGATATTGACGAAAAGTTCATTCAAAGAATTGCTTTTACTGAAGTTTTACAGTAGAAGTGTAAGTTTAAAAAGTATTTGTGTGTTAATTTCAAAGCCAAACAGAACCAAAACATATAACTCTGTCGCACCTTAAAGGATAATTTTCAATCAGTTTATTACGTTTTACCATTCTTTAATACGGTTAATTACTCACTGTAATGTAAAATAGTTAGTTCTATTATGCATATGTAACAATTTCCATGAAAATAGCAATCCGTTTAAATTGTACATTCGCTTCCCCATACATGAGCGGCAGAACCGCCAAGTGGCTAGTACGTAGCGCCGCCCAGGGCGTTGGCCAGCCAAGCGAGCAGGGGGCAGAGCCCCCTAGTTTATCTAATTTTTAAAAACCTGTTACCAAGCCTCCCTTGATGTTTTATGGCGCCCATTTAGTGCCTTGAAGGGCTGAGCCTATCCTGCCAACCCTATAGTGGCATGCAGTCTGTCGCACCCACACTGGACCACTTTAGTGTTGCCATTTAACTTAAAGTCATTTTTGGTGCCAAGTAAGGAATGCCGGGGATGGACCTGCTGACATAAAAGCCGATTTGAACTCCGTGTTCTGGATTAAGGAAGCTGCAGCCCTAGCCGTGGTGCCACCCCGCTAGCTGCGCATGAAGCACACCATGCTACATGGCACAATATTTTATTCTTTTTACTGTACGTTTACAGGCTGCATCAGTAGCTTCATATTGTTAGGTTTGTATTTATCACATTACGGGAGTGCTAATCCTACCGCTGAGATGATCCTTTCCCCAGACTCCATTCAATTTCAAGCTAATCTCTGCATTCAACTTACCTATTGGGATCTTGATAAGCAGTGAATGGTGATGGGTGGGGGGGGCCACACAGCCCGGTCTGCCAGGCGGGCTTTACATGGTGTCGGATTTTAAGGTTCCCAGTGTGCTAGTAAAAGCTGAAATTGAGCAAACGTCATCGAGCTGCCTTAATGTGACAGTCATCTACCTGTGCAGGCTTGTCTTTAATTATCATTCCTCCTCAAGTGAGCGTCAATGTCATTTCTGTGGGCTTAAAAATCAATTTTCATAATGAAAGCAGTCTGTAAAGGCAAGGCCTGGCGGATGAGGTGTATAATTCTACTTCTTAAGACAAAGCCCACTCTTAGCCAGACTCTTGATATACGTATTTATGTGGACCCCGTGGCCTGTCCCCCTCACTTGCATTTGTAAACCTATGTGTCATGATCTGGGCAGCACAGGTGCCAAAGCACTCAAAAGTTGCCCACTAGAGGGGGAAAACACAGTCAAATACCTCGGCTAGATACCCATAGGGCTGAGACGAATCTTTATAAAAAAAATAAAAGGTTTATTTTAGCAAAAGGCATTGCAAGCACGGAGAGCACAAAGGAGATGCCTGAAGAGGCAAAGCAAGCACAGCAAACATAACCCAAAATAGAATCCAAATGCCCATAAACACAATACGAAATCCAGAGGCGAAGTCAGAAAAACAGAGCAAGGGTTCAAAATCCAGAAAATCACAAAGCAATAGCAAAAGCACAGAAATACAAGAAAACAGAAACTGTGGAAGCTCCTCCCATAAAGAGGGTGGAGGGCCGTTCTCTGCAGTGATTGGCAGGCGGCCCCACCCCTTAGGGAACCACCCACAAAGCACATAAGACTTAAAGGCCCATTTCCCCTTACCAGCCGACACACAGGAAAACGTATGAAATAAAAATAAATACTAAAAATGTGGATGTGAGCGTCAGTAGGCTTTGCACGCTCGAAACCAAGTTACCCCAACTGTTCTATAACACTTCAGTCATCATGTAACGCTCTGATGCTGATCTTTCTTATCATAAAATAAGTACAGGGTGGGCCATTTATATGGATACACCTTAATAAAATGGGAATGGTTGGTGATATTAACTTCCTGTTTGTGGCACATTAGTATATGTGAGGGGGAAAACTTTTCAAGATGGGTGGTGACCATGGTGGCCATTTTGAAGTCAGCCATTTTGGATCCAACTTTTGTTTTTACAATAGGAAGAGGGTCATGTGACACATCAAACTTATTGGGAATTTCACAAGAAAAACAATGGTGTGCTTGGTTTTAATGTAACTTTATTCTTTCATGAGTTATTTACAAGTTTCTGACCACTTATAAAATGTGTTCAATGTGCTGCCCATTGTGTTGGATTGTCAATGCAACCCTCTTCTCCCACTCTTCACACACTGATAGCAACACCGCAGGAGAAATGCTAGCACAGGCTTCCAGTATCCGTAGTTTCAGGTGCTGCACATCTCGTATCTTCTCAGCATAGAAAATTGCCTTCAGATGACCCCAAAGATAAAAGTCTAAGGGGATCAGATCGGGAGACCTTGGGGGCCATTCAACTGGCCCACGAGACCAATCCACTTTCCAGGAAACTGTTCATCTAGGAATGCTCGGACCCGACACCCATAATGTGGTGGTGCACCATCTTGCTGGAAAAACTCAGGGAACGTGCCAGCTTCAGTGCATAAAGAGGGAAACACATCATCATGTAGCAATTTCGCATATCCAGTGGCCTTGAGGTTTCCATTGATGAAGAATGGCCCCACTATCTTTGTACCCCATATACCACACCATACCATCAATTTTTTTGTTCCAACAGTCTTGGAGGGATCTATCCAATGTGGGTTAGTGTCAGACCAATAGCGGTGGTTTTGTTTGTTAACTTCACCATTCACATAAAAGTTTGCCTCATCACTGAACAAAATCTGGAAGCCTGTGCTAGCATTTCTCCTGCGGTGTTGCTATCAGTGTGTGAAGAGTGGGAGAAGACAATCCAACACAATGGGCAGCACATTGAACACATTTTATAAGTGGTCAGAAACTTGTAAATAACTCATGAAAGAATAAAGTTACATTAAAACCAAGCACACCATTGTTTTTCTTGTGGAATACCCTATAAGTTTGATGTGTCACATGACCCTCTTCCTATTTTAAAAACAAAAGTTGGATCCAAAATGACCGACTTCAAACTGGCCACCATGGTCACCACCCATCTTGAATAGTTTTCCCCCTCACATATACTAATGTGCCACAAACAGGAAGTTAATTTCACCAACCATTCCCATTTTATTAAGGTGTATCCATATAAATGGCCCACCCTGTAGTTACGACAGCAATTGACGAGGAGAATTCATAATTCATTACAGAATTACGGTATTTGAGGGTTCCTCTAGAGTGCCTCTTTCTCTTGCACGATTTGGCTCAGAAACTAATCAGCACATCGTTGTCTCATAACGGCTTAAGTTTCGAGTTTGGGATTTTTACGTCCAGCTGGTTTAACTCAAGAAACTGTGACACCCCAACAGACAGACACCCATCATCGATCTATCGGGGGACCCTAAAACATTGAGATCTGTCGAAAACGCATTGAAAATTGTGACAAAAGCTTTCGTTCCTCACCCATAAATGATAGGTCATGGTTAGGGGAAGCGTAGAGCAAAATTGGTATAAAATTAAACAAAATAAACAAGAGACACAACTTTGAACACTTTGGTCCATGTTGATACAGTCATATGAAAAAGTTTGGTAACCCCTCTCAGCCTGCACAATAATGGACTATCCTTTCCACAGTAAAGATAGCAGTGGTGTGTCTTTCATTTCCTAGGAACATCGGAGTACTGCGGTGTTTTCTGGACAAAGATTTTTAGAGACGCAGTATTTAGTCGTATGAAATTAAAATGTGAAAAACTGGCTGTGCAAAAATGTGGGTCCCCTTGTCATGTTGCTGATTTAAATGACTGTCACTGCTCAATGCCGATTACTTGGTTGGATGAGCTCATTAAGCCTTGAACTTCATAGACAGGTGTAGTCCAACTTCTCCAGGGTGGCCCATCAATACTATGTGGCATTGCCAGAAGGTTTGCTGTGTCTCCCAGCACAATCTCAAGGGCGTGGAGGAGATTCCAGGAGACAGACAGGCAGTTCCTCTAGGAGACCTGGACAGGACTCCTTGTAGAAGGTCCTTAACCCATCAGCAGGACCCACCGGTATCTACCGGTAAGGAGGAACAGGATGAGCACTGGCAGAGCCTACAAAATGACCTCCAGCAGGCAGGCAGGCCGGCCACTGGTGTGAATGTCTCTGAGCAAACAATCAGAAATAGACTTCATGAGAGTGGCCTGAGGGCCCGACGTCCTCTTGTGGGCACCGTGGCGCTCGATTGCCATTTGTCATAGAATTCCAGAATTGGCAGGTCCACAATTGGCACCCTGTGCTGTTCACACATCAGAGCAGGTTCACCCTGAGCACATGTGACAGACGTGAAAGGGTCTGGAGAAGCCGTGGAGAACGTTATGTTGCTTGTAACATCGTTCAGCTTGAGCGGTGTGGTGGTGGGTCAGAGATGATCAGTCTGGGGAGGCATATCCATGGAGGGATGCAGAGACCTCTACAGGCTAGACAACGGCACCTTGACTGCCATTAGGATGAATCCTTGGACCCATTGTCAGACCCTATGTTGGTGCACGACAATGCCTGTCCTCATGTGATGAGAGGATGAAGGAATTGATACCATTGACTGGCCCCCACGCTCACTCGCCTGACCTCAATCCAGTAGAACACCTCTGGGTGGGACATTATGTTTGAGTCCATCTGACGTGTCCGCCTGTCATTGATGCACTGGTCCAGATCTGGAAGGAGATCCCCCAGGACACCATCCATCTTCTCATTAGAAATCGGGGGCACACAAACTACTGAGTACGATTGTGAGTTGCAGCAATGACATCTCGGCAAAATGGACTTCCCTGCCACATCGTTTGTTCCCTTTGATTTTCGGGGTGTCTTTGAATTCAGCCCTCTGTAGGTTGATCATTTTCATTTCCATCCTTTCGTTCCTCACACATCACCATATCAGTCCATAGCAGTAGAGATTGCCAGCAGGATTTTGTGTCCCCCATTGACATCTGATGTGTTTCCAAAGTGTTCTTTTTTTTGAGCAGTTTATATATATATATATATATATATATATATATATATATTGTGGAGGATGGCCGGCCGTTTATTCCGGCCAGTACCCCCAAGCCGCCAGGTGGAGCCCTCCTTGCGGCATGGAGGTCCCCAGAAGACCAGCAGGGCATCATGGACAATGTTGTTTTTATGCACAGCCCTGCTGGATGCCATGGGGGCCACAAGAGGGAGCTGCAGGGAGGACCGAGGACTTCTTTGTGCCCTATGACCCGGAAGTTCATCATAGGAAGAGCGACGGCTTTCCGGGTTGAAGAAAAGAACCTTTACCTGACCCGGAAGTGATTGAGAATCACATGGACTGAGAATAGGAAACACTTCCGGGTCAGGGAATATTAAAGGACTGTGGGAGCTCCCAGACGGCGAGCTGAGTTGGGAGGCAGGGTGGCTAAGCGTCTGGGAGTGGAGGATTGTTTGAGAATTGTATAGAGGAGTGTGCTTTGTGCACATTATTATTATAATAAATAGTAATTGGACTTTTTATCTGGTGTCTGACGTGTGGTCTGAGGGTACAAGGGTGCGAGGAAACCCTAAACTGTCACAATATATATATATACAGGTTGTCCCCAGGTTACGGACATCTGACCTATGACTTACGAACAGGGCCACAGTTGCGACACATGCGCCTCAGTAACTGCCGCTCCGTCATCTTCGGCCTGGGGACGCTGCAAGCTGTGGCTAGACGGAGGCTCGAGGGGGCGGTTTCACTGCCCGCCCACCACACACGGCTGCCCAGTTTGTTCTCGGTGGGTGGCTGGTAATGCTGCAAGCGGTGACCCTGTTGTGGCTGAACGGAGGCCATTGAGGGTGAACAGGGCAGCATGGGGTAGCATTGTAGTGTGCCTCAGTTGGCTGCCTATTGAAGGCAGTGGTGGGCGATTGGTGGCCCTTTGGCCGGAATCGTGTTCGTTCTCGGTAGGCGGACGCTGCAGGCAGCATACTGTAGTGGAGGTGACTGTGAGGTGGGCTGGGTGGTGAACCGCCCCCACTCATTCTCAATAGCAAGCCTGCTTGTACTGTTATGCAAATAGCAGGAAGTTGTTTCTTGTCAGTACATCAGACGTGTTGACGACGGGTGCCTTCCTGCTGTGATAGTGTGGACAGTGCTGTGCAGAAGAGCTCATCTTAATCACCCTTCAACAATGTCTCTGAAACACAAATCTGGAGATACAGTAAAGAAGAGAAAAACCATCACCATTGAAGATAAAGTAGAAATAATTAAAAGGTCAGAGAGAGGTGAAACTCCATCATTCATTGGCAGAGCACTTAGTTACAGTCGGTCAACAACAGCATTTATTAAAATAATGGACCTGTTCCGACTTACATACAAATTCTACTTAAGTACAAACCTACAGTCCCTATCTCGTACGTAACCTGAGGACTGCCTATATACACTCACCAAAAGGATTATTAGGACCACCATACTAATCCGGTGTTTGACCCCCTTTCGCCTTCAGAACTGCCTTCATTCTACGTGGCATTGATTCAACAAGGTGCTGAAAGCATTCTTTACAAATGTTGGCCCATATTGATAGGATAGCATCTTGCAGTTGATGGAGATTTGTGGGATGCACATCCAGGGCACGAAGCTCCCGTTCCACCACATCCCAAAGATGCTCTATTGGGTTGAGATCTGGTGACTGTGGGGGCCGTTTTAGTACAGTGAACTCATTGTCATGTTCAAGAAACCAATTTGAAATGATTCGAGCTTTGTGACATGGTGCATTATCCTGCTGGAAGTAGCCATCAGAGGATGGGTACATAGTGGTCATGAAGGGATGGACATGGTCAGAAACAATGCTCAGGTAGCCCGTGGCATTTAAACGATGCCCAACTGGCACTAAGGGGCCTAAAGTGTGGCAAGAAAACATCCCCCACACCATTACACCACCACCACCAGCCTGCACAGTGGTAACAAGGCATGATGGATCCATGTTCTCATTCTGTTTACGCCAAATTCTGACTCCACCATTTGAATGTCTCAACAGAAATCGAGACTCATCAGACCAGGCAACATTTTTCCAGTCTTCAACTGTCCAATTTTGGTGAGCTCGTGCAAATTGTAGCCTCTTTTTCCTATTTGTAGTGGAGATGAGTAGTACCCGGTGGGGTCTTCTGCTGTTGTAGCCCATCCGCCTCAAGGTTGTGTGTGTTGTGGCTTCACAAATGCTTTGCTGCATACCTCGGTTGTAACGAGTGGTTATTTCAGTCAAAGTTGCTCTTCTATCAGCTTGAATCAGTCGGCCCATTCTCCTCTGACCTCTAGCGACAACAAGTCATTTTCGCCCACAGGACTGCCGCATACTGGATGTTTTTCCCTTTTCACACCATTCTTTGTAAACCCTAGAAATGGTTGTGCGTGAAAGTCCCAGTAACTGAGCAGATTGTGAAATACTCAGACCGCCCGTCTGGCACCAACAACCATGCCACGCTCCAAATTGCTTAAATCACCTTTCTGTCCCATTCTGACATTCAGTTTGGAGTTCAGGAGATTGTCTTGACCAGGACCACACCCCTAAATGCATTGAAGCAACTGCCATGTGATTGGTTGATTAGATAGTTGCATTAATGAGAAATTGAACAGGTGTTCCTAATAATTCTTTAGGTGAGTGTATCTATTCTATATATATATGTATGTATGTATGTATGAATTATGTATGTAGGTATGTATGTGTGATATATATATATATATATATATATATATATATATATATACGTATAATCGCTTTGCATTTTGCAAACCATGTTGTTTTTCTTGTGGAGCTGAGAACAAGGCCATCATGTTGGTCCATACAGAAGCAGAGATTGTGCAGGACCAAGGAGGATTAACACTGAACATTGCAGAGCAGATGAACACTGCACTGGTTCTGATTTTTTTTTTTAAAGAACATTAGGAATATAGTAAGTTTAAATTGCATAATACAGAAGACGCAATTGTAATTTCGAAGATAATCAAAATAAGTTGTTATGCTGTCAGACTATAAAATATTCTGTCTACTACTGTCTGCTAACGTTTTCTTTATTCAATTCCATGAAGTACGACACCACAGTGTATTGTGACCATTTTGGTGATATTTCAGTAAAGGTACACATCGTATTTTGTCTCAGTGGAGTCCTGTCCTGCGCTCAAGGCCTGTCTGTTCCCCTCGCCCTCCTCTCACACGGTAAGCAGCTCTAATTGTAGGCTCAGCGCTCTGAGAAACAGCCGTACTTGTCAAGTGAACAATGCCGCAGCGCGCTGTAATTTATTTGTGCCTTTCCCATAATTTATGGCGCCAGCAGATCTGTTTTCAGTTCCTCGGCCCTCTTTAAGCCCTTCCTTTACACTTGTGCAATCATTTCTCATTTATCTAGTAGCGGTTGATAATGAGCGAGAGATCCCCCCGTCTCAGGGGAGTCACTGTGAAAGAATAAATAAATCTCATCTCGACAAAAAGAGTCAAGTCCTCGTCTGCATAAGCAAACAGAATGAGAGCGGAGCATGGGAACGGGACGGAGCTGAAACCCCGTGTTTATCCTGTATCTGTCAGACGGGAGCAGAGGGGATGGCGGCCATGAGACTCGCTTAGACGTGAAAGTAGTCTGTCGGTCCGTGTGGTCAGGCCCTTATGGAGAATGTCACCTGGAGTTTGACGAAGTTCTTGGCTGTGAATCGCTAGGAATACTGAAGAGGGATCATATATTTGTAGCAAAATATGGCGTCCCCTACCCATTTGAAATGGTCTAACATTCTTGGACGTAAAAACAAAGTGGTAAGGAGACCAGGGTTCACATCTCAGGTCCACCCTGCGTTTAATTTGCGTGTCCCCCCCACCATGTCTGCATGGATTTCCTTTGGGTTGAGTTGAGCGAGTTGGCAGTGCCCCATTGTCTCTAGTTGTGTGTGTTCACCCTCTGGTGCACTGGTACCCCCTCCAGGTGTTGCTCCCCCAAGACCCCGCTCAGGATGACGTAGACACGTTCAGGCCCGACCGATACTTGGATGGGAGACCACCTAGGAAAAGCCTGTGTTGCTGCTGGAAAAGAGGTGTTGGTGAGTCCAGCAGGGGGCGTTGACCCCGTGGTCTGTATGTGGATCTCTCACTGACCAGACCAGAGTTTGCCCATTTGAGTTCTGAAGACGCCGTTTTTCAATTTGTTTGATTTACTTATTAATTTATTATTTCCCCAATTCTTTACGCAGCCTTTTTCCCGATGGAGTACGGACTGAAGTTGTAAGACACACCCGTGTGTTTCGTTTTTAGGAGCCTAATAAATATCAAGTACAGCAGATTATCAGGGTGGCATTTTCTTACTCTTACTCTGTGCACGCACTGGCACACTGGCCGGCTGTCTTAGTTGGGGATTTTTATCATTTACTTGCACCCGGGCCCATGCTCCTGCATATTATGGGATGTTTTCTGTGCAATCAAAGAGGCTTTTGTATGTACTGTATGTCAAATGCATTTGTCCTTAACTGAAGTGTTACTACTCGACCATGTTCTTCAGGCATCCCAAACATCACAGGTGCAATGGTGGCACATGTGAACAAATGGAAGGGGTGTAGGCAAGGCCAGAAGGGGGGGTACTTACCCTGCGGTCTGAATGTGGATCCCAATGTATTGACAGGGGGCACTATGCTGTTAAACTGGTGGCATCTTTCAGATGAGACATAAAACCGAGGTCCTGATGTCCTGTGGCCATTAAAGATCCATGGCCATCTTTCATAAAGAGCAGGGTGTGTCACAGTGTTCAAGTTATATTGCCCACCACGGCCTGGTCATTCTGGCCCCCCTAATCATCCCCGGTGTCTGATTGGCTATCTCTCACACCACTTCACCACCTAACAGCACAGCGCAGTGGTGAGGGTACTGGGGCCAAAATGGCTGCCGTCACATCATCCAGGTGGGTGCCGCACGTTGGTGGTGGTTGAAGTGGCTCTACACTCACTGAAGCATTTTGAGTAGCGAGAAAAACACGATATAAATGTAAAGAATCATTATTACGGATGGATGGATCTGTTATGTGAGATTAACTGGACAGACAGTGACGTGTGGACCACAGATGTCTACTGTGCAGGCTCATCTGTTATAGCTGAGCTGTCAAAATTCATCTCAGTGGCCTACAGGCTGGTGGACATTACTGACTGGCTAAAGCCACACACAATAAGATAAAAGTCACCATTCCTAGAGCTGCTGAATGCTGTTCATTTAGGCCAAAACCCATCTTTGTAGAATCAGGCACAAACAGGGCCATCTTAACAGCATTATAGGCCCCGCGGGCAAAGCAGTGCACTTGGACCCTCAACTACACAACCATTTGCAGGAAGAAAAATGTAAATGGTCGATGCAATGAAACATACCGTATATAACAACAATAACAATATTTATTTCTAGAGCACATTTTCATACAAATGATGGAGCTAAAAGTAAGAGAAAAAAGACAAAAGAAATAAGAATTAAAATAAGGGAACACTAATTAACATAGAATATAAGTAAGGTCCAATGACCGGGGAGGACAGAAAAAACAAAACAAAAAAAACTCCAGACGGCTGGAGAACAAATAAAATCTGCAGGGGGTCCGAGTCCACGAGACCACCCAGCCCCCTCTAGGCATTCTACCTAACATAAATGATCAGGCCTCATGGTATTCAGGGTTCACATGGAAGAACTTGATGATGACAGTCATGTGAGCTTCCTGCCTTCAATGCATTCAATCCATCAATGTAAGGACATCACGGTGCTTTGATCAGGTGGTGATGGCGCAGATCGCCACCCCAGAAAACCGGAAAAAGAACAGAAGAGAGAGTAGAGGTTAGTATGGATTACGGAGATATGATAGGAAAAAAGATCATTCAATGCATATACAGAATCTCAGGGTTACACTAAAATGAAGCTCTGAGAAAGCCATGTTACAGTAATGAGTTGTTAGCAGTTTTATAAAGTGCTCCACTGTATTAGTATGGCAAATTTCTATCGGTCAGCTATTTCATATTTTAGGTGCCTAACAGCAGAAGGCCGCCTGCCCGCCTCACCACCTCTTTTAAGTTTAGCTCTTGGAATTCTAATCAGACCCTCATTTGAAGATCTAAGGTTACGATTTGGAGTGTAAGGTGAGAGACATTCAGAGATGTAACAACAACAACAACAACATTTATTTCTATAGCACATTTTCATACAGAAAAGTAGCTCAAAGTGCTTTACATAATGAAGAAAGGAAAAATAAAAGACAGAATAAGAAATTAAAATAAGACAACATTAGTTAACATAGAAAACATAGAATAAGATGGAGCAGATTATTTAAGGCTTTGTAAACCATAAGTAGTATTTTAAAGTCAATTCTAAATGGCACTGGTAACCAGTGTAGTGACGCTCAGACTGGGGTGATGTGCTTGGATTTTCTTTTCCTAGTTAAGAATCTAGCAGCTCCACTCTGCACTTGTTGTTATCGATTTATGTCTTTTTTTTCAGTCCTGAGAGGAGTGAGTTACAGTAATCTAGCCGACTAAAAACAAAAGCGTGAACTCATTTTTCAGCATCTTTCAATAATATAAGAGGTCTAACTTTTTTTATATTTCTTAAATGACAAAATGCTGTCCTAGTAATCTGATTAATTAATGTGATTAAAATTTAGGTCACAGTCAACAATTACCCCTAAATTCTTTACCTCTGTCTTGACTTTTAATCCTAATGAATCAAGTTTATTTCTAACTAGCAAAATACCAGCAGCGGCGAAGTACTGCCTTAAAATTAAACCTTTTTAAACTGAGGGAAAATATACCAATAATTATTTGTTAAGGATCTCTTTGTATTCCACGTTGTGAGTTCGGCCCTCCGGTTGTAATATGACCAAGCTGTGCGCTGAGCTTACTCTTGAGCATGTAACGTACAGTCGGCCATGTGAACAGTAATCTTGTCTCAAATCTCACAGCTTGGATTGCTGCTGTCATAATCGCTTTGAGTTTCATGGTCTGTTTCAATTACGATAGTATTTGCAGGACTTGTTGTGTTGAAGTGACATTCAGCATCTGTCAAGCTTTGTAAGCACACAACCGGTTTCATCGATAACTTCACATCCAGCTTTTGAGAGTTTAAACATTCATAAACATCAAAGTGTCCACTACTGAAAGCGTCACCTTTGAATCTAAGATGTTTAAGAGGCATTGGCGGTTGTCGAAAGGTGTAAAATATTTGGTCATTTCAGTACACTTGAAAGTGACAACCGAACAATTCAGCGGCAGCCATCAACTCACATGCAGATCCATAGGTGAAGGGCTTAAGCATTTCACTCTTCTAGTGCTCCTGTGTAGTCTAATTATCTCCTGTACCGTCATCAGTCCACACCTTGAACCCGTCCCAGTCATTCAATACATAAGACACAATGGATATCAAGAGTGAGCCTGATATGGCCGTGCAATATGTAACACAGAGAATGGAAAAGGCAGGTGCCATCTCTGGGCATGGAAACCACTCGGTAAGTGACAGTTCTCTGATCGATGGTGATCACCTCGATAGACATGTTAATGGGGGTACGGCTGGAATGATAAAGGAAATGGGTACCTGAACAATGTAAAGTAAGTCTAAAATACCTACACAATAACTATAATCGTAATAAATGAACAATAAAACAGCAGAGAAGCCGTGGATTAAATAAAAAGGCTGTAGTTATCAGCAGGGAGACGTGAATCCCGTGGCGTAGCAAGGAAGGGAATGTAGAGACCGGAGTGACGGACGGCCTTATATAGGCAGGCAGCCAACAACGGGAGGTGTTGAGATGGGGACTAACGCCGCTCACACGGTGACCGAGCTGCAGGCTATGGACGTATATTTGTATGTAAGTAGGATTCAGTTAGCGTTGGGAACCCGCGTACCAAATTTCTTGAAGATGGGCCCATAAGTAACAAAGACCATTGAAAAGTTCAATATGGCAGCCGACAGTGGCATCATACCACCGAAATAAGTACCAAATTTCAGCCTTCTACCTACAGGGGAGTTGGAGAATTAGTGACGTTGGAAAGTTCAATATGGCGACTGACAGTGGCATCATACCACCGAAATAAGTACATACGTCGGTTTTGTTTAGCGCAGGGAAGCCACCTACCAATTTTCGTGAAGATGGGGCCATGAATAAGAAAGTTCAACATGGCGGACGTTGTTGACCGTTATGACCATTACGCGTAGAATTTCGAAAAGAAACCTTCTTAACTTTTGTAAGTAAGCTGTAAGGAATGAGTCTGCCAAATTTCAGCCTTCTACCTACACGGGAAGTTGGAGAATTAGTGATGAGTGAGTGAGTGAGTGAGTGAGTGAGTGAGTGAGTGAGTCAGTGAGGGCTTTGCCTTTTATTAGTATAGATAACCTCATATCCATTTTTACCAATCATTAAAATTTCAGTTTTCTCTTTTTATTTAGTTTGTGAAAATTACTACACATCCATTCAGAAAGACATTGAGGTCAGTGAATCAAGAGAGTCGGGGTCGTCAGGTGCTATTGATAAATACAGCTGTGTGTCATCAGCATAGCTCTGGTAGCTCACATTATGCCCCGAGATAATCTGACCTAACAGAAGCATGTAAATCGAAAAGAGCAGCAGACCCAGGATAGAGCCTTGTGGACCACCATATAGAATATCATGTGTCTTTGAAGTATAATTACCACAACTGACAAAGAATTTTCTACCTGCTAGGTAGGATTCAAACTAATTTAAGACCCTGCCAGAGAGGCCCACCCATTGACTAAGGCGATTTCTAAGAATATTGTGATCGTGTGTATATTCGTGTATAAGTTGGGTCTTAAAACCCAAAAATTAATCATAAAATCAGACCCCAATTTACATGGCAGTTCAAAAATACTACTTCTTGCCTCCTCCAGTCTCGCATCAGATTCTCAGACACATTATATTTTGTTGCAGCAGCGCAGCTCCCAATTTCTTTCACTACTTCAATGACTTTTCATTTAAAACCAGCTTCATATTTTCTTCTGATCGAACGCTCCATCGTAGATAAGGGATGCTCTTACGATAAAGGTGTATGAGAGTGTGAGATACAAAAAACACAAAACAGTGCAAATGTCGCTTCGGAATAGTTTGGGTATTACCGTGTGGTCACGTAGGCACAATATATAGAAAGAAAAGGCCATGTGTCCCGTGGTTACTCTCTCAGGTGATTGATTGATTGACAGGTGAGGGGACGCTGGCGCACGCAAGGTGCTGCCGCTCCTCCCTGTTAACAACACTTTTCGCAAAATTCGCCTTAATTCTACACTTTCTCACGCTTGTTTTATTTCTTTCATTGTACGTATAGTTCGTGGATTCAGTCGACTTGAATTGCATGGATTTGGCTTAATATTTACAGATTTTATGGACTCTGGGAACAGCTGAGTCTGTGGATCACGGGACGAGACCTAAGAACATTTCTTTGTACCTGGCAATCTATGACCTCGGGATGATCTGTCTCCGTGATTATATTCGCTATGCTGATCTGCTCCCGATTCATTTTACAGTTCTGTACGACTGGGATCTGATCTGACGCTCATACTAACCTGGCTTATGGCTCCGGGCGGTCGCGCATGAAATTACCAAGCGTTACTGTTTGTGGCTGTGTATTGGAACCTGCAAATCCTGCTACCTCCTCCTGCTATGCTTTCTGCTGCTTTGCTATCGCCGTTCACCTCATCTACGCTACCACACCCGCCTGTCCTAATGGTTCCGCTATGCTGTGCTGCTTCTCCACTGCTTTTCAGATAAGTATTGCCAAGTATCATGCTAAAATACTCTCATGACAAACTCCTTCTTATTAAACAGTTTGTCCAGAGCAAATGGTCTGATTGGAACATCCTAAAAGACGCCGGTATTTTGCAGTGCCCGAAATATATACATCGCGGGTCAGGTCGCCGCCACCGCCGGGCTGCGAATGAAAAGACAACCGGCAGCATTTGCCCAGGAATAAGCCTTCCTTCTCATGGCCCTGGTCAGTGTGCCAAATTTACATTGTTTGGAAATAAACCCTGATCACGGCTCTGTGCAAAAAGAAGCCTCATTAACTAATATTGCACTGTTTAACTCGAGATCTCTTAATGGCAAAGCATTGGTGCTGTCAGAACTCATCACTGACACCAAACTTGATATACTGTGTTTAACGGAGACTTGGCAAAAACCAAACGAATTGACGTCTCTCACGGAGGCGACTCCACCTGGTTTCACTTTCCATACAGAACCTCGCAGCTCTAGACAAGGAGGTGGCTAGCGGTAATTATCGGAGCAGACTTAAATATCAAACGAATCCCAATTGACTGTCCACTGTCTTTTGAGTGCCTGGCTCTTAAACTAATAACGGAAACAGGTCCTGTCTCACTCATTGTTCTTTATCGTCCCCCAAAATACAATGCATCCTTCTTATCTGATCTGATTGAACTTTTAACCCACCTAAGCTCTTACTCTCAGAGAATTATCCTTCTTGGTGATTTCAACATCCATATTGACACTACTACATCTAAACTGAGAAATGAATCCTATCCTTACTGGACTGTTTTGACTTGACACAACATGTTGATTTTCCCACCCACTCTGGTGGTCATATATTGGATCTGATCTGCACTTCTGGACTATCTGTTGCCAACATTTACAGCACTGATTTGGGACTCTCTGACCATAAAGCAGTATTTTTCACTGTCTCACTGCCTTTACCTCCTCTTACCTGTAAACGACAAATTTCTTACAGAAACCTTAAAAATATCTGTCCCTCTATCCTTTCTGGATCCATTTCTGATCTTTTACTGTCTGCACCTATTCCATCAACACTAGATAGTCTTGTTGACCACTATAACTCAGCCCTTCATTCAGCATTAGATAAAACAGCTCCTTTAAAACATAAGGAGGTTTCCTTTAAACGTTCAGCTCCTTTGTATAACTCAGAATTGCGATCTATGAAAGCAGCTGGCCGACGCCTTGAGAGAATGTCACGTAAGACTGGCCTCACGTGCACATCCAGGCTTTCTCTGACCACCAAAGAGCTTACAGAGAAGCACTAACTGCTGCTACTATGGCAGAATAATAGAAAGTGGCCACATAACCCAAGGGTTTTGTTTTCTGTAGTTAATAAACTACTGAACCTGCATCTGGCCCAACTACCTCTTCTACTGAAGTCTGTGAGGATTTCCTCCACTTTTTCCGTAACAAAATTAAAGATCTAAATAATTCAACTAACATAAATACATCATCTGTTTATATCTCTCCCTGTTTTCCCACTCCATCCAGCTCCTTCTCTAAGTTCTCACCAGTCACATCTGCTTTGTAAGATGAGGCCAACTACTTGTGTATTGGACCCCATCTCCAGCACACTACTTAAATCCTGCCTTCATGCCATAATCCCGACTGTTACAACAATAATAAACTCATCCCTTGACACTGGCTCTGTGCGCTCACTTTTAAAATCGCTTCTGTAACCCCAATGTTAAAAAGTCTGGTCTTGATGCTGACAATCTTAACAATTTCCGCCTTTTTCCTACTTACCTTTCCTGTCAAAAGCTCTTGAGCGTGTTGTAGCCTCCCAGCTCACCAATTACTTAATGTCTAATAACTTGATGGACCCCTTTCAGTCTGGTTTCAGGGCACAGCACAGCTGTGAAACTGCTCTGCTACGGGTAACCAATGATTTGCTTATGGCAGCAGACTCTGGACAAACCAGCATATTAATTCTATTAGACCTCAGTGCAGCATTTGACACTGTCAGACATGACATTCTACTGTCCAGAATGGAGAACATGCTGGGTATCTCTGGCACTGCCCTCCAGTGGTTCAAGTCCTATCTGACTGATAGGCAAGAGTTTGTTAGTCTTGGCAACAGCAGATCCACCTCGGCCAGTCACACAAGGAGTTCCTCAGGGCTCTGTCCTCGGCCCTCTTCTCTTCTGTATTTATATACTTCCCCTTGGCCATATTAGTCGTAGCTATGGACTGGGCTATCATTTTTATGCAGATGATACTCAACTCTACTTCAATGTTAAAAGTGGAACTTCATCAGAGCTTTCTCAGCTCACAACCTGCCTTAGTGAAATTAAAACCTGGATGGAGCAGAACTCTTTAAAATTAAATTGCAACAAAACTGAACTCCTGCAAATTGGGACTAAAATGCAACTTAATAAAATGAGCTCCTTCCCAGTCCATCTTGGTGGTGATCTCATCAGACCTGCCTCTACTGCAAAGAATCTTGGTGTCATTTTTGATTCCTCCCTCTCTTATTCCACCCACATAAATCACATTAAGAAACTTTCTTACTTTCACCTCCGTAACATATCCTGTGTTCGCTCCTTCCTCTCCTTTTCTAATGCTGAGAAACTTGTCCATGCTTTTATCACATCCCACATAGATTATTGTAACTCGCTGCTGGCAGGTGCCCTTCTAATCTTATATCACAGCTCCAGCTTATTCAAAACTCAGCTGCAAGAGTCCTTACTCGAACCAGCAGCAGCGAGCACATCACACCCATCCTGCTCCATCTTCACTGGCTCCCTGTGTCTTACAGAATCAAATATAAAATCCTACTAATAACCTACAAAGCCTTAAATAACCTCGTGCCAAACTACATCAGTGACCTTCTCCATCACTATGTGCCTGTCTGACCACTAAGGTCCTCTGATTCTGGCAATCTTGTTGTGCCCCACACTAATCTACACTCCATGGGTGACAGGGCCTTCAGCTGTATAGCCCAGACTCTGGAATGACCTACCGAAATTAATCAGGTCAGCTGACTCCATGAATTCTTTTAAAAAACAACTCAAAACTCATCTGTTCAGGAAGGCTTTTAGCTCTACTTGACTTTATTACCCTTCTCTCAGTTTACCTCTCTGTCAAGATGCTCATGTAACCTGTATGTGTGTGTGTGTGTGTGCTGGACCATCAATTGTGTTGTCTGTTAGGCTTTCTCTGAATTTACTGTCTTAATCTTCTTTATTTATTTATTTGGTTTGTACAATGCTATATGCTGTATACCCTGCCGCTCTTTCTAATATTCTGTAAGTGCCTTGAGCATGGGAAAGGCGCTATATAAATAAAATGTATTATTATTATTATTATCAGGTGGGCGTTAGCATATCATAGTCTCTTGGACCAATAGAGTGAGTTTTCCGCATTTGACTTATACGACTGACATTATAAAATACTGGAAATTATGCAGTAATATCAAGTCCCGACTTATCCACAAGAGAACTTAAACGCAAGTATATACGGTATATTTATTTTATTGGTACGTCCAACAAAATCAGTGTTTAAACATTAAAAACCTTGCTGTACAGCAAAGATTAATCGACACAAACATTTGAACATTATAACATAAGCCTTGAAAAACACAAAACTTTCGACATATGAATGATACTCAATTGGTATGAAATGACTATCCATCCATCCATCGTCCAACCTGCTGTATCCTCACACAGGGTCACGGGAGTCTGCTGGAGCCAATCCCAGCCAACACAGGACGCAAGGCAAGAACAGACCCCGGGCAGGGCGCCAGCCCACCGCAGGGCACACTCACACACACACACCAAGCGCACACTAGGGACAATTTAGAATCGCCAATTCACTTAACCTGCATGTCTTTGGACTGTGCGAGGAAACCGGAACACCTGGAGGAAACCCGCACAGATACGGGGAGAACGTGCAAACTCCACACTGGGAGAACGAACCCGGGTTTCCTTACTACCCACTGTGCCTATGTGACTATGAATTATTTATTTATTTTGTATTTTATTAAACTCAAATAACATTCCATTGAAACGAGTCACATTCTACAAAACTAAGTTCAAAACAAATCAACCCCCACCCATGAGAAAGAGAGCTAGGCCAGCAGAAGTAAAATAAAAATATGTTAATGTTTGTTTCCTGCCTTGCGCCCTATGTTGGCTGAGATTGGCTCCAGCAGACCCCATGACCCTGTGCTTAGGATATAGTGGGTTGGATAATGGATGGATGGATAGATCAATTAATACATTAATAAAAAAGAGGGGAGATAATCTGCTTCCTCAATTTTAAAGCTTATTCTAAAATTTTATAAAATTTTATTCCTGCCAAGTTTTGAAAAAGGTCTGCACAGATCCTCTAAGTCTGAATTAGATTTTTCCAATTTCAAATAGTTTATAATATCAGTTACCCACTGACTTAAAAGAGGTGAGTTAGGATTCTTCAAGTTGAGCGAGACAAGTCTGCATGCCAATAGTGTAGTAAAGACCATCACAGTTTGTTTGTCCTTCTCCACTTGAAGCCCCTCGGTGAGCCCACCAATCACAGCTGTTAGTGGATTAGAAGGGATTGGGACACTAAGACTGCCTGAAAGGCATTTAAAGATTCTACTCCAAAATGATGCTAATTTGGTGCAGGCCTAAAACATGGGGCCCAGTGAGGCTGGAGCTCGATTGCAACGTTCGCAGGTTGGCTCTCAGCCTGGAAACATTTTGGACAATTTTAAATAAGAGAAATGTGCTCGATATGTAATTTTGAGTTGAATAATTGTATGCTTTGCACATTTGGAGCTCAAGTGAATTCTCTGCATGGCTGCCTTCCACTCCTTTTCTGAGATGTTGATCCTTTTCCCATTGTACTCTTGGATCATTGAAAGGGAGGGACTGTAAAATGGTTTTTATATCTTACAGAAATGCGGTCTGAGTCCTCACAAGTGATCAATATTTTTTCCGGAATAAAAGTAGGTGGGAGGTGCAGATCTCTAAGTGATTTAATCCCATATGTTTTCCAGAAATTAAAAACTGCATAAGTTTGAGAGGATGGAAGATTATTTCTTATTAATCAAGTGTTCAACACTAACATTTGTGAAATTTCTTTGCAGAGAATTGAGTTGAAGTGACGTTAATGTATTAGCTTCTACGTGATGTCGTGCGCGAGATCCGTACACATACAGGCTTGTGAGGTTGCAGAGGTGATACTAAATCTGAGGTGAATGCCACTTGTATCACAGTCTTACCGAAATTAATAAGATCAGCTGACTCTATGAACTCTTTTAAAAAACAACTCCAAACTCATCTGTTCAGGAAGGCTTTTAGCTCTACGTGACTTTACTACCCTTCTCTCAGTTTACCTCAACAACAACAACAACAACATTTATTTCTATAGCACATTTTCATACAAACAGTAGCTCAAAGTGCTTTACATAATAAAGAATAGAAAAATAAAAGACACGATAAGAAAATAAAATAAGTCAACATTAATTAACATCGAATAAGAGTAAGGTTCAATGGCCAGAGGGGACAGAAAAAACAAAAAAACTCCAGACGGCTGGAGAAAAAATAAAATCTGCATTGATTCCAGACCATGAGACCACCTGACCAGTCCCCTCTGGACATTCTACCTAACATAAATGAAACAGTCCTCTTTGGATTTAGGGCTCTCACAGAAGGGCTTGATGATGATGGTCATGTAGAGTTCTGCCTTTTAATCCATCCATCATTGTTGGTGCATCATGAAGCTTTGAGTAGGTGGAGGTGGCGCAGGTCCACAAAGAAACCGGAAAAAGAAACAGAAGAGAGAGTAGGGGTCAGTACGGATTTTAGAGCCACCATGAATAGTTATTATGAAGAACTGAACATACAGAGTATCAGGATTAGATGAAGGTGAAGTTATCAGAAGGCCATGTTAAAGTGATGTGTTTTCAGCCGTGTTTTAAACTGCTCTACTGTATCAGCCTGGCGAATTCCTATTGGCAGGCTATTCCAGATTTGAGGTGCATAGCAGCAGAAGGCCGCCTGCCTCACCACTTCTTTTAAGTTTAGCTTTTGGAATTCTAAGGAGACACTCATTTGAGGATCTGAGGTTTCGATTTGGAATATAAGGTGTCAGACATTCTGATATATAAGATGGAGCAGATTATTTAAGGCTTTATAAACCATAAGCAGAATTTTAAAGTCAATCCTGAATGACACAGGTAACCAGTGTAGTGACATCAAAACTGGAGAAATGTGTTCGGATTTTCTTTTCCTAGTTAGGATTCTAGCAGCTCCATTCTGCACTCGTTGCAAGTGATTTATATCTTTTTTTGGTGGTCCTGAGAGGAGTGCGTTACAATAATCTAGTCGACTGAAAACAAACGCGTGAACTAATTTCTCAGCATCTTTCAGTGATATAAGAGGTCTAACTTTACTTATGTTTCTTAAGTGAAAAAATGCTGTCCTAGTGGTCTGATGAATATGTGATTTAAAATTCAGATTACAGTCAACAATTACCCCTAAGCTTTTTACCTCCGTCTTGACTTTTAATCCTAATGTATCCAGTTTATTTCTAATAGCCTCATTGTATCCTTTATCGCTAATCACTAAGATTGCAGTTTTCTCTTTATTTAATTTGAGAAAGTTACTATTCATCCATTCTGAGATACAAGTCAGACATTGTGTTAGTGAATCAAGAGAATCAGGGTCATCAGGTGCTATTGATAAGTACAGCTGTGTGTCATCAGCATAGCTGTGGTAGCTCACGTTGTGCCTCGAGATAATCTGACCTAACGGCAGCATGTAGATTGAGAAGAGCAGCGGACCAGGATAGAGCCTTGTGGAACACCATATCGGATATCAGGTGTCTTTGAGATTTGATTACCACAACTCACAAAGAATTTTCTCCCTGTCAGGTAGGATTCAAACCAATTTAAGACCCTGCCAGAGAGGCCCACCCATTGACTAAGGTGATTTCTAAGAATATTGTGATCAATGGTGTCAAATGCAGCACTCAGATCTAATAGGATGAGAACAGATAAATGGCCTCTGTCTGCATTCACCTGCAAGTCATTTACTACTTTAACAAGTGCAGTTTCTGTGCTGTGATTTGTTCTAAAACCCGACTGAAATTTATCAAGAATAGCAGGTTTATTGAGGTGGTCATTTAACTGCATAATGACTGCCTTCTCCAGAACTTTATTTAAGAAAGGCAGGTTAGAGATGGGGCTAACATGATTATAATTAGATTATGTTTCTTGAGCAGGGGTTTAACTACAGCAGTCTTAAGACAGTCTGGGAAGACCCCCGTATCTAATGGTAAAATTTGGTTGACCAAAGTGAAGGCATACTCAACTTATTGTGTTTACACACACACACACACAGACAGACAGACAGACATCATTCCAAAGATTTTACTTTCAGACTTGGGGAGGTCTAAAACGTCATCCGATTCATCAAAATCTCGGCATTAAATCTTTGGACGATTACAATGCATTCCCTTTACTTTGCATACGAGAAAGTAAAAAAACAAAATCTGCAGGGGTTCCTAGACGACAAGACCACCCAGCCAGCCCCACTAGACATTCTACCTAACATCAATGATCTCAGTCAGTTCTGAGGGTTTTCAAGTGTAGCAGACTACCAGGGACCTTGCCCCACCGAGACACCTGGAGCAGGGAAAGACCGGGAGAGGGGCAATATCTCCCCTGGGCACAAGAGGGCAGCCCTCGTCGTTTCTATCTGGGGCTCAATCCTGTAAAGTCCATGGCCACCACCTGGGGGCGCCTGGATGGTTCCTGAACCTTGGAGGACTGCACTTCCGCCATACCAGGAAGTGCTGCCAGAAGACCATCACGGAGTACCTGGAGCACATCCGGGGCGCTATAAAAGGGGCTGCCTCACTCCATTCGGGGAGCTGGAGTCGGGAGGTGGAAGATGGAGCTTGCGAGAGAGGAGTGGAGGTGGCCAAAGAGAGGAAAGAACTGAGTAGTTGTGTGGTTTAGTGGGGACTGGACTGCGCACTATAAACTGTAAATATTGTAAATAAGCCGTGTGTTGTGGACATCTGGTGTCGTGTCTGTCTGTGGCCGGGCTATCTTTACACAGGCTTCATGCAGAAGAATTAGGTGATGCTGGTCATGTGGACCTCTGGCCTTCAGTCCATCAATGTAGGGACTGGCATGGTGTCCTAATCAGTTGGTGATGGCGCAGATTGACTGTTCCTTTTGGGGGCGATAGCTTCCTAGTTGGAATAAGTGCTTTTGTAATTGTGCTGTTTTAAGTAACCAGAAACTATATACATATAATTTATCCCATAGTGATACGGCGGTAAAAATCGCATAAGAGAAAATAACTTAGCTTTCTTTAATGACGATTTACACGGCATAACAGACAAGGAAGCCATGACATCACTTTGTGTATAGTTTGTCATTTTCATCACTGTGCTAAAAGGATTTTCAGGACGGATGACGTTATCACCCATCCGTCCATCGGCTTCAAAGTATTTGCTGATGTCCAAGTCTTTTATACTGGTTCCTCCACGTGCAGGCCCCCACGTCGGCAAATAGTCCATTTCCAAACAAAGAAAGACGATTTTGTGCTGACTATACATTCCTCCAGCTGTCTTTGTCTATCTTGTCCTATGCTTGGCCCAGAAATTCTAAATGTTGAGAGCCCCTGTGTGCTAACTTTGGCCTTTCCTGTACATGTGAGTGGATTTATAAAATAATTTTTGTACAGAGCACAGTGACATTAAACTTATATTCTTATTACAAACCACCCTTTGTCACTGGATCTGTGACAAAAATAATACTTGAAGGTCTTATCCACAAAGCAAAAGGTACTCGATCCCTCTTCACAGTGTAGACAGTTCCTCAAGAACATTTGTGGAAATGTGGGGTGTCGTGCCAATCTAATTATCTACTATACCAGCGTGAATAAATATTAACAATGATAAGTTACAGTACACTTGGACAAACAGTTACATTTAACATGGTGTTAGTAAGTAGTGATCATTGTATCCCACCAGTGGTTTAGGTGGAGATCTCCTGTTATGTCTTACATAGTCAGTGTTGTTGTTGTAACTAAATATCACTGAGCCCATGCAGTGGGTACTGTAGCCTCAGATTAGATTATAAATCTATATAGCATCTTAATGGACTTCACTGTTCTTTGGCACTCATAACATTTCTAGCTACCACCCTTTGGTGTCTGATCCTTTTGTACGAGTTACAATAGTTGTATCAGATGCTATTCTATATGTATTTCTGTTATTTTTAATAATTGTTCTTAACCAGTATTATTGCATAATTGTACACTATCTTTTATCCTCCATAACTTCACTATGGATTGTTCTACAAACCGGATTCCAAAAAAGTTGGGACACTATACAAATCGTGAATAAAAACTGAATGCAATGATGTGGAGGTGCCAACTTCTAATATTTTATTCGGAATAGAACATAAATCCCGGAACAAAAGTTTAAACTGAGAAAATGTATCATTTTAAGGGAAAAATATGTTGATTCAGAATTTTCAACAAATCCCAAAAAAGTTGGGCCAAGGCCATTTTCACCACTGTGTGGCATCTCCCCTTCTTCTTACAACACTCAACAGACGTCTGGGGACCGAGGAGACCAGTTTCTCAAGTTTAGAAATAGGAATGCTCTCCCATTCTTGTCTAATACAGGCCTCTAACTGTTCAATCGTTTTGGCCTTCTTTGTCGCACCTTCCTCTTTATGATGCGCCAAATGTTCTCTACAGGTGAAAGATCTGGACTGCAGACTGGCCATTTCAGTACCCGGATCCTTCTCCTACGCAGACATGATGTTGTGATTGATGCAGAATGTGGTCTGGCATTATCTTGTTGAAAAATGCAGGGTCTTCCCTGAAATAGAGGACGTCTGGATGGGAGCATATGTTGTTCTAGAACCTGAATATATTTTTCTGCATTGATGGTGCCTTTCCAGACATGCAAGCTGCCCATGCCACACGCACTCATGCAACCCCATACCATCAGAGATGCAGGCTTCTGAACTGAGCGTTGATAACAACTTGGGTTGTCTGAGCTTGTGGATCTTGCTTAGAAATGGCTTCTTCTTTGCACTGTAGAGTTTCAGCTGGCAACGGCGGATGGCACGGTGGATTGTGTTCACTGACAATGGTTTCTGGAAGTATTCCTGAGCCCATTCTGTGATTTCCTTTACAGTAGCATTCCTGTTTGTGGTGCAGTGTCGTTTAAGGGCCGGAGATCACGGCCATCCAGTATGGTTTTACTGACCTTGACCCTTACGCACAGAGATTGTTCCAGATTCTCTGAATCTTCGGATGATGTTATGCACAGTTGATGATGATAGATGCAAAGTCTTTGCAATTTTTCGCTGGGTAACACCTTTCTGATATTGCTCCACTATCTTTCTGCGCAACATTGTGGGAATTGGTGATCCTCTACCCATCTTGGCTTCTGAGAGACACTGCCACTCTGAGAAGCTCTTTTTATACCCAATCATGTTGCCAATTGACCTAATTAGTGTTTATTGGTCTTCCAGCTCTTCGTTATGCTCAAATTTACTTTTTCCAGCCTCTTATTGCTACTTGTCCCAACTTTTTTGGGATTTGTTGACACCGTGAAATTTTGAATCAACATATTTTTCCTTTAAAATGATACATTTACTCGGATTAAACGTTTGATCTGTCATCTACGTTCTATTACAAATAAAATATTGACATTTGCCATCTCCACATCATTGCATTCAGTTTTTATTCACAATTTGTTTAGTGTCCCAACTTTTTTGGAATCCGGTTTGTATTCCCTTTCAGTTAACATCATTGGTGGTAAATTATGCATATCCTCATACCTTTGAGCCCCCCCCTAAAAGGAACATTGACACCACAGAAAACTGGAAAAAGAACAGCAGAGAAAGTAGGGGTTTGTACGGCCTGTGGAACTATGATAAAAATGATAATTCAAAGCAAATACAGAATATCAGGGTTACCATAAAATGAAGTTATGAGAAAGCCATGTTAAAGGAATGTGTTTTTAGCAGTTTTTTATCAGCCTGGTGAATTTCTATCGGTCAGCTATTCCAGATTTTAGGCTCATAACGGCAGAAGGCCTCCTCACCACTTCTTTTAAGTTTAGCTCTTAGAGTTCTAAGCAGACCCTCATTTGAAGATCTAAGGTTACGATTTGGAGTTTAAAGTGAGAGGCACTCTGAGATATAGGAAGGAGCAGATTGTTGAAGGTCAAACATCTTCCATCTAAGAATTATGGAGGGCGCTGTGTTCCTGGAACCTTCAATGCTGCAGTCGTTTTTCTGTAGCTTTCCATATATCTGCGCCTCAACACCATTCAGGCTCTGCTGACTTCATCACTGCTGACCTTTGGGACCTTCTGTAGACTGAGGTGTGTACCTATTGAACTGACCACAGGTGGACTCCAAACAAGGCGTAGCAACATCTCAGTGGTGATCAGTGGAGACGAACCTGAGCCAGACTTGATGCGTCATAGCAGTGGATCTGAATTCTTGTACCGGTGGGAAATTTCAGGTTGAGGTTGGCAGCATGCATGCGCTGATGGCACGTTGCCACACCCACCACATGAAGAACCACCGGTATTTCAGGTTTTGTTTTGAATACATTTGTGAAAATTCCTTCAAACCGTTTTTTCATTTTGTCATTCAGGTGTATGGAGGGTTGCATGATGAGGGAAGAAACGAATTTCAACGATTTTAGGACAAGGCTGCAGCCTAACAACATGTGGAAAACAAAGAGAAGGGGTCTCTGAAGGCATTTTATGCTCTCCCCCTCCACGGTTCAAACACGTTTGTTAAGATTTATTGTGTATGTGGCCGGTTTTGACTCGGACCCCCTCTGATGGACCGCCCCCCCTGCTGATTTGCTTGTGAAGTGTCGTTCGCCTTCAAACTTACCTTGGGTTTATCTTGCTGGAAAGCAGATGTGTGGATAACTTCGTGTTCTGTGAAGTGCCATTAAGGTGTGTTTTTTAAAGAAAGTCGCCTTGACCATTGTGTGCAATACCAGGCGACCTTGGTTATTAATTACTCTGTCAAAGACTCAGGCTGGCGGGTTTAATGGCTAATTACTAGTCAGATTTATTTATTTATTTATTTATTTTTCTTCATTGTCTAACCTGCCACTCTTTCTTCATTTCTTTGTAGGCTTTGGCTCAGAAAGCACGAGACGGAAAGCTGTTGCCCGAAGAATACCAAGGGGGCTCATTTTGGTAAGATGGCCGTCCGAAATCTTGGATGAAAAGGTCTGCCCAAAAGTCTAACTAATAATATAAATTTATTGTTCGTATTTTATGTAATTTACTATCTGATATGATAACAATGCATTTATTACAGGCAGACACTCTGGGTTAAGGGCACAGGTGGGATTTATTTTAAGGTTATCTTGTTGAAGGCTACAGAGAGTCTTGAATTGGATTATTGCCTGGAAACTATGAAACCAAATGAAAATTTAAAATATAAAATATACTGTTGTGAAAGCTAGGGTGTGCCAGTGAGTCCCAAACCCCAAATACGAGCACACAATACAGTCCCGGGTTCAAACA